>NC_133489.1:10995676-11332067 GCF_025370935.1 Choristoneura fumiferana
TAGTTGCTAACGTAATGCCCACTTATCTACAGTTTTTGGGCACGTGTACTTTCTAATTTAATTTGTCGTTAACAATATTAAGTGAGATCAGTGCGCACGTGTTCCCAAGGTGATGGCCAAGGATTAGCCTTGCTCGTGACATTGGTCACGCCAGTACTCCCGTCCCCGTGCGTTTCTGAGGTAATTAGGAATCCATTTCAGTGCTGCAAAACCTCGTATCACATGTCAGGGATCGTTTTGATTCGAATTAAATTCGGTTATGTATTTTGATTTAGGTTTGATATTGCTGTGTAAGAAAACTAATCTTTTTGAATTGTTTGTTTGCAAAATATTCAACATTAAAGTGCAAATTTTCATTAAAATCGAGCGTCCCCCCCCCCCCTCTTCTAAAATCTAAACCGGTGGGTGGAACATTTGAAAAAAATCAGGATGGTAGTAAGTATATCAAACTTACAGGAAAACTATAACGGTTAAGTTTTCTTGAGAATTATTAATAGTTTAAGAGTAAGCCTAAACTTGGAATATTACGTATATACAAAATACGAAATCCTTAGAAAGATATTACTTATCTTTTTCGTATTTTAAAGATACTTCACAGCTAAATTAATTATTCCTTAACAGACAATTTTATCGAAATTTAGCTACCACATATTTCTGCTGCCGTTATTTTACTGTCATACTACAGTCATGTCACTAAGAAGTCTTTTTGGATTTTTCTATGACGAAATAAAGGCACGCGAATAAATGCTGCGTAAAAGTATTTTTGAGTTCGGTTAATTCTTTTACATTATTTAACCATAATTTGTCTAATAAACCATAAGGTTACTTGTTTACATTTTTCCAAGAATTTACATTATGCATCTGTGTGTATTATGTAAATTCTTGAACAAAGTACAATTTCTAAATTGTCGCTCTTGTGTACTGGGTCGGTCACCCAATTAACTGTCCTACGTACCCGATATTGGAATGCGCTTAATCATGAATCATAATGCACCGAACCTACCTCCGGTGCGCCTGCGCATGTGGAATCATGCATCATTAACTCATTGTTTGCCTAAACTAGTGTGTAAACGGTCGATCGATCAATGTGTACACCTTATTGTGCCATATTGCAACAAATCTGAAAGCTATACCATGTTTGTATAAATGTATTGTGCGTAAAACACATGAAATTAACATATTACAGGACAAACAGGTGTATAAAGGAAAACTTATCCTTTAAATTGATCTCTTCAGTTAAAACCGTTTACAGTTACCATTTTATTGATACATTTGATTTCACTCTTGTATTTTGATACAGTGTTGCTTAAAAGACCAATAGGTATTTTTTGGTTTTTCATTTTCGGTTTATCGTCAGGCGAGGTAGTGGTCTATTGCTGGTGAGTTTTTTTGTTAAATAAACAAACACAATTAAACAAGTTAACTATAACTGTATAGAGGATCGGTAACTGTTTTGCTGTTATTCTGTATACGTAGGTACCTTATGTCTTAAGTTGACGTATTAATTAAGCATCCGAATAAAATAGAAAAAAATATGCGGAAATGCAATGAATCCATCCCGCTATTGCACGATTGTTATTGATAATTGAAAGCCATTATTTACCCTTGATTGCGAATAGAAAGTGTTGCTTTCTCGCCATGGCGATGGCGGTAACAATAATTTGAGCTTCACGGTTATTTTGAAGACACCACGCTCGGTGTTCTGCCTCTTTACGCTGCAGTCACGCCGAAGTTATTAAGCGCAAAAAGAAATCTTTTTTGTCACTTGTACTAACAAGGAGTGTGGAAACAATGTGATTGGAAACGCTCTCTTCTGAACTAAGTAAATATAAATATAGTTCACGGTAACTATTAGTACTTATCCATAGTAATGGTCGTAATTACCTACTGGTTTTAAGGTGCCTGATGATTGATTAATGATATAACAATAAAAATAAGACTTCTTGTAATTCTTATTTATTTATTATTATTATTATTTACAGAATTTTTTTACAAATTTCTACAAGATGGAATTAAAATTCTTTTATTTGTATTTCAATGACAAATGTGTAAAATATGGCCCTGTCCATTATATTTTGACTGGTGTGCGGAATGTTTCACTCAAGGAAGTTACGCCACAGTGGTCTCTGGACAGGTATTGAATAACTTGTCAAACCAAATCAGGAAGGCTCAATCAAGTGAAAAATATTATAAACGCAAGTAAGAACTTCACTCAGCACTTTACAGGTTTGAGTTCCTTTGTGGGTTCGCGTTACTATGCTTACATGCCATCTGCGATAATCCATCCAGCGACCGTGGGGAAGCATTAGGAGGCACTCTAATGCTATGAAAGGATTGCATTGTGCAGATCACAGGCTTCGTCGTGACAGCCATATTGTGCCAACACGCTTAAATCCATTGTCAGCCCCTATACGGTTAAACCAAGCTTACACAGACGAATTAATTTAAATGTTCCCAGAAAAAGAATCGCAATCCATTTAAATCAGAACGAATCACACGTAATATTTATTTTACTGACGCTTTCGCTAAATTATTGTCTAAATTGATTACTTAAAGCATAAAGAAGGAAATACCGTTCACGGTAGTGGAGTCATTGCAGATCTCGCTTACGAGTAATATTTTCGCATTCGCTATCACGATATACGCTGAATCTTAACGTGTTTTGCCTTGCTAGTCAACAATGACTTAATGTTGATCTCGCCGCAAGTAAATGGATATCATTACTGGTATATAGCACTTTCTGAAATGTAAGTATCGGTGTAGCAGAAAGGTCTAATAAATATTATAGCCTCATAAATTAGAAAAGTTAACGCTTCCTACGCGACTGTACCATTTCTAATTACTGGTTCCTATTATCTCTTCACTTGATTGTAGGGTTACCTACTCCCCTCTTAACCGTGGTACGGTTGTGTAGTCTGGCCAGGCATTTTTTTTTTCGATTGTCCGGTAGCGATACCGTTTTGTCGATTGTACATTATAGTACATGTACATCTGTATACTGTACCTTGGTCTGGTCGTATCGCCACCGAACAATAGAAAAATACAAACTTTCCATAGTCCGGCTGGCCGCACTACACAACTGTACCACGGTTAAGAAGGCTCAGCACCTATCATAATAATTAGAATAGGGTTCACAAAATCGTTGTAGATAATGACGCAATTTATCTCATTATCTCATAGTAGTTGAGGTCTCAATTTTATCAAAGTGTCTTGGCATCAGCCTTTTGTCCGATAAGACAACAAGTAAATACAGTAACCAAAATATTTAAGTACAAGATAAATACGGGAAATTCATTGTGAAAACAATGAAACAATACCTAAGTACTTATACCAACCGCGGAACTTGGGAACATGTCATTTGCATGCATAATTATGTGAACAAGGCCCCCCGCAGACCTGAATATCTTTCAATAGCTTATACTGAATTCCTCTAAATAATTGGAGACTCTGGCAGTGCTAATTAATGGTAATGATCTAGATTAAATTAAGAGTATGAATAAAATGTTATTGTTTACATTCAGGAACTAAAAACAATAGGTTTACGTGTCACATAGATATAATGCTGCTCTTTATGCACGGAACGTAAATACGGAAACCGGAATTATTTCTCATCAAGTCATCGCAGTCAATTTAGGTTAGGTTAGGTTATTGAATATTCCCCATACTTCGATTAACAGTCTAATCGTATGTATGAGCAGTTTCTGCAGTCACTGTACTAATCATACGTATCTATAATATGCGTCTAAGTGGGTCATGCATGAAATTATTTTTACAATATGGACTGTAATGAGACTCGTCCATTCTGTGAAATACATGCTGTATGTTACGTTCGCGGCTCCTTATTCTTCAGAAGCACCTACAGTAGGCACAACAATTCTTTTTCCTATGCAATCAGTACAATTTAAATAATTACAGCAAATATGCATGAGAATCGGACGGTTTGCCGCCAGCCACCGGCGGTCAGTCTCCGTGACAATAACAAATAGTGAAAGTGTCGCTTCAGCCGCGTCCGTCAGTCGCGCGACGAGCAAAACCTCTCTGCATGAAAACATTTTAATGCCTTCATTATAATGCATTGTGGGAGCTAATTACCTACCGTCTGTATTATGACGGATCAGGTTCAACGTCTCAGCCATTGCAACCTCGACTCGACAGTTTTTGCTTTATTGCGCGTAGGTACTGCAAATGTGCGTGATCGAGCTTAAGTGGAAATTTATACCATCTTAGAAACAATATAAGTTTTTACCTATCATGAAAATATTTGGAAAAAGTAGTTTTGGGATACCTTGTTTCCATCTAAACTTTTAAACGAGCAATTCTTGTATATATGTAAATATATTTCGGTGATCTCGGAAACGGCTTCAACGATTAGAGATTTTTATTGAACATAATAACATGGTTATTTGAACAATAAGTTCGTAAGTAGCTGCATTAGTATACACTGAGTCGCAGCTGTTTACGCCTACCTCAATACTGGTACATAGAAGTCATGTTCGGTGAATTTTGGTATGTAGGGGTTTTTGGGGATGACAAATCGATCTAGCTTGGTCTTATCTCTAGGAAAACGCTTACTAACGAGTTTAAGTCCGAGCAAAGCTCGGTCGCCCAGGTACTTTTGAGTAAATTATGAGTACTTACGACAAATAATTTAAATGATGATTCTGTGCAAGTAATTAAAAAAAAACCTTCCTACTGGTAAGTACGTTTTCGCAAAAATGTAAGTATGTATCTGTTTCCGGCCTATAGGTACATACTCGTATAGAATTGAAATATCATGTCTCGTTACGCCATAGCCACGCCGCAAGACAAGGTTGACACCGTTGGACACTTGTGTAAAAGAAGTCAATAAAGGAACGTGTATTGCGACACAAATGTAACCAATATTTTGCGACACTCGCACTACTTAAGTGCACCCAAACTAAATGTTTACCTGCTCTCGTTCTTTCACATCGTCAGTAATTTCGAAAGTATAATAAATTCCTTTAATTCATGGGACTTGGCGTTTCAGATCGTATCTTTATATAAGTATCCCAACATTAATAAATAAATATCACGGGACAATTCACACCAATTGACCTAGTCCCAAAGTAAGCTTAGCAAAGCTTGTGTTATGGGTACTAAGCAACGGATAAATATAATTATATAGATAGATACATATTTAAATACATATTAAACACCCAAGACCCGAGAACAAACATTCTTATTTTTCATACAAATATCTGCCCCGACACGGGAATCGAACCCGGGACCTCAAGCTTCGAAGTCAAGTTCTCTAACCACTAGGCCATCTGGTCGTCTAAACATTAACAAATTTAAATGCTGATGAGCTGCTCGTTTTGCTAAACAGCATATAATTATTTACTTAAGATTATTTTGGATGCCGTTGCTGTTTCTTTCATCGTACAAAACTTCCGAGATGAAACAATTTATCTCTTTAGCTAATAAATATTCATCCTCATATTTTAATTGGCACTCGCTTACTTAGTCAGTAGTCAGTACACATTTTAATTAGCTGTAAATATTTTTACAGAAATCCGCTTTAACGGTAAATTAAACTTGAGCTGTTTTTATCTTTGCGATTAAGATTTATTTGGATTCTTACAATTTTACTTGATTGACTATTTGAACTTGAATGAATTGTAGGAATGTAGTGATACTCGTAGTTATAATATTTTGACCATAGCCACAACGACAGTCACGCGCGATTTCTAAAAAGAGTCATCCGGTATGTGACAGGGTAGATATACTTTATACTGACAGTTACGACACCCAGTGCGTGCAACTCTGACAAAGTGGCATGCAACGGTATTTGTGCACTATTATATTCTTAATGTTTCTCTTCGGACTTCCCCTTATGCCTACTAAACCCTAACAAAGTAATCACCAAACAAAAATCAAAAGAGTTAAATTTGACTAAATAAATAAAATACTTAATTGTTATATATATGGAGATGAAATTTTATATTTTATAATAGGATAAAATGAAGCAAACTATAGCTCTAGTAATGAAGGATAATTTGTAACAACTAATAAATTCAAAGAAAACTTACTGCTTACGTTTACAATTAAAATGTTAATACGACATGCAAGATGTAATTATAGTGACAAAGTTATAAAATAATAGTTATTGGCTTTGAATTTTCATGCATGTTTTGTACGTTCGTGCTTTATTATAAATAATGCAATTGCTTCCTTATACCGGTAATGAGCACAACGCCATATCGAGTGCACTGGCAGCGAGTTTGGTTGGTTTGCATGTTTGACAGTTAGGCAACTGACTGTGCCTCTTAGGGACTTTTTCCTGTGTGGATACCTACTATACTCTGTTTCTACGGCAGGCGAATAAAAATACTTTGGGCAACCTTTCGCATGTATCTCTCAATGTCATTCTAAACCATGATACAAGTTTTATTGTCTTGAGTAACTACTAATAGCCCGTACTTTGAAAACTTGTACTAAGAGTAAATGATAAAAAAAATGCATCGGACAAAATATATACTTCTTTAATGATCGCCGTAGAAACAGATTAATACTTGTTATTTGCTTATACACGTACTTTCTACCAGGTACTTTTGATATGATAATTTAACCCCACAAAAAGTATTTTTTTATTTCACAAAATTGGTTTGCACGGCCAAAGTCACCATAACGGTTTTGGAATTTCGATTTTATGACAAATATAAACGTTACTTTTTACGCTTGTGTTTGTTCTGTTGCGGTCGAAGATTTTGTTTTTTTGCACTTTCTTATAATAAGTATTCAAAAATAAGGATGCAAAAATAATGATTTTGCTTAATCGATATTTATACTGTAAACCGAACAGCCCCGTTTCTACCGGACGTTTGTGCGGATTCATGTGCCAGTTACACTATTTTTTACCCCGAGCAAGTGCATTGCGATAGTTAATTAATGCACCTATTTTATGTATACATTGTTTGATGTCGTTAGCTAAGTCTGTTCAATCATTCTCAGGGTTACTGCGTGAATTAGTACACATATCTATGTACAATGCATTGCAACCTCTTTCTTTAATTCAGTATTATACTATGTACATAATATTGAATGAATAATGAAATTGATTGGAATACAACAAGATAAGTACCTAATTACTCATAATATATGATACAAATAAAATCCAAATCTAAACACAACTTAACTGAATAAATGTGAAGTAACTCTGTTAAGTTCTGATGCCTAAACTTGGAGGCGGATGTATCAGGTAATAATTTAACTGTAATTAGGCACATTTATCAGCTCACACACATGTAGCATAACACTGACCTGCTAAGTAACTAGCAATGCCACTATTTGTTGATGCCCCGAAATCTCGCTTCGCCTCCTTTATACCTATATATTTTTAGCGTTCCATACCCAAAGGGTGCCAACGGAACCCTATTACAGAGACTCCGCTGTTTGTCTGTCTCTGTCTGTCTGTCTGTCTGTCCGTCCGTCTGTCACAGGGCTCTATATCTCTTGAGCCGTTTTACAATACAATACAAAACTTGAGATTTTCACAGATTATGTATTACTGTGGCCGCTATAACAACAAATACTTACTAAAAACAGAATAAAATAAATATTTAAGGGGGCTCCCATACAACAAACGTGTTTTTTTTTGCCGTTTTTTTCTCAATATTAATAACGGCAACAGGTAGACGCTTGAAATATTCACAGAACATTTAATTGTATAATCACTTTAAAAATAAATAGTTAAATTAAAATAAAATCAATATTTAAGGGGGGGCTCCTATACACCATACTTGTTTTTTTGTCATTTTTTGCTACCGTCTAATGTTGTATAAATAATGGTACGGAGCCCTTCGTGCGCGAGTCCGATTCGCACTTGGCCGGTTTTTGATAATTAATCGAATTATATTTAACAATTCCAGTGAGAATGTTCGAGTGAGACCCGAAGATGCGTAGTGACATGGCGTACCGCGGGCTCTCGCAGCACGTGGAGCTGGACCGCGCGGCCGATCCGCGCGACCGCTTCACGCTGCAAGAGCTCATAGGGGAGGGCACGTACGGGGAGGTGTACTGTGCCCGAGACAAGAAAAGTGGGAGGCGAGTCGCCGTCAAGGTAATTTATTTATTTGTCAATAAAAAAATACAGCATTACAGATATACCAATGTGCTGTAAAATTCAATTATACATAATATACAAAAAAAAAGACAAAAAATACAATTATTACAACCATTAGGGATTTTTTAATAACGTGATAAGATTTTATTAATAGTAATTTGGTTGGCCATGACCGTTCATGACTGTCATGAATTAACCTCTGAACGAAAAGCAGATAAAATTAAATTATAGCTCAAGGATTTGTAAATATTAATTGCTCAAGTGGCAATCGAGTTCGTGTAATCATCCGTAGATTAATCTTATTCCAATAGAATAAAGAGAACAAAAAACACCGGCTATCCAGTCCACATTTTCAAAACAAAAGAGAACTCTCAATTTGAACGAAAACTCAACTTGTGCCTATTACCAAATACTCGTATTTATTGCTCCATTCTTATTATTACGATTTGATCGAAATCATCGTTATTTAATAAACAGCATTGAAATTAATAGCGCTCCAACAGAACGCTTTGACTACGGCATTAAAAATAAAATTGCCGATGTATTTCGTTCCCTCCATAATTAATTGGTCCTAAAATATTTCGCAACACACTAATTTTCCGTTATAACTAATGGCATGACGAAAATAAACGAAGGTCGAAGAAATAAAACGATTCTTCCCATTGAAATACATCGTTTAAAAGTTTATGTGATAAATGCTAATGAGATTGTTGAGTTAATATTATTCCATCGAACTTGACCTGGTGTACACGCAAGCATTATATAGACGGTGAAAATATGTAGTTTGACAGAATTTACCAATGTTTCTGTATGTTACAGTTTACAAATACTCGTAAATATGAATACGAAAGTATCTGGTTTACCTATCTGTATCTATAATAATATGTTATGAAGGTTATTGCCTTAAAGCAGGCGTTTTCAACCTTTTGGTTTTAACGGCACACTTTTCGTTCATGAAAGTTTCACGACACACCAGTAAAAAATAGTCAAGTGCGAGTCGGACTGGCGCGTAGAGTACCTAAAGGGTTCCGTACAGTATACCCATAATATGTATAATAACGGACAGCGGAGGCTTATTAATTGGGTCTCTTTGACACCTTTTGTACGTACGAATCGCATACACTTCGCGACGATCGCGGCACACCTGAAAATATACGCGGCACACTGAGTGAAAACCTCTGCCTTAAAGTAAACTAATTAACGGGATACCATAAATTTGCTTTTCAAAAGAAACCGTCTCTCCTTAGGCACATATGGCCTCCATATGAAACCTCACCCATACTCTAACAAGCACACATTTTATGTTGGCCATTGTTAACATGCCGCCTGTAATTGATTGCGTAGATGTTATCTCAAAACTTCGTATCCGTGTCAAGGCCGCCAAACAATACATAACTTTGAGCCTCTCGTTCTACACTACTTAGTGTCAATGTTCGGGACATAAAACACGTTACGTAAGGCCGACCACACAAGTCCGTTATTCGATCGCCACTGCGAATTAAGATCCGGTGCAGAGAAGCGTGTAAAATATGATGATGCTTTGATTGTTAATTTGGATAAGTAGATATAGGCGGGTTAAGAACTATCACAGGGTAAATATGTTTTTAAAAACATAATTTGGGGTCATGGTTCGCTTAACGAGAGCAGTTTGTGTGTCCAAATAACACAGATGCAAAAATTATAACTTTCTAAAAACAATTGCCATAAACGAATAGGACTGATATATCACAATGGCAAAAAGCCAAGAGCAAGTCGGAATCGCGCACCCAGGGCTACGCACATATTTTTGGTATGTGAAAACAATATACGCTTTAAACGGTTGTCTCTATAAATAGCTGTGCAAGATTTTTCCCTTCAAGACCCTTCGAGTACGGAACCCTGAAAATATACCATAGAGAATTTTTTAGGCTAATATTTTCCTAACTTTAATTTCAGATTTTGGAAAACATCACCGAAAATATAGAAGAGATCGAAGAAGAATTTCTCGTGTTTCGGGATCTATCAAGTCACCCAAATATTCCAGAATTCTTCGGGTTGTTCCTTAAGCGTGGCGTTTGCTCCGATGATGATCAGATTTGGTTCGTCATGGAGGTAAATTTACCAATTTAAGTTATTTTGAACAAAAAATAAATCTCGATCAGGTTCTCCCGATCTAGCTCAGTTTATTAGCGTTAGTATAGAACATTCTTGTTTTATTCCAGCTCTGTACCGGAGGTTCAGTGACAGATCTTTGCGCTGGTATACGCGCTCACGGCAACAGTCTCACCGAGCCCCAGTTGGCCTATGTACTGCGTGGAACGGTTCGAGCCCTAACCCACCTCCATGCACATCGGTGCATGCACCGAGATGTCAAGGGACATAATATTCTACTTACTGAAAACGGTGAAGTAAAACTTGTTGATTTCGGAGTTTCGTCCCATTTGGCTGCTACCGCGGCAAGAAGGAATACATCAGTCGGCACACCGTATTGGATGGCACCGGAAGTAAGAATTCAATAAAATAATTATAATTTCCCACCGTTACAAATTGAGCTCTTGATTATCGTCAATTAAATTTCAGGTTATAGCATGTGAGCAGCAATTAGATCAATCATACGATTGCAGATGTGACGTATGGTCAGTTGGAATTACAGCTATAGAATTAGCAGAAGGTGAACCTCCATTATCAGGATTGCATCCCATGCGGGCTCTATTCCAAATACCGCGGAATCCACCTCCTACTTTAGCTCATCCAGAACTATTTTCATCACAGTTAGCAGACTTTATTGCGGAGTGCTTAGTCAAAGATATGAATCAGAGGCCATTTGCAAGAGAACTTTTGGAACATCCCCTTTTACTAGCTGTTAGTAGCTTGGAAGAAAAGGTATTTAAGTATTTCATCACTTCAGTTATGAACTATAAATATTGCAAAGAGTTTATACTAATAATGTAATAGTTATTTGTGTCACTAGGGAGCAAAATGTTGTATTTACGGCGAGGGCGTACATTGAATCCAGAATGTAGCGAAGGATTATACAATAGAATCCTGAGCGTAATGAGGGATTCAAGTGTTAACGCCCAAGATGAAAATATTTTTTCTCCCGAGTGGCTCATAGAACTTTTCACAACGAGGATTAAGAAACTTGAAAAAAAAAAAACTGAATAAGTATTATTAAACAACAACCAGCATAGAAAATGGCGTGGCTTTACAATTATCAACTTCAAAAAATGGTATTTGCAATAAAACACTTATGAAAGCCTTGAACAGAAAAGTTGCACTTTGCTCCCTCTCGTCAGGGAGGAAAAGTTATTTTTCTGAAGTAGAGGTGTGAAAAAATATTTTTCTTCCAACTATGCTTTAATTTCATCATAACCGCACTAAATACCCAGCACAAAGCGAGACTTTTCTGCTCTAGAGCAGAAAAAATATATGAAAATCCTTATTGCATTGTTTTATATTTTTTTTAATTGCACCACCAAAGAGGTAACACAAGTATTTTTGCTATAAAATTAGCCTGCATAGTGTAAAAAAAATCTAGTGTAAGGTTGGTCAACCTGACGGTCTTATGAAATTTGACAGATTGCGTACAAAAAATTTTTGCTACCAATCCTATCAAAAATAGTAAGTAGTTAGCCGTATTTTAAAAAAAATGTGTGTTTGGTTGGCCAACCTGGCACCCATCTGACATTTTTCAGATCGCAGGTAAAAATATCTGCTACAAACTCTGCCAATAAAAGTAAGAAATTAAAAAAAAAAACGAATTGGCGGGAACCTTGCGAATTTTCCGTGGATATTTTTTGAGAATGTAAACTTACAAAAATGGAATCATCGAGTGCTAGTGACATTTCTTTCCTATTAATAGGGATGTTGACGCCATTAAAAAAAAATTCGAAGGCACGACTCCAGTAAAAAAACGCTTTATTTTAGCCCTGAAAACCAGATTAATTTTCGATTTAATGTAAAATATTTTTTTTGTTGCTTTAAAACAAATAAATAGTTAGTCGTCATAAGTCGCTATTGCCACTGAAACTCTATGGGAGAATTGTTTTTTGACAGCTCATGAAAAGTACGTCAGTTGATTGGTGGTGTCAACATCCCTATTGTTTCGCATGAGTTTTTTTTTTCGACTACTATTCCTGTAATAGTTGAAAGAAAAGCAGATTATGCACCTCGCATTAAGTAATTTATATTGCCCTCGTGCTTTTTAAAGCCCTCGCTCACGCTCGGGCTCCAAATCGGCACTCGGTGCAATAATAAATAACTTTCTGCTTGGTGCAACAATCTACTATTACTCCCCACAGATTCGTAAGGAGCTCCAAACAGAAATAAAACGCCAACGGCTTGAAGGTCGGAGCTGCCGAGCGCCAGATGTCACAACTAAACGTGGCAAACTAAAGTCGCATCGGAAAGCACGACCTGAAAAAATGTATACCGATGATTTAGCAACATTAGAAGTGCTCACCGAAGATGCCATAGTAGAACAACTTCAGAAAAGATACAATCAGAATCAAATTTATACATACATTGGAGATATATTAGTAGCAGTTAATCCTTTCACCGATATAGGTATATACACGACCAAGGTAAGCAACAATATAAAAAAATAATAAGGAAGGCTTAAGTGCAATAGTAATTTGTTAACTTTTTGATTCGGCCTTGTCTATTTCAGAGTCAACAAATTTATCAAGGTCGCTGCCGTTCGGATAACCCTCCACATATTTATGCGGTAGCTGACGCTGCACATCAAGCTTTGATGCATCAAAAACAGCATCAAGCCATAGTCATATCTGGTGAAAGTGGAGCTGGCAAGACGGAATCCGCTAACCTTTTGCTGAAACAGCTAGTTTTCCTCTCAAAGGTAAATTTTATGTAAACGATCGCTCCTGGAAGAAACGCGAAAGATTTTTTCAGGAATCATATTCTTTGAATTCGTTTACATTGTTTCAAATAGTTTGTTATTCAAATTTCAGACACAGAGTGGGAACGTAGAGGATAAGATTCTTCAAGTAAACCCGATCATGGAGGCGTTTGGGAACGCACGAACAGGCATTAACGCCAACAGTTCGCGGTTCGGCAAATATTTGGATTTGTCGCTCATGAGAGTCGGCCGGATGTCTGGAGCGCGGATTTCAGTTTATCTTTTAGAACAATCAAGGGTTGTTCACCAAGCGCTGTGAGTGCGACTATACATATCGCTATCATATTGATAAAACAAGAATTCCTTGTAGTTGAAACATGCTTTGAGTTTTTGGAAAAGGTATAATATGTTTTATATTAACTGGACAGTTTCTTTGCAGAGGTGAAAGTAATTTTCACGTATTTTACTATCTATATGACGGTTTAGAAAGTGAGGGAAGATGGAGAAAATTTTACTTGGATGAACAATTGAAATCCAGGCATAGGTATTTACAACCACTTTCTGTTGCTCATAGAGAGCATAACGTTCATCGTTGGCGACAGTTAAACCAAGCTTTTAAGGTAAACAGTAAACTCATGATATTAGCATCGCTTTATCTGTAATAATACCTATCTAGATAGGAATATTATATCACGTTTATTCAGATAAATGCGATAAAAGCGTGAGAAAGTAGCTTTATGTATAAAACTAATAAATATGTTTACTACAGGTGGTCGGATTCCAAGATGAGGAGGTACAAATCATCTATAAAATGCTATCAGCAATTCTTCACCTTGGCGATATAGAATTTGGGGAGACCGCTGGGGATGATAACACCGATAACAAAGCTACTATAATTGATACAGCACCATTACATAGAGGTAATTTGAGCAATATTGTTATGTCATTAAATGAAAGGAATAAAATAGTTGTCACATAAGATTAAAACAACTTTTTGTACTTCTTGTCTAAGTAATTTACTTCACTAACATATACTACTATTATTAAAACTTAACTTGCTATTTGCAATAAAAATATTATGAATTACAATTATAGACTAAAACTTAATTATAAACTAAACTAAAACTACGAAGTAAAGACGACGTTGAGATTTTTTGCCACAGACATTAACCTTAGGGCACTGGCCGTATTACCTCTCAGAACTGTAGATTAGTGAAGATGTTTGTGGGGAAATGTCTAATTTGGAATTCTCAATTGAAGGGTTGCGTCTTGCCTAACTAGGAACCATATTTTTTTGCCTTTCTTAGACATGTACTCGGAAGTGTTGAGTGTCGTTCGTAGTTGACACTCTCTTACTAATTTTCTTGTAAATTATTTTCAGCTTCCTGCCTCTTAGGGGTAGAAACAGTGGATCTTCGAGAATGCCTTACCAGCAGTAGCGTGGTAGCGAGAGGGGAAACTATTGCACGGCATTGTTCGCCCGTCGAGGCGGCTGTAGCACGGGACGCCACCGCCCGTGGCCTGTACGCTCGGGCCTTCGACAGAATAGTCGAGAGGATAAATGCTCTACTCTGTCAGAATAGACCGTATGGGTATTTACACTTTTTACTAACACCCCGATTTTTACTAATACAAAATGCCTATTCCTTCCTACCAATCCGATGATAAATCCACATAATACCTACTCAAACTATCATTGATCTTTTTTTAGCACCGAACAATTATCCATTGGAATACTCGACATATTTGGATTCGAAAACTTTAATAGAAACTCTTTCGAGCAACTCTGTATAAACATTGCTAATGAACAAATACAGTATTACTTCAATCAGCATATCTTCACATGGGAACAGCAAGAGTATATGGCTGAAGGAGTACCAGTGGACCTTGTTGAATTTTCTGATAATCGACCCGTGCTAGATATGCTCCTATCAAGACCTATGGGCTTGTTAGCGCTGCTTGATGAAGAAAGTCGCTTCCCAAGGTCAACGGACAGGAGTCTAATTGGTAATCACTAATGATATTTTTTGTAATTAATTTCTAAAACATTCTAAATCATGAATCTTAAGAGTTCAATTTCTAAATACATACATTTGGTTTCAGAAAAATTCCATAACAATATAAAAAGCAAGTACTACGTCCGACCAAAATCAGACGCCATTTGCTTTGCCATTCATCACTTTGCTGGACGCGTTGTTTATCAAGCTGATGGGTTTCTGGAGAAGAATCGCAACTTCTTGCCTCCCGAGGTGGTTCAGCTGATGCGCCAAAGTCAATACGACATTATAAGATTCTTGTTCCAATGCCCCATCACCAAAACCGGCAATTTATATTCTCCATTACAAGGTGATATGGATACAAGGAGTTTAGACAGTCCTATATCTGGGGACACTCGTGTAAATATTTTTATCAATTTTCATTATTATTTTTCCTAACATTTACTAGTTTTGCAATGCCAATAATAAATTATTTTTTTAGCAGGAACGTTTCAACAGCCGCGGTCTTGCATCCCAATCTCGTGCTCAGCAAACTGTGTCCACATATTTTCGCTATTCTTTGATGGAGTTGCTCCAAAAAATGGTCAGCGGCTCACCACAGTTCGTAAGATGCCTAAAACCTAACGATACACGATCTGCCAAACATTTCGATTCTGCAAAAATCTTAAAGCAGCTCAGATATACGGGTGTTTTAGAAACTATAAGAATAAGACAAAACGGATTCTCTCATCGTTTAACGTTTGAAGATTTTTTGAAAAGGTAACGTACTTCATTTATTTATTTATTAAAGGAGAACCAACAGCTTATACAACAATATATTTGAAGAGCGTAAAGTAACTTTTATAGAAGTTTGATTGCTATCTCAATAACACTTTTATTTTACGTAGACTTAAAACATAAACGCATTGTGATTCAGATACTTTACGAAAGGTCCATGTTCGAAACTAAAGAGTCATTTACGATATTACCGAAAATTAGTTATAAAGTAAGTGAGGATGTCGTTTTACGATTATCATTACGACACTAGAAATAGCAGCTCTTATGCAGCCCTTATTGATAGCATCAAAAAGCCAATTGATAACATTTTTTATCACTGACAGACAGGCTTCATCTTATATGAATTTACTATAAATTAACTAAACTTAACAATACACAATACGAAAAGAACAACACCGACAACAATTCAACATTCATCTAAAAAGATATGTCTTTTGTTACAGATACAGTTTCTTAGCCTTCAGCTACGACGAAGAAGTAAAGCCTAGCCGTGATACATGTCGCCTTTTGCTCTTAAGGCTAAAAATGGATGGTTGGGCGCTTGGGAAATCAAAAGTCTTCCTAAAGTATTATCATGTCGAGGTACTCGCCCGAATCTATGAAGAGCAGGTATTTATATTTCCTTATTTAGTGCAGTGTAGTGTATGTTTACTCTCCTGTAGTTTCTGTAGACTAAGGTTGTCGTGTTTTTTCTAGATTCGGAAAGTAGTATTACTTCAAGCATGTGCACGTGGCTGGATAGCTCGTCGTTATTTCCTGCGGCTGAAAGCTCAGATGGCGATATCAGTGCTCACATTACAGAAGCACGTGAGAGGGTGGCTCACGAGAAAGAGGCTTCAGGAGCGGCAAAGACAACTAGCTAGAGAATTCCAACGGGAACAGATGGAGCAGGATAATAGAAAACACAAAGCTGGTGGTGCGTATTTTTTGAAAGTAAAGACTGCCAAAAATATTACTAACTAGCGGACCCGGCAGACGTCGTCCTGCCTGAAAAACACTACATTAAAATTATGATAACATACCAACAACAGTGCCATTTAGCGGGTCCAATTGCGTTTCCAATCCATCAACTAACGTTGACTAACGTTAACGTTGTTTTGCCATATCAATTATTTTAAGTCAAGGTTTTTTGTAGGCAAATATAAAATAATTATTTTTTCTTTAACTTATTTTATTTTTTCGTCAATTTTCCAATGTTTTTAATACTACTTATTATCCTATTCCTGACGACGACAGATCCAAACACAAAAATCATAAAAAATATTCCAGCTGTTTTCGAGTTACGTAAATGGTGTAACAACACGACTTTGTTTTGTATATAGATATTGTACAGAAACCTAATATAAATCCGTATAATACCAAGATATGAGGAGTTTCGTAAATTCTGAAAGTCCACTTAACATTAAAATTTTATAACAAAACATTTAACCGACTACAAAAAAAAACCATGAAAATAATTTTCTACCAGTCTGAAGTAGAGTAGGTGCTTCAGCCCGAGCCAGCAGGAGTGGACCTGGCCTATAGTTGTTTACCTCAACTCGATATTACGAATAAATATTTATTCGCAGACTCGATACTATTTATACTTCAATCACTCCTGCAGGCTCGTGCTGTGGCACCGACTTCAGACTGGTAGAAAATTATTTTCATGGTATTTTTCCAGTCGGTTCAATTTTTTGTTATATTTTTCACGCTTTTTAGTGTAAATCACTCTCATCACCTTTCGAAACCCCTTTCTTCATCGTCACCTTTTACGAAAAATTGCTTTTTCCGATGCAGAGACGTTCATTATTGAGGTGTCCTGGTGCTTCATTACCCGTTCAATTCCACCATGTGCATTACGATGAGCATAAAGGGGAATGGATGAAAAATTTTGAAACGCTCGAAACTCTTTATATCAATATTCAATAGGACCGAATAACCTTTCTAATTAAAAGAAAAAAAAATATCAGATTTTTAAGTAGCATCAATTAATTTTAAAAAATTAAAGTTTTTTCTTTGCCGCCAAATTACGACAGTCCAGAATAAAAAACATTAAAAAGAATTTATGTGTCTTTGACTTGATTGTTTTGACGGGTGACACGCTTTACCGGGTCGAATAATACATGACATGGAAATACCGAGCCTGTTTTTCATGTACCTACTCACCCATAGAAACTGGCATGATCTTCTATGGGGTGTGTAGATGAAAAACAGGGTCGGTATTATTCGAGCCGGTAAAGAGTGTCACCTGTCAAAACAATCGAGTCAAAGACACATAAAATATTTTTTAATGTTTTTTATTCTGGACTATGGAACAACCCGTAACGGACCGGACTGTCGTAATTTGGCGGTAAAGAAAACTTTTTTTTTTAATTAATTGAATAATTGATGCTATTTAAAAATCTGATATTTTTTCTATTAATTAGAAAGGTTATTCCTATCGATAAAAAAAGTTTCAAGCGTTTCTAAAATTTTCACCCATTCCCTATTGCTTAGCAAGCAACTCTGTTAAAGTATTTGAAATTCATACCGCGAAGTAGTTTACTGAGTAGTCACTCTTTTGGTCAATGTGCTCTTCATCATCAGTTCCACTTCACCAAATGATGATTTTCAAGAGCAAATGCACGAGTTACTACTAAATATATCGAAATTACCATAGGTGTCCCTACAATATTTGAAGAGTTCCCTCGATGTCCTTAGGATCCAATCGTGGGATCCTAATTTAGTGCTTATATGGGACCAAATTGAGAAAGCATTCCTAGACGAAAGAAAAAAAAACAAATCGGTTCATAAATGACGGATAATTTGAAGGGGGTTAAAAATAGAAGTAATGGGCGAACATTACGCTAGTTTTAAGTAAATAAATATTGTTTAAACTTACACAATAAAACTATTCGTGATTTGCTTCATTTCAGATGTATTAAATAATAACAAAGCCATGATGAAAGCGAAGATATTGCGCAAAATGACTTCAACTGGCAGCGACAATAACGATAAGTCGGGAAGTAATAAGGAAAACATTGATTCGAATAAAGCCGCCGTTGTTATCCAGAGTCGTAAGATGAAAACAGCCTTTTAAATATGAAATATCATGCGGGTTGTAGTGTATTAATGTATACTTTTAATTTTATATTTATAGATTACCGCGGTTATACGGCGCGGCGTAAATGGGCCAAGGGTCGGGCTCCACCACCGCCGCAACACCCGGCGCCGCCCACTCCGCAACAGATCATGCAACAATATTCAGTCCAAGAGCGTGCTAACCAACTGCTGTCATTTTCAGATCAGGTGTGTTTTTTGTTACGACTAGGTTTAATCCATCGGTGAGTGTGTTAAAAAAAGGAAACGTCGCAGCAATAGACTTCTGGTGATGGTTAAATTTATTAGTTAAGTCTTTAAGGAGGATTAGTTCTTTCTTGCAACAGGTCTATACGAGTCAGTTTATATTAAATTAAGTTATATATTAAACGCCTGTTTCTATACCCCCTGTTAAGTTCCTTTTATATTATGCACCACCACTCAGCCATTTTTACAGTTAACTGTACTTACATAATTTACTAATGGTACATGATACCATTAGTAGATTGATAACCAAGGGTGGAAAGTGACCCATTTCACCCGCGTTATTTCTGGCACTCGAATGAAGTGAGAGCGCCAATAGTTCGAGGGGAAATGGGTAATTTCACTCGAGTTAGACATTCTACTTTTAATTTCGACTGCGAGGAAAGTAAAATACTACACGCACATTATTTTTATAAAAGAGGTATATTAAGAAAAATCAGTTAAAATTTCAAACGGATGTTCGGCGTTCAACCTCCAGTGTTGTAGGTATATGCTCCTTGGTCACGACGTGCATCTAGATAGCCATGTCGTAACGTGAAAAAAAGTGTCATAGTATCATGGCATTATGGCAACCAGCAGAATAGAGGAATAATTTTTAATGTTGATTTTCTGTAATTGCGAAAAAAGTAGATCAACTGTAATTTTTTTTAATGAGAACTTATATATCGTAATAAACAGGTCGTTTAATGTACATATAGCTGAGTTCAGATATATGAAAAGTCTTTATTATAATATGACGTAACTCAATTATTTTCGACTCCGTGGCTAATCGTTTTTTTTTTCACACATCTCACCTGATGTTAAGTGCAAATGAGACCAAAGGTGTATCTCACTGGTTCAGTAACAGCCTATTCACTCTAGCCTTGAAGAACCCTAGATTTTGTTTATCCGGAAATACAGACGACGGGAGCGAATTCCATTCCGTAGCAGTTCGCATTATGAAAGATGAAGCAAACCAATAAAAATTAAAAAAAAATATACTTTCCACCCCAGAGATGAAAATGCAATTTTCACCTCAGCACCTCAAACAGGCAGGTTTTGCTATGAGAAATCAGTGAGCAAAATCGCATTTTGCTCACTCCGTGAGACAAAGTAACTTTTTAATTATTTTTTTTAAATGCTGAGTACAGTGTTGGGTCTACTCACTGAATTCCAAATATTTGAACTTTACTTTGATCTGTCATTTCACTTCAACTCGAAAAAAGCAAGAGATAGGATCAAATTTGTCGATTACAAACTTAAATTAAATTTTTGGTATTAAAAATATATCGAAATATTTCCAAAATTTAAATTTTCCCGATCTTTTAATAAAGTATGCAACCTCGTTGCACGAAAGCCGATTCTCCTGTTTTTTTTTATTAGAATTCCGTATACTGCCTCTACAGTATAATTATTATTTGTTAAATTGAATGATTTTTTAACAAATCTATTTATGTTTATGTAATAGAAATCTTAATAAAAATCATATTTAAAGGTTTAATTGTTTAACCTTTTCAATTACCCCGAGATGAGGCTTTTTGCAGTATTAAAAAATAAGTGAGACATTAGTACAAGAAGTTAAGATTGCATGTTATGAGTATGCGATTTGTATTGTAGCTACTGGACTCTTTTTATGGTTTTAAATGTAATTATTATATTTGATAATAATCGGATTCTATTTAAAAAAAATGTGTTTGTTTTGTAAATAGGTAGGTATATGTGGTTTTATTCTTATGTTACATTTAAATTATGTTCTCGCTGCTGAGGTGAAAAATTGTATGTGTCACACGAGACCAAAGTTTTTTCGCATCTCGTGTATTTCAATCCCTTGCTGATCTCAGGATTCTAACCTAGAATCACTCGCTAACGCTCGTGATTCAATTATAGAATCCTTTGCTTACTCGGGATTCAAAATCAACACTCGCAACAAAAAACAACTTTGCTCTCTTGTTGCACAAATAACTATTTCCACCCGGCTATCTATCCATGAAAATTAAACTTTCCAAACAGGAGAGATGAAAAAATATTTTCACATTTATAGGTTCATGACAAGAACCAAGAAGTACACAAGAACATGCGTCGCAACAAGCCGGGAATTAGACTTCAGCAGGTGCAACGCCCACCTGATGAATATCGCTCTCCACCTGGATTTACTCTTGTGCCGGCAATCATCAGAGGACAGCCCTCCCAACTCGAGAGAGATGCTAGCCGGCTGTCGAGGTAACACAAGCGTATTTGCTCTCAGTCACTTATGATACGTATTGTGACAAACAGATATAAATTGGATACAGTTAAGAAATTATTAAAGAGAATTTAAAAATATTTATAAGTATGATTGGTTTTTTGGAGTCTTTTTTAATTTTTTTTTCAACTCCAAATTTGTTACTTTTACGGGTATCCCGTGAAACCATATCGAAAATACAAACTGAGACATGGATGCACAGAAAAACCAGAAAAAGAGACCAGAACTGGGAATCGAACCCAGGTCCTCAGCTTTCCGTGCTGCGTGCTATAACCCCTATACCACTGCTGGACAGGAATCTAGACACGAATGTTTCCTATGCATACATATCTCAGGTTGCTTATTTCTGGTCTCTTTTTCTGGTTTTTCTGTGCATCCATGTCTCAGTTTGTATTTTCGATATATTTATAAGTGCCTATAAAAATGAATCAGCTACTATTTTTACAACGTCTTAAACTTTCGTGATTCTCACTCATGGGTCTACTCGTGACCACGGCAACTGTAACGTTGCTGAAACGTCGAGGTAAATATTACTTGTGCAATAATAGCGTGATAAGTCCCGTTTGTGGTATTTTGACTACTATTTTTACGATATATTTTAATGTGCTGGCTAGTCACTAACCAAAATAACTCTGCTGCGTTTGAATAACTTTAATTCCAGGTAAATGTATTTTATTTGTACTTTTATAGTATGAATTCATCTTTGATTACATGGTATAGATATTGTATGAACTAAATATAACGAATAACCGATTTCCAATAATCGTACCCTTATTTTCACTCATGCTTTCTCTCGGATCAGTCCGTCGCCTGAATTTCTCGAATGCCCAGCAAGGCCTTGGGATGAACCATTGATTAATAAAGAGTTTGAGATCATACCCACAAGGTTCGTCAGTAGTCCTTTTGTATTGTGGCGTGAATAGTTACTTTAGTTATTAGTTATTAACTAGTACTACTCAGAAGATGTTGGTTGTTTAGATCAGAAATAGTAGTGCCAGTTGAAAACTGAGTATTTATCGTCTTTCAGGCACCAACAAAACAGCCAGCAACAATATGACCAGGACTGCGCTGAGCATAGGCGTCATGTCGCCAGCCAGAATTGGCAGAACTTGCCGTGCAGCCGACAGTGCGGCGGACTAGTCAGGTACGAAAGAGATAATGACATGACAAATTTCTGGCCGTGACTGATATTAATTACTTTGAATCTATCTCATGCTCAACCTTGCGGATAATCAGGAAAAATGGGTATGATATGAGATATCGACTAATAAATCAGAAAATGGAGTAGAAATTAGTTTTCATATTCATTAATTAAAAGTTGATCAGATAATTCATGAGGGTAAGTAATGCGAGATACTCGTATAGGAACTTATCATATGACATTCATAATATATACGCTCACTTTTTATAAGCTTGTTTAGTATAACGTTCACTGGATGTAATGAACTAAAGGTATAAATTCAAAATATCTAATTTTGTAAGGTACGTCGTATATAACGTTATTTAGATATAATATCAGTTGATATAACGATAAAAGCGTATATGTTCATAACACATAAGATTTAAAACATATATTAAAACTGAAACTGACTGACTGCTGAAATTACTTGCAGATGTTTAT
Source organism: Choristoneura fumiferana (assembly GCF_025370935.1). Taxonomy (NCBI): domain Eukaryota; kingdom Metazoa; phylum Arthropoda; class Insecta; order Lepidoptera; family Tortricidae; genus Choristoneura; species Choristoneura fumiferana. The sequence continues at coordinate 11,018,537 of NC_133489.1, forward strand.
GGGCGGTGGTGACTCTTACCATCAGGAGACCCACTTGCTCGTTTGCCATCCAGTCGAATAGAAATAAATAAATAAAACTTATAATTCAGTAAATACTTTGATGCAAGCAAACAAGCAAACTAACTAGTCATTCATTTTTTTCCGTTCAGTTGCAAAAAAAATACCTAACATCGAAGGCTAAGGCGGGAACTACGCTACGCTTCGCTCCTGCCTTAGCCTTCTGAACCTAAACTATCCAAGTCGCTTCTGCTTAGGCTTAGTCTGTATGTTAGTCTGTCATTTTTGAAGCTAGAACATAGAAACTTTTTTAAAGGGTTATTAGAAATAAAATAAATACGAAATTCAGCAATATTAGAAATTTTACCCTTAAAAGGGTCAAAAAAGGGTTGAAAGTTTGTAAGGAACTTTGATCATTTAGGTATGAAGTTAGTGCGTTTCAAAACGTATTTAGGCTAATTTTAAGAAATAAAAAATAGTATATTCGCCTTTTTTTTTAATTCCAACTTTGAAGGGGCGAAAGGAAGGGTTATTAAGAAAAGTATGAGAGCTCTAGCTTTCGAAGCCCTCACTTTCGAAGAGAAAACCTTAAAGTGTTTCATAGAAATATAAATGGAAATAAGCTTTCTTGTAAAACTGTGTTTTTACAATGATGGTAGCTTGATATAAGTCTCATTCCGTTTTTTATTTGAAAAATAATTAACGAATACGTACTTATTCGCTTTTTTAACAATTCCACTTTTAAATGGGGTGATATGGGTTATGAAGTTATGAATTACATTATGTAACGACCTCTATATTTTTTTATTTAGCTTCAAGAAACATTTAGTCATCTCGGCATGCTGATGTTATGAATCCCAAATATGAAACTGTAAACGATTTATAAGCTTTATTTTTTATTAAACCTTTTTACTTTACTTTTTTACTGTATTTACTGTTGAACATTGTTATAAAAAAGCAGTGAGGACCTATCCGTTTTAGCGAAATCCATTTACAAATTCACAAGATGTTTATAATACCACACAAGTTTTTGGTAAAAAATTCATATTGAAACGAACTTTTTTGCTGAATGTACCTAATTTTTGCCTGAATTGTGCTGGAATTATTATTGTGTTTCACGCGAAAAATTAATTAACGCGAACGAAGTCGCGGGCTGAAAGCTAGTATATTATATAATTATACTTTTTGCTAATAATAACAAAAAGCTAACGTTCATTATGTATTGTGATATGAAATTAGATATTTTGTAGTTAGGTATATCTCGTGAGATGCACCCAATCCATGAAAGTTCATATTCGTCTTCAAACGTAGAATATCCATGCCATTATTTCATCATAGGATACTTTCACAATTTTGCTCAATTCTATCATAGTTTGTATTCTGACGGAATATAACAATAAAGAGTAGAAAACAAGGAGGAACAATAAAACCTTTCAACACTCAAGTTGATATTTTACGTCAAAAATAAACAAAGAAAGTGGTACCCTAATTTAACCTACTCTTTATTGTAATTCTCTAAATGACAGTTTACTTTTAAAGATTGTTTTGTTTCTTTTTTTTTAGTAATAAAATCATCGAGCTGGTTAAGCAGTCACATAAAGCAGACCCTCCCCGGAAACCCATCTACAGCCCCACTCACGACCCTGAGTCAGATTTGCGTAAGATACTCCGCAACTCACCCGAAATACTTGCAACGCCCGTCTTTAGTTCCGATGATGACTACACCGAAGGACCATTTAGATTTAAACAATTGCTGAGACCAACTTTAGGACCGACAGAGAGTTTGAGGAAAAGAAAGGTCCGGAATTCCCCCGGGCAAAGCCCTTGGATGTCTGATAGCTCCCAAGACAGCACGGGCTCTAAACAAGCACTGTACAACAAGCGCAGGCCGCAAATAAGTATGGGTGTATATTACAACTAAGTAAATCTCTTATTTAAACAAGTGTTTAAGTTCTAGGAAGTAAAATTGGTTAAATACAGTGTACATTGCCATGTCATGATTCTTAGTATACTTGCTATATGAATATGCTTAATTTGTGAATACGTAGTTGTTTAAATAGATCAGACTTCATGACAGTTCCGATTTGACATTATAAACAAATACCTCTGATAAGCAGCAGCCAATGCTCTCAAAAATGTTACGATAAAACAAACAACTTACCTTCTTTTTATTCCAATTATGCCAATGAACATACATAAATGTAGACTTCGACAGCAAAGCGTGAAAATCAAATGCGGCCGTCACTCCTTTGTAACGTAGAATGAAAACGATAAAAAACCATAAATCTAAAAAAAAAAAGTTTCTGTTAAAACATATTTTTAATATGAGCTTTATTCCGGTTGCACTTTTTGTGACTCTACTTTCAATACGATGCCAATTAACCGTTGAAGAGTTCCGTCCTGGCAGGACGGTCCCGCCCAGACCACCAGAATTTCACTACAAGATACCAAACTTACATAAAGTAGGTATGTCCAATTTCAGCTCAATTGGATACAAGAAAAGAAAGTGCTTGAAAAATGGTTCCCATTTTTTAAACCACAATTTACATAGGCATCTATTTAACTACAAATACCTAAGTACCTAAACAAATTAGCGAACGTCGAAAGTTAAATAAAAGCTTATGAAAAAACCTTTTTCGACAATTTTCTATTAATGTCGTACTATGTGTAAAGTCAATCGAGCATTGAAAGTTCATGCGAAACTATAGTGAGTTTTTACGATGATCCCTGTGACAAGTGTGACACTTGCAGTGAGCGCGCATAATTAATATAGAGACAGTTATGGTGATGTCAAAAAGTTGTTTGAGGTTTACAAGGTCACAGGGGTCATCGTAAATTGACTTTACCATGATAAATACGATGTAGATTTATCCGAAATTTTACAAACTTCTATTAATTAGGAGGTGTTTTATCGTTTTTTTTGTAAATATTGTTTATCTTCCTTTGATGGTTCATTGACATTGTGCCGTATTTTTCACTAACACTTTTACTTGAATGTGTGTAAACTAGGTCATATTCTTAATTGATTTGTTTAGTTTCCGAAATAACTGGTCTGTGTGAACGACTTTTTAATAAAAATGTTAGAATAAATATATCCCGTGATAGTATCTAGCTATTTGTATACCACCAATAAAACTAAATAGATTTAAGATACGTAGATTACAAACATTGTAACATGTTATAACGCAATTACCAAAGTCTAATTTATATCTTTATATTTTGTTTTACCAATCTATACTTCATTATTTTTTTTGCATTAGAAGAAGGTAAGCGATCTTGACATGTCTTTATTGAAAAACACTTTTGTAAAATGAGTCACAGCAAATATGTAACTATTAGCAACGATATATGATCATTTACATTATTTAGGTATCTAAGTAAAAGATACTGCTTTTTTAAAGTTTTTCATAAGAACTCGTCAAGATTGTTTACCTTATTTCTTATGCTTAAAAAAACGAAGTAAGTATAGTACGATATTACATTATTGACGAGTTAAGTACTTCCAATAAAGGTTACATCTAATAAGCCTACTTACAACTCACTAACCGTAAAATATGTAGGTAATAATATGAATGTTTAGTTGTGTCAATATCACGTGTTTGTCAGTATTACTATATTTATGTATTTTATTTTAAATATTTTATTCGTGTTAGATCTCACTGAAGAAGTTTGCAAAGAAATGATTTATAACTTTGATATTGCCATTTAGATCATGGAAAAGGAATTGTAACATAAAATCATTGACAATCTTTGTGATAATGTGCCAATGATTATTAATAAGTTTTAGTTGTTTGAAAGGTACGCATTGAAAATAAATATTGTTGTTAATTAAAGAACGAGTTTGATTTATCTAAATTACCTTTACTTAATCTATGTGTAAAACTGAATATTATCTAGGTTTTTCTTAAAGGTAACTCGCCAGTTGGTAACATACACAGGAATAAAACTAAGCATGGTAGCGTTAGCATCGTTAAGCTAATTACTCGATATTTAATTAGAAATGCATGTTTGCACACCTTTATATTATTATGTGTATAGGCAACATGCGTTCGCAATCAAAACAAAGTGAAACCCGTAAAGCTGTAGTTTTATAAGCCCGCATGAGTTGAGTATGTGTAAACTAAACACGCAATCATGTTTACGGCGGGCGGCGGGGCCATCGGGCGTCGGGCGCGCTCGGAGCCACGTGACGGCGGCGGCGGCCAATGGCGGCGCGCCGCCGGCGTGCGCGCGCACCCGCGCAGTCGCGTCCGCGCCAGCCATGGCGGCCGCTGGCCTGCCTGAATTCGACCTCTCGCAAATTAAAACGCGCTCCGTTGAAAGAACTCTACTCCCACTCATCAAGCAGGTACGCAAAATACGCATACAAAACTTTATGCGCTTCTTGAAATTTCGTATTATGCGCGCACTTTTGCCTGAAAAAGCATGACGTTCTTCTCCACAATATAACCAATTCGCGTCAGCGGTCGCTCCCTGACGTCGTTTAGATCTCTGACGAGAACTTTGGGTTTTATGCGATGTCTAAAATGATAATTTTATTTTCGGACTGGCTCCACTATTAAACGCGTCGATATTGCTACGTCAACTGACGTTTTCTATTAGAATTTCCCGCCCACGACAACAAACTGTTGCACCATAGTTTGCGCCGTCGCATTGAGGTCAAGCGCCGGGCGCTTGTTTTGAATAAAAAACAGTGTTATTCAGAACTTAGCCAGGAGCGTGAATAAACGTTGCTGTTGTTATGAAATTACTATTAAACAAAAGCTTGCATATTGATATAGATGAATGCATGTGAACGGAGATTTAAGATGTTCATAAGATTATTAGGGCGGGCGGCCACGTGGTGTTGTATCGGTGCAGGGTGGAATGGGGTGGGGTAAGGTAGGGCGGGGTGTCTGGGTGGATCGATGCGCGGCGGCGGCGGCAGCGGCCGGGCGCGGGCCAGTGCCGCGGCGGACGCGGGCAGTGCGGCGCGGTCGCGGTACGGTGTCGCGCGTCGCAGCACGCGGAGCACGTGCGCGCCCGCCACGCGCCGTCCGCGCACTCCTCCCAGACATGGACGCGCTCTCCGATGACGACGAATACACACGTCGGGAGCCCCAGGTAGGATCGCACAACAACAAAGGTGTTCACGTGAGGGTCGCAAACCAACACGACCAGCTCGTGGGACTCGTGCTGTGTAGGCAGGCGCAACAAGTCGCAAGGCTACCTGGAAGCTCGCGTGGTACCACGACCTTGATCAGAGCTCAGCGCGAGCTAACCCCGCTCCCGGGCCGGCCCACTGTCGCTCACGAAGTCTTAAACGGTTTGATCCACTAATTGATGCCCTTCCCTCAAGTTTAGACCACAATCAAAATGGACCTGCTCTGCTCAATGAAGCGTCTCAGAACAATAAGAATACGTTATTGCGAAGACTTGAACACTGTATTATTATTGTGTGCAATACAAACAAAAACTATACCTACCTACATCTGAATCAAGAATAATGTTTAAAGGAAGCTTAATCTAGTTTAAGTTCAAACTAATAGAAAAACCTATTTTGTTTGACTTTCCAAAAAGTAGAGTACGAACAGAGTTTAAACTGAACGTGTTCACAAATTGTCTTCTACAAATTAAACGTTATTTATCGGGTATTATTTTACGAATGTGAGGGCTCAGCACGGCTAATACGAAAATCGAAAATCGAAGTTTGTGTCACACCGTTCCACCGACGCTTATATTATTTAATACGAGAGTTAGAGGGACGGTACGATACGAACTTCGATTTTCGAACTTCGTAGTAGCCCTGCTGATTGTTCATAATCATAAACCAATACCTACAGCTGTTGTTTCATTTGTAACCAAATATCTACAAAACTTAGTGAACGATTTTACTGATTTCATTTAGTCACGCCAGTTTTATAGTCTCATATTACACCCTTCCAAAATAAGTGCCTACTATCGTAGCGCCATTTATCATACGATTTATGGCTCCCACGGTCCAGTTCTCGCATTTTCACTTTAGACGCTTAAGTGATTTCCCACAAATAGCCACATACAGAAGGTCCGATCCAAATGATCCCCGCAATTTTCCTCTTACGAGTACTTTAGTTAAAAAGGTTCAAAGGTATTGGACACAGCATCTGTTTTTATGCATCGGGCCGGTACTTTTTTGAGTATACCCCGAACACAGTAAATATCTTGAAATCTTTGGTGCATACCAGAGAAAGGCGATGATTCTGAGCGTTGTACTATGCCGGAGATACACGTTTGACACGCCAACTTAGTCTACGTATACTATAATCACTACGTCTCGTACATTTGATGGTGCTTGGAAATCGTGGCGACCGAGCATTAGAACTATCAAATGTAAACAAGACCTAATGTGGGTAGTTTAGTTGGTCAAAAGTCCGTGAAAACTAGGTACCGACATTATTCCACTGATCTCGTAACCATATTGTCATTGTAACTACGACCTCAATTTTATTGCCAATGCATTTTTATCGGTAGAGACTGGTAACCATTATGTTTGTTTTTTTTATAAAATGGACCCTATTTAGTATCTTCTTTTAATAAATTATGACTGGTAAACTCAAAAGTTTACTAAATAATTACAATTGAATATTTTAATAAGTTACGCAAAGCATGAAATGAGCAGTGCGTACTGTAAATTGCTACTACAGTCGTCCAACCAAAATACATTGAACCATTTTAGGTTTCAAAGTTACTATTCTGCTAATCTCGTCCCATAAAACCAGTGTGCGAGGAATTTGAAATGGATTCAACAAATACGATTTGAATACATTCCTAGTGCTGAATAGATGTTTTAGATAATTAAGGTGAAGCAAAAATTCAATAAAAAAGGAACGCATACAGTCTTGCCATATCTATTTGGCTTTCCTGATCAAGGCTGAACTCCGAGACTTTGTACTAGAAAGCTGGAATTTGGCATGGGTGGGTACACGTAATAATTACGCCGGCAAAGTAGTAAAACAGATTGAAAGCTTAGTATTATATCTACCTGCTCTGCCTAATTGGAAAATGGGAATTGTTTCTTTTTCTCGACTATTCCTTTGTGAGAGGTGGTTTCAAAAATATTGCAATTTTGCACAAACCCTTTTTCGATTCAGAACCATAATATACTGTGCGAGGCCCGACAGGCATTTGGCCAGTTTTATAACTAAGATAGAGAAACTTCCGATAGCAGATATCAGGTTAGGTCTCCTTTCATTTGCCATAATTCAGTTTCTACTCATTTAATTTGCCATAGTAGCACGGGCCATGCCTGTATCGCCATAATATTAAATGCCATATTTCTTGAGTAATTTAATAAGAAAGTGCCATAATTTCAGTATCCATATTTGTTATAATCACAATTTTCAATATATCATTCATTTATTAATTAGAAAATTTACAATTTTATAATTTAAACATTATTACCTATTTAACTAAAGATAAATCCTAACTAAATAAAACAAAAAACGACAAATTACATAAAATAACAAATCAAACCACAAATAATCAAAAGAAACCAAACAATGTCGAATAAAATTAAATTATACACACGTCAAAATAAAAAAAAATATTTATAGTTCTATAATTTATTTATTACATAGCAAATAATATGCCATATTTTTTTTTACATGCCATAACGATACGTTCGCTATACTCGTTTATTTTTATTACATTTTTCCTATTATTAAGACTTGACTTAGTGTTCTTAAATCCTATGCCAGTAAATTCAAACGCCATAATAATATTATGAGAACCCCTTAAACTTCCAAAGTAAGTTCTCTAATTTATGAGACTGATTTTTTTAGCAAAACAATAGGTACCTACAAATCTACGTACGTAATTTATTAAAAACAGTTATACAATAAAAAAAAAAAAAATGTCAAAAATCACGAAAAGGAGAAAAAATAAATAAAAATGAGAATAAATTATATATGTATGTGTATAGATATTATGTATATCTACCCGTTGTCTAGCACCTTTAGTAGTTATTAATTTCAACAATCTAGATCTGCTTTTTCCGTAATTATGGTAAATCATTGTTTGTTATGGCATAAAATATTAGGGATTATGAATTTTATAGCAAGTAAATATGACGGAAAGTGTTGTTATGGTATCTAATATCAAGAACGTTGAACATTATGTTATGAATGACATTTGAGTATTATTATGGCACTCAAAAATTAGGGAACGTGATTTTAGAGCAAATGATGATGATGATGAATGATGCTCCGCTGCCTCCACTCCGCTCCACTGCCACCACTCCGTTGTCTCCGCTTCGCTCCACTGCCTCCGCTTTACTCCACTGCCTCCGCTCCGCTCCACTACCTCCGTTCCGTTGCCTCCGTTCCGCTCCGTGTTCCGCTCCGCTCCGTTTCTCTGGGCCGCGCTATTTTACGTTCACGTCACGACGCCGCATATCTCCACGACGCGGCATCGCACCGCGTCGTGCGCCGCACCGTTTTACGTTGAAGACGCCGTATAACGTGCACGGCGCGGCACCGTGCCGTGTCGGCCACCGCGCCGTTGTACGTTCACGACGCCGTATAACGTGCACCGCGCGGCACCGTGACGCGTCGGACGCCGCGGCGTTGTACGTTCACGACGCCGTATAACGTGCACCGCGCGGCACCGTGACGCGTCGGGCGCCGCGGCGTTGCACGTTCACGACGCCGTATAACGTGCACCGCGCGGCACCGTGACGCGTCGGACGCCGCGGCGTTGTACGTTCACGACGCCGTATAACGTGCACCGCGCGGCACCGTGACGCGTCGGGCGCCGCGGCGTTGCACGTTCACGACGCCGTATAACGTGCACCGCGCGGCACCGTGACGCGTCGGACGCCGCGGCGTTGTACGTTCACGACGCCGTATAACGTGCACCGCGCGGCACCGTGACGCGTCGGGCACGTTCACGACGCCGTATAACGTGCACCGCGCGGCACCGTGACGCGGCGGGCGCCGCGGCGTTGTACGTTCACGACGCCGTATATCGTGCACCGCGCGGCACCGTGACGCGTCGGGAGCTGCGCCGTTTTACGTTGACGCCGCCGCAACGTTGACATGTGGCCGGGCCCTCGCTAATTATTTAAATTCTAACGTATAAAATAGTGGACATCATATAAAATTAGACCTACCACTGTTAATTTTTTGATGACAATATTATTAAATTTGATGTTATGGTGGCTTCAGTCATAATTTCCACATACTTACTAATGTATAAAACTAGAGGTGACAATATTAAATTAGAGTCTGTTAAAATTGTTTTCTAGATGCAATAGATACACTTATTAGAAGCTTAACATTTGTAGGCGTATTACAAATTTAGTTGCTATATAATTTACAGTCGCTTGAAAAGTATTTATTACGTGCTTAAAATTAGTCGCTGATTCGAAGCTCAGAAGACAAATAACTAAATTTGAAGCCAAAAATTACAGTTTAAAGAAGCTGCGTTTACAATTTAGGAGTCAGTGTGACAATCAAGCTTATTGATTTTATAGAAAGAAATGAAAAAGTGGTAAAGCTCTTACTTGGTCGATTAATTCGATTATACGGATTATACATTGCGGGCCTTAGAATAATCCATCACATCATACCAGTTCGGTAGCTCCGCAAACTATAGCTACTCGGGTGATTGTGCTTATGTCACAGAATATATAATAGTACTAACGTAACGTGCTTATGTTGTGAAAACCCGTAGTCTCCCTGTCGTAATGTCGGAGTTCTGCTGTGGTTCAAGTTTGTCCTCTCTTATTCAGATTAGTAGTTTGGTGGCGACGCGCGGCGAGGCGTCCGGCGCGGCGGTGCAGCGCGTGGGCGCGGCCGTGTGCTGCGCCGTCGAGCGGTTCGTGGCCGTCGGGGAGACCATCGCCGACGACAACCCGGACGTGCGGCACAGCATGGTGCTAGCTTGCAAGGAGGCGAGAGCTGCAGGTATGTTTTAGTAGTTTGGTGGCCTAGCCACACTGGGCGAGACATTCGGCGCGGCCGCGTTCTGCGCCTTTAACGGTTCGTGGACGTTAGGAAGACCATCGCTGACGACAAACAACCATAACATACTCACATACACACACACGCGCGCGCTCTAACTCACGAGACTTTGTGATTGTGTCTCCGTGTGTATGTTTGTTATTCTTTCACGCTATAACGGCTAGACGAATTGGGATGAAGTTTAGTATGCACATATTGAATCTCTGGAATAATACTTTTTACTCCAATGTTCCATAGGGTCATGTTTAACGCACGTAAAATCGCAAAATTTCAACCGCTATGTCTGTAGTCATGAAATTTTGCTAAGATATAATTTTTGAGTATACCTAATGGGGAATATTTATGAACTCCCATGGGATACAGCCAAATCCCAGATCCATTGACTCCCGGAAGTCGCAGGTAAAAACTAGTTAAGTATTATTCCCCAACCTAAGGTTCATGGATAACTTAAAAAAGTGTTACGAATTACGAAAGCATCAATAGAGGCGTAGGTGATCGATGTATTTTTTAAGGGATTCGCGTCAAACATTAGGAACGTCCCGGCGGATCTCGTAAGGATATCCGGCATTGAAAAGGTTGGGAAAGGTGTTATAAAGGCTGGATCCATGTTTAGACGCCTTTCTAATACGCCACGTAGAGGAACAGTGGTATTGTGAAAAATTTTGTGAATATGCACGGTTGAAAGACATGTACTCGATTGTTTTATGTGGAGGTCCATATCAATGAACTACAATATACAGCTAAAATTAATGAAATATCATAAACGTATACGCTGTTATTATTGTGCCGTAACAATTGAACCGTGTCCTGCTATGTCAAAATATGAGCATACTTTAATAACTAAACCCATTAACAACTGACACACCCAGGTTGAGATAGAGTCGTTTTTCTGAACGGGTGAGGTTCTATTAGGTTGACTATGCTATACTATCTCAGTTTGGTTCTACAATTAAACAGAAGTATAAATTAACTGTTACTATTTTACTACGTTTCCCGGAAATAAATACGCTGTATGCGATTCCATATGTGTCCACTTTAAAATTTGAAAATTTATGCAGCTTCAACTAGTTGCTTATCTTCATAATATGGACACTGGATATACAGTGATCCGTGTTTGTACTATTATTATTATTATTATTTATTCACCATTAAACTAAACTAAAACTAAATTTGGCACTAAAACGACTTAAAACATAAATTAGCTACAACCACACAGTTACACATTTAAAAGTCATAATTAAATTGTTCATTCCAAACCTTTTATTGAAGCTGAAATAATTCAGACGAGGAAGGATAATAAATTTGCATAGAAATCGCGCAAGTTGTGGAAAGTTTGCGTTGATTGTGCCATTTTGGTGAAATAGTTCCCGAGGTATTTTCATCTAGACTGAACCCCTAAGAATGTTGTCACTTCAGTCTATTTTAATGATAAGATGATGAACAAATCCAACTTTTGCTTATTTAACTTACGTACTAGTTGAATTAAGCAATTGATTTAAATAAAATCTTATCATTGTTTCGAATTTTTTCTTTCGTTTTTTTTTTAAATATTTTTGTCTATGGAATTCTGTGAAATTCAGATTGGTTTTTGGGAATCTTTTTGTATTTTTTGTTTCAATTCCAAATTTTTACTTTAACGGTCATCCCGTAAAACCTAAATTGAAAATACAAACTGAAATATAGATGCACAGAAAAAAACAGAAAAATAAGACCAGCACTGGTTCCAGTGCCGTGGTGCAGTGGTATTTTCAATCTGTGAAATTCGTCCATATCAGAAAGAAGCAATTAGATTGTCCAACAAAAACTTGTCACTGCAACTCCGAATCCGAAGTTAAATCTCTGTAATAAAAGAAAACATAAACACAGGAAATGAATGTCCCGTATAAATAAATAAATAAATAAATAAATAAATATCACGGGACAATTCACACCAATTAACCTAGTCCCAAAGTAAGCTTAGCAAAGCTTGTGTTATGGGTACTAAGCAACGGATAAATATAATTATATAGATAGATACATACTTAAATACATATTAAACACCCAAGACCCGAGAACAAACATTCGTATTTTTCATACAAATATCTGCCCCGACGCGGGAATCGAACCCGGGACCTCAAGCTTCGTAGTCAGGTTCTCTAACCACTAGGCCATCTGGTCGTCTAAAAATGTCGTCGTGGTCCGTATGTAACCATTTAGAGCGTTTTTAATCAAGGCTGGCTTGCGTGACCTATAAATTTACCCGATATCTCTATTGTACTTTTAAGGCGAATGCCGCATATTCTCCCCTTCTGACTTCCGAGAAGAAAGGCTGGGATATTCAAGGACCAAGTCAAGCCTATGGCAGTAGGTTCAATGCAATATAAACGGCTAGTTTATCTACATTATTACTATTACCCATATGAGGTCGTGAACTTCTAGTCAAGTGCTTCTATTATAGTCTACATAGATTAGAGTTTCGTGAAATCAGAGTTTATTATAAGTCAATTTATTCACTTGCGTTTCTTGGTTGATTACATAACATACTGTGACAAATTTTATTTACTTCTATTTCAAAATAACACACTGAGATATCTTCGCACGAACTTCATACAGAAATATTTCTGTGTCGTTCTCAGCTGTTGATATTTTATTTAATGGCAAAATCGTAATAAGACTAGCTGAAGCAAAAATAACTTATGTAGGTACACAAGCAATCTTCTGCATTATTTTAAATAAAACATCTAAAATAAATTGTACTTACATCCTCTCGTCGCTCCTTAATAGAATCCCAAGTTCACATTTACGAGCGTAGCGTGATTTTATTCGGGACCCTCTTCCTTTGTCGGCCGTACTGGGTCACGGTAATTATTCCACTGGCCTTGTTTTGACATAAAAATATGATCACTTTATTCGTCTCGATTATGCTGAATTTCATTCATTGTTAGTGCAATATTCAATATTATGTGGAGCCTTAGTTGTAACCATTATGCTGTTCGATTCTCAACATGAAATTATAAATATACAAAGGAATTGGTTATTCGTTGGGATCAAAAAATTACTTACTTATTCTCGTAATGTTCGATTTATTTCGCGAGAATGTGGTAAGTACTTACGCAATTGTTGAGAATGTTTCCTGTAATTGTTTGTTTAACTTGAAGTATGTTTAAAAGACAGACATCCAGAGAGTTCTAATTAGCTATATGTATTAGTGTATGTTACATGTAGGTTTAAAGAACACGTAAAGTTTCAAAATCAATATCATCAAAGTATAACGTTTGTTAGTTTACTGAAGTTCAGTTTTGCAGTCACCGAACCTAACCCATCCAAGCCAGCACTAAAAATTAAGATCGTATCCTGCATTGCGGGAAGTTTACAGTCAGACTTATTGCCATTTGCTGTTTACCGTTATAATTATAGCCCCTTCCTGCTCGCATCCGTTTAGCTGTGTTGTTACGCTTAAGCATTTCAAAATTCAATAACCAGCAAAAATTACAAAAATACTGAGAATAAAAAATAAAGTTTTTCTTTTCAAACGTTTTTTATGCTTTTTGGGTGACTTATTGGCTTTTTGCGATGCGATTCCGACTTAAAACAATTTTATCATTTTCGCCAGATGTTTCCGAATTGCTTTTGTTGACTTTTCATTTAATATATTTTGGTCGATTTTCTCAATAATTCCGTAACCGAGTGGCGGGAAAAAATAACGTGCATTTTAACTGTGTTTATTTTTGTCATCATCTCACATGGGTTGTATAAATGTCGCGCACGCGCGTATCGGAAAATCCGTCATTAAATCTTTTCCCTCATTTAGACCCCTTTTATCTCTTTTTTTGCTCGGATTGAGGTTTTATCTCTTAAATATTTATATTAAGTATGTTTATTTCGCGTGAAAACGTAAACATCGAAAGCTATCATTCGAAATCGTTTGTTCACTGTTTATGTGAACTTAAGGGATGGGATGGGTGTGGAAGTGTCAGCTGATAATAAAACCTTATTGGAAAGGGTTCGAGGAGTCAAATAATTTATGGATAGTAAATAGTGGTAGTAAACCCATCCGATGTTGGATATAACTTTCTACTATCCCTAAGGGTGTAGGTATTAGAATGCATAAATTTTAATAAGATTAACATATTCTCCTGAAAAATTGTTATGGACTGTGTGCGCACCCTAACTAACTTGCTAACCTCATCTTGACTGTCTTTAGAATAATATGAAGTATCAGTTAGGTGGGTTTCATTTAATAATATTCATGTCTTAGCTTGTAAGATCGTATACAAAAAATTGCGAGCGCTGAATATTTGCTTTACCTATATGACCAACTAAATTGATATTGATTCTAACGTTTTAAATAAATATGTAAGTAAAACTTTCATTTTTACAAAGATACTTATTAATTATTTTTTACAACTTTTAGGGTATCGAACCACTGTTATTAAACCTTTTATAAGATCACTTTCTTGTCTACCAGTCCATCTGTAAAGACTCTTTTTTTCTCACATTTGTCTGGAGCTATCAAACTGTAGCTCAGAGTCAGGTGTGCTACCCCTTTAAGCAGTAAAAAATAAACTTCTAAGTCAACACAATCAAAAGATACAGTCATTAATTCGTCTTTCTATGTCAACCGTACAAAATGACCTCACACTGCGTAAATTTTACTTAGAAGAGGAGCTCTGCTAACAGTAGATATTCGTAGATATCTAAAAAATTTACGCAACCCTTGGTGCGAGAATCCGGGTTGCACTTGGACGGCTTTTTTCCATAATGTGAATTTAGCAACGTCATCATTTTCAGAGCTGAACTCGCAAAAACGGATGATATTGTTTTATACAGCCATGGTAACGTTCATCCCGAAAACAAACAAAATGGCTTCAAATAAAGCCCGCTCCGAACAAAAAAGGACGTTACATCACAATGGTGTCACAAACGCGATAAAAACAACTTAAGCGTTTGTTCCAGTAAATTTTGTTCCAATCCAATGCCGCTTTTCTACTATAAACAAACACATTACCTTGTTTTCGGTTTTGTCATAGTCGGGTGATTAAGCTAAAATCGGGGCTACCATTTGCTAAAGCCCTCATAAATTTGTGTCAACAGCCTGACCCGAATTTTAATGCTTGAACGTTATTGCCGTATCCAGAATGCCGGCTAACAAAAGGGCTGGGCGTAGAACCTTAGGGAATAATGTATTTTATGAGAAAGTTATGTGTAATTTTAGACACCTTAAAAAGGTCGATAATTACTTTAATCATTTTAAATAGTTCATTTAGCCAATACTACATTATTACAACTGACTCGCACTGAATCCGAGAATAATTTTAAGCCTTGGTCTTTTAAACAAAAATTATAATTTTAAGAACTATGAAGAATCAATGGTATCGAGGTGGTATCGAGTTTAAATCCTTCCGCTTCTTAGAATTGGGGTTTTATTTAATTCCTTGCATTTCTTTTATTTTGCGTATTGTGTACCTTCATCACCGAACGAAACAACAGAGACTGTGGTTATAAAGATATTTAATTCCTCAGTAAGTCTTATTTGAAAAGCAGCAGCTGCCTATCGTAATAATAATCGATTTACTTCCATATAAATTACACTTCTTTTATTCCCTTTTATAGGGTCATTTTTACGAGTAATAAAAATGTTATACGGCACTAAATGGTGATTTTGTGAGTGTTTCCGATTTGGGCGTGTTTGTCAACATATCCGCCGTAAAAAGACTACCTACTTCATAAAACTCGGCTACTTTTCGCTTTATTGTAAAGTAAACTAAGACTAGTAATAAAATTCCTTTTAGTTACTCTCTGCTAAATGCCAACTCATTTTCACGATGAATTTTGTGGTGACTCGATTTGGCAATGATGGTAATTCCGAAAGGCGCAAAAATAAACTTTTGTATATGTTTTCTGAATGACTTAAGTAAGTACCTACCTGTATTATATCTTTTCTTTAAGGCAAGTTATTTCTATCACTTCTTAATAGTACCGTGTAGTTAAAAGTAAATTCGGCCTAGCCAGCCATATCCAAGCCCATAGCGGCGGGCGTCATATAATATTTTAAGCCCAAAGTCGAAAACTGAGGTCGTTCTGAAAGGAGCTTGAGAAACATAAAATCTTTTTCATCACATTTGTTTGATCCTGTACCATGACAGAAACTATGTGGTGCAACCATTAAAAAAATACAGTCCTTAGAATGTCCGCGGGGGATTTTATTTAGGGCGTTGCAGCTAATTTATTCTGTTTATTATGACGCTACTTATAAATGACTATACTATACTAAATCATATCCACTCCGGATCTAATCTACAGACAACTACATTTTCTTTGAGTAGGTATCTATTTTGATATGCATTAAAAAGTTATCTGCAATTAAAATAGTCATTTGGCACAGCTAATCGTTTCCATAACAAACGATAGGCTGGTCATCAATCACAGCTGTTTCTGCGAAATCTTTTCACATTCGGTTAAAACTAGAATCATTAATCATTGTAGCTCTATGCTTCTTGTTTCAAAGCAAAAATGATGCAATGGCAATAAACTTCTAGCTACGAGTAGATAGACATAGTGACTATCGTCTAGTATCGACTCAATATCCACACCGTTCTTCTATAATGGGCACATTGAATTTTTTACTTTGAATTTCTGTGAAACGATTTTGCTTGAACGATTTGCATCGTACAATTTCTCTTAGGCACTTTTTAATACTTCATATACTACTCTGCGTGTCTTCTTTATATGTGACAATATCATATTAGATTATTGCCAATATATCTTCGCTGTATAAACAGATGTGTACAAGAGTATTGTTTGCGGATATTTTATCACAATTTTACATGATTACTCTTTAACCAACGAAGGCCATTGATACATATAAAATATGGTATAATAAAAGTAAGATCGAACTGAAACCACCGAAAAACCCGTGGATTGGCGTCGGAGTGGGTCGCCGTAACAAGATTATCCGGGATCGAACTCAACAAATCTAATAAAACACGGTACAGGTGTCAGCGGCGAAATACCTCCAACGCCTCACAAGCTATCGTACGTAATTATGTCTATTTACACTAGCAATAATAACAACACCATTTTTATGCCTACAAACCAAAACCACGTCGCCAGAGTGGCATTTGTTTACTTCTCATTTGTTCTCAATGCTAACAGTTAATTGCATTGATCGGATATCAACCGCGACAACCGCGACCAAACGAATGTACCTACGGATTTAAACACCCTGAGCCCGCACTGTCACTCTAATTCAATAGTAACTCAACCTACAGTAATTGGAAATAATTTAAAGTATGAACAAACTTTGAAGACGTGGCCTGGTCTTCGACTCCGTAAAAACAGACAATTAATAAATATGGCTACCTTGTGGGAAATCCTACCCTTACCTAATTATTATAATATTTTTGTCAGAATTCTAAACTAGCCAAGTGTCGAAGATGGCAGCAATATATGAAATTAGTGAAGGCAATAGTAAAACATTTGATATTTTAAGATAAACAGAAAGTATGACTTAATCTAAAAAGTGGATTTCATTCCTTGTTCTTGTTTACTACTAAGTAAAGGCTATCGTGATTAGGCGTTCTGATTGATTACTAAACTTGAGCTCAGCTACCCAGTTATTTTAGGCATTAATTATGCCGACGAAACGAACTTTTCTTTCAAGATTTAGGGACGTCCACAAAGAGTAAAAGACTTTTTGAGAGTTTTCAGCACTCTTTATTAAAGTTAACTTATCACAACTATTGCCTCTGAACCAAAGCGGATGTTAATTAACGGTAACCATCGTTACATGTTTTGTCCTAATCAAAGCAGCTATCATAAATGTATTCTTTAAATTTTCAATTCAGCTATTCATAAAATACCATTGAGAAAAATCGACCAAGAGGAAGAGGAAGTACTTGAAGACATTGTTATCAACTTCACTGAAACTTTTCAAGCATATCCTAACACGTAAACTATTCCAATACGTCAGTCTCTCAAAGTCAGCGTTATTTCTGAATACAGATGGCAGTCGTAAACGCGAATACTAAATTCGGACTTCTGTTAGAACACGTCGCGTTCACAGACAATATCTACCTCTAGTTAGGTAAGACGACGAATTCACATTTCATTCAGAGCCAGTGATTCTAGTTCTTATTGCGTTACAATAAAGGTCATGCCTATAAGTCACGTAGGTTGCTGTTGTTGCACGCAACAACTCAACTTTTACTGTTGTTGTCATCGTCCAACACGCAACGCTTGTAAAGCTATTCGCTGAGCATTTTTTCACTTTCATCCATTTATACACATACATTATACCTATCAAGTATTTAATATTAATAACGACGTACTTATCTTCCTCCTAACTTCGAATGTCAAAGTAAAATCAGTGATAATCTAGCAATGACTCTACTTGCGTGTACTACTGATGTTCCTGTTTACGGTGCCAATTTCTGAAACCACACCTGGTAAAATACCAATCCAAAATGGTAGTAATGTATCTTCTACCTATTGGAATGGAAATATAAATATAGTAACAAAAAACCGGTCAAGTGGTTCCGTACAATACAAATCTGTAGGTATCTATGAATATCAAGTGTAATTCTACTGCTAACGGGCACTCTGTAATCCTTTGTATAATTAATAAGTTCAAATTATAAGTTAGTAAGTAGGTGATTTTGTACTTTATATCCAATCCGATAAATAAAGAATGGTGACAAAGACTATATCGCGCAGCTCGTATTTTATTTGCTGTCATGTTAACAAAACGAAATAAGCTTCACTCATAAGCTGCTTGCTGCCTTTTTTCCGATGCCATGTTTTTCGTAAATGATGGACTTCAGACGAACGAGGCAAACAGAACTGTGCCCCAACTTTGGAGGGAATCCCTACTAACTTCGCGGAGTATAAGTTAAGAACCAAAATGATGTATGTGTTAGTTGATGATATACTATATCATCTGAATGTGCAATCATAGCATAATCTAAAAGTTTTGAATATTCCCTAAGTAAGCCAGCTATGAAAATAAATGCGTATCGCATTAGTTAGATTTGCATAGAAACTATGCACGATGCCTTTATTATCTTAGCTCGTGGGTTGGATCGCGTTTACATGTCATTCGATTCCAAATTCAAATATCGTATTCAACCGGTGTACGGAATAGATCTCTGCGAAGCCGGTTTAGGGAAATATTACATAATCCAATGGCTAGGAAGGTATCCATAATGTAGGTACGTATACTTATCCTCCGGGGTATCATATCATAATACGGTGATGCTGTATTACTGGGTAAATAATTAATCATTCCAGTCAATATTTAATTAATGCCACGATAAAGATGCCGCTCAGTTACCCTAATCATTTACCCAAGTAACGTGTATCGGAAAACGCGGGGAAAATATTATGTTAGGTGTATAAAATAATCATACATACTTATCATATATTTGGACTAGCAGAATTAGGACGCCATATGTTGGACGATTTTATTTACATTTTGTGACTATGTATACAAAATGGCACCTAAATATATTGCACAGTCAAAATGGAATACTAAAAGTAAAAAAAATGATAAAACCAAAAATTTGTATTTCAACTTTAGTTTATATTGTATTTTCAAATGATTAAAGTATAAAACAGAATTCAAACTAAGTATTTTGATTCTCCAGTAGACTGGGCGACTGTGTCTCGTTCCTTTACTAACAAGATATTATTCACAAAAGAATGTTCATAGGAAGTTGTAGAAGCTTTTTTGGATAGCGGCTCTGCTTACAACACTTTTAACTTTGACGCCCAATTTTAGGTAGAGTTAACTTGGAAATATATTTCTTCTATAAAGCTTTATTTGCGATCGTACGAGTATCTACTGCGTATACTTAGGTATGAAGTTAAACCAATCACTTTTAAAATTATATAAAAAGCTTGTGCGACTTCTGCTAGCGGTGTACGCCAAAAAAAGTTGCAAATGATGTTAAAAGCATGAAAATCGGAACGATTGATCTTTAGGCCATACGAATCAATTTGACCCACGCTACTACCATCCCCAAGAAAGCAATTTTGAAAATATTTACATTTAGCATTTGGCATTTAGTATTTTTAGGGTTCCGGAGCCAAAATGGCATAAACGGAACCCTTATAGTTTCGCCGTGTCAAAGTCAAAGTCAAAGTCAAAATATCTTTACCTATTCAATTTAGGCTATAACAAGCACTTATGAATGTCAAAAAAAATCTACCACCGGTTCGGAAAAACCTCTGCTGAGAAGAATCCGGCAAGAAACTCAACTGTCTGTCTGTCTGTCTGGCTGTCTGTCCGTCCGTCCGCGGCTTTGCTCAGGGACTATCAATGCTGCAAAGCTGTAATTTATATATAAACTATGGCGACAAAATAGTACAATACAAAATCAAAAAAAAATTTTTTTGGGTTACCTCCCATAGTCGTAAAGTGGGGGTGATTTTTTTTCTCATCCAACCCTATAGTGTGGGGTATCGTTTGAAAGGTCTTTTAAAACCGCAGAGTTGCTAAGACAATTTTTCGATTCAGTGATTTGTTTGCAAAATATTCAACTTTAAAGTGCAAATTTTCATTAAAATCGAGCGCCCCCCCCCCCTCCAAAATCTAAACCGGTGGGTGGAAAAATTTGAAAAAATTCAGGATGGTAGAAAGTATATCAAACTATCAAGGAAAACTATAACGGCTAAGTTTGCTTGAGAATTATTAGTAGTTTAAGAGTAAATAGCAGCCTAAGGTTTAAAATATACTTATACCTAAACTTGGAAGATTCCGTTTAAAATACGAAACCCTTAGAAAAATATTACATATTTTTTTCGTAATGGCTGCGGAACCCTATTTTGGGCATGTCCGACACGCTCTTGGCCGGTTTAAGCACCCTAAAAACGAGCTAGTTGTCAATGTCAACATGTCAATAGATGCTAACTGTCCGTGTCACAATCAATCGGATATTGTTTTGAGAAAGAACAGAGATAAACAGATAGGTTAGTCTGAAAAGAATCATATTATACCTATTGAATAACTAGGTACCTCTCTGCGAATTGTATACAAACTATGATACAATTTTATTTTAACTCATGTATATTTGGAACAGTTAAGCTACTGCGTCTTTCTTTAAACATCCATTTCAACGAACTGAAGGATCTTTCTACGTCGGTAGTTGTAATAGGCGCGAGTAGGGACTTAATATATTCAGATTCATATATCATAGTGACATCTCTTTCATTTAAGTATATGTACGTATGATATTATGTTTTAATGTATTTTTTTTCAATTAATTACTCATTAGGCAGAAAACTGCTACAGTACATTCTGTTTTTTATGTTAATACCTACTCTTTGGCTAATGTGACAACTGACTGACATCAATGTTTGCCTGCGACCTGCGGGGATACTACGAAATTCGAAAATCGAAATTCGTGTCGTTCCGTCCCTCTCACTCTCGCGTTAAATAATATAAGCCTCAGCGAGACGGCAAGATACGAAGTTCGAATTTTGCACTTCGTAATACGGGCCCTGCGTGACAGATACCATAGATAAACCTAGATACTTATGGATTTACTTTTCAGGTAAAGGGATTCATCCCTTAATGAAAATACGAAGGCCAAACTAAGGTCAAACATATTTTTGCCTCTATATATTCGTAACCCTTAAGTATTTTTAGGTCAGAATTGTTCAAGAACCCTATCCCTCGAAATGGTTTTCTAATCAGGGTACATTGGTAAAATATGAACACTGCTAATATCGGGGTGTACCGCTAGCATTAGACAGAAGAATTTCAAATTTTACTAAAGTGGCAAGTAAATTTCAGCCTTTTATAAAATTTGTTAGCGAATTATACTGTGTGGTAAATTTAGAAGTCAAGCTCTACTTATAAACAGATTTCGTAGTGACTACGTCGTTTAGCCGAGTGAAACCAACGTCAGTTACCTTTTTACTATATATATCATTCAGTTTCCAAGTATATTTTTTGTACAGCATAATATAAATTTTTGTGTAATATCCGCAACAAATTTAATGACACCTCGCAGCGCAATTAAAATTTCATCTCTCCTCTTTTGAAATTGCATCACTGAAACTGGCGGGCTCTCCCTTTGGAAAAATTCTCTTTCATATTTTAGCGGCTGCTTTATGTGGACTGCTATTTTTAGGATTGGGGTTTGTTTTAAGACGCCATCTTTTTACCGTTGCAATCAAGAAAATGATTCGAAGAGAGTAGAGTATGTATAAAAATTTTGTAGGTATTACACTTTTTTATTCTATAATCTTATAATTTCGCTAATATAGTCATCCTACCTAAAACTATTTCTCATGTGCCTGTGTGTGTATGAGATGTCCGGTCTTTTTATTCATTAATAGAAAAAATCTAATTAATATGAATGAAAATAATTGTATTATTATTATTACGATTGTTCGTGTTCATAAGTAAACTAACAAAAAATCCTAGGATTGCACCCCACGCGGAGTTTCGAGAGTTTCTATGTAGAATTTCATTTTCATTGCACCATGGCATTCTATAAAATAAAAAAAACTCTATACTCCGGACATCTCTTGTCTGGATGAGCAGTTGGTTCCGAAAGAGTGTGACGTCTCTCGATGAGAGCGGAACATAGATGTCGCTAGGTCTGCTGCATAAGTAGCGTAGTAGAAATAAGCAACCTGAGTTATGTATGCATAGGAAAAAATCGTGTCTAGATTCTTGTCCAGCGGTGGTGTAGGGGTTATAGCACGCAGCACGGATTGCTGAGGACCTGGGTTCCATTCCCAGCGCTGGTCTCTTTTTCTGGTTTTTCTATGCATCCATGTCTCAGTTTGTATTTTCGATATGGTTTCACGGGATACCCGTAAAAGTACAAATTTGGAGTTGAAATAAAAAATACAAAAAGACCAAAAAACCAATCTATACTCCGGCTTGAGTCCTGAAGAGGAACATATTATGCTACAGACTTGTTGTGAAAGGCCTGTGCCTAAAACAGGAATAAGTAGTTTACCTTTTTGTTAGATGCATTTACTTAATCAAAAGTACTTTAGTAATTTTTTTAGGATATAAATTAGGGACACAAATACTATTTTACTTAGAATAATTAGTCAGAATGTTCAACGGAATCTAGGTAATTTAATAACGATCATTTTCTTTAAGAGTACTCACCAAATGTACTATTTTATTTACCAATCTTCCAAAAGGTAAGTCACATGGGTGACCTACTTCAGCCAAACAAAGAACGAAAGTGTTAGGTGACGTTTCGCCTCAAGCTTTGCCTGGAATGTTTGTTCCCTGCCCTCAGCAAACATGCCGCATCCACTCTGCAGTGTTTACACTTTCTTAATACTGCAAGCACCTAGCTGAAATAAATAAATAAATATCACGGGACAATTCACACCAATTGACCTAGTGCCAAAGTAAGCTTAGCAAAGCTTGTGTTATGGGTACTAGTACTAAGCAACGCACTTAAAAGAAACACACTTGAAAACACTTAAGGTTTCCAAAAACGCAGCTTCAAGACAGTAACCCTATTGTAGCATGGTTGAACTCGCCAAGCGTGTTGGTAGCCGTGCTATATGTTGGATAGGTAGGGACTGTTTTATCTACGCAAGTCTAGGTCAAAAATTTAAGAAAGGCCGTATAGAATCATTCACTTTCCAAATTAGAAAAAATCGGCCAAGTGCGAGACAAACTCGCGCACCGAGGGCTCCATACAAATTTGAAAGTATATATGAGTATTCAGTGTTAGCAGACCCCTGCTCTAAACAAATTGTACGCGGTGGGGAGTCATTTTAGACAGGTAAGGATAAAAAAGTGTGTAATCTGAGAAACTGGCATCTGTCGGGTTAAAAGGTATACGCACAAAACAGTACCTCTGGTAAACAAAGACTCGTGAATAGCTGTTTTAAAAATAATGAAGGCTTTGTTTCAAGATGCATCAGAATTTCCCTTCAGCTTTTGTTAAAGTACAAACCCAGTAGTTAGGTAGCTTAGCACAAAACATAGATAATTAACTGTCAGGTAGCTCTGAAAGAACTTAGTTAAGTAGCGGATTGTTATTCAAGCTTGAAACTTTTGAACTCATTTGATATATATAAATACTTGTTGCAGTTATTACTAGTAGTGTAGCTTCACTTTAAAGGTATCCAACGGGAATCTGTGCAATGTTTGTCCATCTGTCGAAGGACATTATTTTTTTAAACCACAATATAGGATATTTGAAATTGTCGCTACAGCAACGAAAATAGAAATCTTTAATTCAAAATTTATAGGACGTCCCCACCGTAGCCTGGAGTGAACTTTTTTGTTAGGCAACCCTTATTTTGATAGAACTCTGAATTTGTGCACACGAGCTTAGTCATACATGACATCACTGACATCATCGTGTAAAAAAATTAAGCAACCCGGTGGTAATCGTGTGTTACGACGCCACGCCAATGGTTCAACACCAAAGTCGTGTATATTTCTCGATCTTAACAAAAGCAAAGAATAAGAATAGAGTAGAAGTAGATACTAAGACGAAGAAGTGTTTTTTTTTGGAGCCGCTATACAGGACCCTTTGTACGTGTCCGACTAGTACTTAGCCGATTTTTTCAGCACTTTTCTAGTACTTTAAAAAAAAAGACTATGTTAATCTAACCTGAATTTAATGAACAAAAGTAATCAAGCACGAACTTTTCAGTAGACAAGAAATAAATAAAAAAGCCAAATCCCACTAATACCAGTCTCCGGCTGGACTAATTTGCCACCGTTTACGCAACAATTACTTAAGAGTATCTTCTAGTGTCATTACTTTTTACGACGGTATTTTAGGGCGGCTTTCTCGAGCCCACTGGTCACCCAGGCGCTACGAACCGAGCCTTGATGACGTCTATGTGCGTCTATCAACAGCGGATTGATAACGCGAACTACTTTATATCTATATGCACAGGTAGGTATCGGTAATATGCTAGGTAACGTTTAATCATTTAATGATTAAATCGTATGCCGTAAAATGTATAGTGTTTGATAGTCTCGGTTTTTTTTTTCAATTTAAATAGCACAGGCGTTTTCTTAAATTTTTTTGTTACTGTCTTCTCCACTCGTTAAATAGTAAGTATAAATCCATTTACGTGTATAGGTTATTGTTAATATTTCCATAATTTGATCTGAATTCGGAGCATCAACAAGATAAACAATCTACTTCCTCATTGCTTTAATAATAATGGTTTGTGAACCTCCGTTACACACTACGTTAACGTTCAAAGGAAGTCTTTTTATCGTAATCGTATTAGTTTACCTACCCAGTTCATCCCGGATAATCCTCAGTAGATTAAAAATAAATCAATTATGCTCACGAAGTCGGGGACGATCTTATTTCTTACAAACCACTTCGTTCAACCATCTTTTTTAACCGACTTCAAAAAAGGAGGTTATCAATTCGGTTGTATTTTTTTTATGTTTGTTACCTCAGAACTCCGTCATTTATGAAGCGATTTGAACTTTTTTGCGTTCGTCTAGCTAGGAATGTCTTCAATTAGGTCCCATAAGCACCAAATCAGGATCTGATAATCTTAAGGAAATCGAGAGAACTCTTCAAAATGTTGTAGGGACACCTATAGTAAATTGAATATAGTAGTAAATCGTGCATTTGCTCTTGAAAATCATCATTTGGTGAAGTGGAACTGATGATGAAGACCACAGTTGACCATCGGAGTTACTACTCAATAACAAGTATTTCACGGGTTGAATTTTAATTACTTTGACACAGTTCCTAAGCAATTTATGCTCCTCGTAATGCATATGGTAAAACGGGTGGTGAAGCACCAGGACTCAATCAATAATGAACGTCTCTGCATCGGAAAAAGCAATCTTTCGTAAAAGGTGATGAGCAGTTGATATTAAACTATTGTATCTTAGATTTATTATTTACAGTCAAAAGCGTGGAAAAAAAATTATAACAAAGAATTTAACCGACTACAAAAAACCATGAATATATTTTCTACCAGTCTGAAGTCAGTCGGTGCCTCAACACGAGCCAGCAGGAGTGATTGAAACCCAATATAAAGTTCGTAGGTGAGGTAAATGACTATAGGTCCACTCCTGCTGGCTCGTGCTGAGACACCGACCGACTTCAGACTGGTAGAAAATTATTTTCATGGTTTTTTGTAGTCGGTTCAATTTTTACTCGACTGCGAAGAAGAAGGGTTATGTGTTTGGCGCGTATGTATGTATGTATGTCTATTCCTATGTCCTCTCGTAACTACTTAATGGCTGAACCGATTTTGATAAATGATACGTCATTGGATTCGTCTTGATGACGCGAGTGACACTGGGTACATGAAATTCTTGAAAAATTAAAATTGGCGGATTTTTGGCGCCAAATTGTAGGTAAGTATTCAAAAAATGTTTTTTATTCAAACTTATCGAGTGGGGTATCAAATGAATGCTTATAATAAGCCCATTCTAAATATATATATAGTTTATAATCGTTTTTATATACCATTTTCAAAGAAAAGTGGGAAATAAAATAATAAATTTAAAAAAACAAAAAACTCGACTGCCTTAAAAATACTAAAAAAAGAAAACAAGTCTAGTGGGCTAGAACTTTGTTAAGTAGCTAACCTAAAGTTCAACAGTCGGGACCCATTTAAATAGTGACGCTCAAAAATTTAAGTTAGCTACTTAACAAAGTTCTAGCCCAATAGACTTGTTTTCTTCTTTTTAGTATTTTTTAAGGCAGTGGGGTTTTTCATTTTTTTAATTTATTTGTTATTTTTTTTTTTCAATATTCCGCTACGCTTTGATAGATTTAAACATAATTGTGTTGGTTGCAGCATTACTTTAGTTCTTCGTCCTATTCAGGTCCCAGGTGCAATATCTAGCAAAGCAATCCACGTGGATCGATTCATAGCAATGTATATTACGTTCCGCGTGCAGTATAACCCATAGTCAAGGCGGAATGTGGAAGTGAAATAACTGCATATAGCAAGCAAATTCTACTCATAACAAATAGGGATACAATTTCTAAGTGATTTCTTTTTTAGTTATAACACCACTCCACTCCACTCCACTTGTACACGTCTATACTAGGAAGGGAGTCAGGTAAAGAAAAAAGTCAGATAAAGTCGTGAAAGGCCTTAAGGCGAGACAACGTATCGGGAACTATTTTAAAATGTGTCCTACCTAATTTTCGTGCGTTAACTATTAATGTGATGTCTGAAGCTGTCGAGAGTCGAGGCGCCGGTCGACACAATTCCGATATGAGGGCGACGGCAACGGCCCGCATCAGCATAATACTGTGATAATGCTCTCCTTGAGTGGGACGAGAGCACGCGCCTGCTGGATTATGGGCAGAACTTCCACGCCCAAATAAGCTCTTTATGCCTGCCCTATCTTTTGTCGGAACCTATTACTTCCAAATTTTTATGTGCACCTAAATCAAATGCCCTGTATTGTTAAGTTAGCGACTTTGTTATTTCCTTATGACGAATTTACAATTTTAGCTCGCTGCCCTTACATTATGTTTTACCTATTAAAAAAAAATTACAAGCTTTCACGGAATGAGAATATAAGCGAAACAAGCTATAAATAAGTGTAACGATTTCACGGAACATTTAATTTCTAATTCATTTTAAGCTTGTCACTCAACTGTATTTTTGCAAAGAGCGGTTCGCTTTGTGCCCAACGGTGGCGTCAGTGATAACAACAAATCAATAACCCAAAAGCAGTGTTGACGCGTCCGCTGAACAGTATTGGAGGAGCCAGTCGGAAATGTCAGATTCAAGTGTTTCCTGGTTTCAGCGAAATTTTGAACTCGCTCATTTGTTTAATTAGAAACTGCTTTGAAATTAAATTACTAAGCTGTCCCAAGTTATGAGCAAAACAATCAGCGGTGTGTTGGCGCTTCGTAATATTCATTGCTTTGGAAATCACTGTGTATGTAAAGTATTAGGTACAACGTACCTTAAATGACTTTTGCTTTATAATGATTTATGATGATTAGTAACTTAAGATCAACTGTTCTACATTAACTTGAAACGTGTTTTTTGTAGTAGGTAGGCTTGCACAGCGAACAAGTCGTCTTTAGTAAAAAATAATACAACTGCTTCCAACATTTTATTGCCACATTTGGCTGAAGTTTGCTTGAAACTTCTCATCTTATTTTGACTCCAATGCCAACAACCAACCTTTGTACACTGCCAACTTACTTCCGTTGCTTTTCAATTAACTGTTATAGGTATGTTGTCATCATGAACTTTTTCGTTGCGGCTTGCTTTATTTGAATTTAATTTCAGCTTAATTTTATGAATTATTATGTACATATAACCACCTAAATTGCGTTATGTGTTAACTCTTACATACGTCTACTTATTTGTACAGACATAGAGCGAACCGGCAGACATAATAAGAAATTTAAAGCAAACATGACTAAAATAACACGTTTGAGTCCGCAGAAAGCTATTCTGTTGTTGCTCACAACGAACTTTTATTAAGACAACTTTAACCAACACCCAGAGATAACCGTACGAAAATAACAAAAGTCGCTGTAGACGCCTAGGTACCGTAGGTTCCACAATACGTTAAATTTGTGCGAGAACACGAATCTGCCGCGCCTCGTAAAACCACGGTATCGCAGCATCTTAAGTTTGCCGACGCCATCCACAATTCAGGTGGGAATTAATTAAGGCGACAGTTGCGCCCTCACAGGAAAGCTGGATGTCACAGCTCAGCCCCATCCATGTCGCGGATAAATTTATCCAGCGAAGCTTGAGCTTTGAATTTACTGACGCAAATGACAATGAATATCTACACAGTCTGCCTTGAGCGCCGGTGTCGGAAAACTACTTGAATTCTAGGCTGACCTTTGTACCTATATGTAAACCGTCAACCTTAACATTTATAAATATATTAAAAATGTTAGTCACTGTTTGTTTTAAATTTGCAATAGTTTTCATACAATCGTTTTTTAACACAAGTATGAATTAAATATAAGAATCAATTCCTGTAAGTATGCCGGCAGCGACACGGCTGATGTCGCGAGCGGGAGCGGGACGCAACAGGCCTGAGCTTGGGATTACCGCCCTCAGGGGCTTCGCCCTGCAAATTGAATGAACGCAAACATTTTTTACTACACGTAACACTAAAATAAATGCTCCATTCCTTACGAGACGAAGGATGTCACTTGTAAGTTAGAGACGGGTGCCGAAAAGGTGTTGTGTAGGCGCGTTCAATTTCCTTGATTGAATATATTTTAACATTGACGTATCAACGGCTTTGGATTCGTCACAAAATTTTGTAGGTATGAATACATTGTTTATCATCATCCATCATCCTAGCCTATATACGTCCCACTGCTGGGCACAGGCCTCCTCTCAGAACAAGAGGGCTTGGGCCATAGTTCCCACGCGGGCCCAGTGCGGATTGGGAACTTCACACGCACCATTGAATTGCTTCGCAGGTTTGTGCAGGTTTCCTCACGGTGTTTTCCTTCACCGCAAAGCTCGTGGTAAATTTCAAATGTAATTCCGCACATGAATTTCGAAAAACTCAGAGGTGCGAGCCGGGGTTTGAACCCACGACCCTCTGTTTGAGAGGCGATAGGTCAAACCACTAGGCCACCACGGCTTCTCAAACCACTAGGCCACCACGGCTTCACATTGTTTATACTATAAATAAATCTAGATACATATATTTTCGTCAATACATAAATTTAAATCAGTTTAACTGGAGCATGATCAAACACAACACCAGAACAAAGCTCGCAATCGCCTTGTCAAACAAATTTTGCCGCGACGTTTTTAGTACCAATACAATGAGGTAACTTTTATCAAGCTGTCGACTGACTTGTACAAAAACAACATAATCTATATTTTGTTGGCAAATAAAATGTTGGTTGCGAACATGTTTATGACACGCCGCTCGACGCTCACGGAAGCTCCTTAAAGAAATAACACAATTTCTGCTACTTTCATCACGAACGCGTTCGAATGTTTTCTTACATGCATGACTAACATGTTTATTCAGGCTGTCATACGAAATAACATCCCTAATACCAATAGGACTTGGTTAGATGGTGGCTTGGCTTGGTTGATTCGCCTTAAAGGCGAATAATGTTTGAACAATCTCGGTACACATATAACTCGGTTTGTGAGCAGTTGACCAAATAGATTAGGTACATGACGAAGCTGTTTAATTTTTTATTTACCGACACCACACAACGTAATAATTTTAAAAGAGAATAAAAGTATGCTTTATTCGTATTATTTTTCTCTTTTTTTGGCAATCAATTATTTTCTAAACCTTTGTGCGCTCGTGTGTCATAGCCGGTTTTCTCCAAAATTACTTATGTATACAATTTTTTTATGCTCGATCTCGTAGGACCTAATCTATGAAAGTACCTACTATAAGTGTGAATTGTGTAAAACTCTACAGACTGACATACTTACCTCAAAAGGCAGTCACTATAGTTCGCAAGTGATTGTTTAAAAAAATTAAAACTGATGTTATTATATATATTTTATAAAACTCATGTTTTAATCTTTTCTTACATGATGAATTGGTCTTAATTAAGCTCACTAAAGTTTTCTGATTGCTTTTTGTTTGCTTAGCCATAAGTAGTTAAACAATGTAAATTACAAAGTGCTCTCTGGTGACTGCCGAGTAGCACACGCTGCAAAACGTAGCGATAAATAAAATCCAAACTTCTGTTTGTAACAAACACGTGTTTCGCTTACTCGTAACTTAGTTATCAAATATTTGTACTAATTTCTGCGTCTCTGGCCAGAAATAAGTTTATTTTTATAATATTTGCACATTCGTCGACTATGTATAGTATAGTCGACCAAAAAATTGGTTTACCACCCTAAGGTTTAATGTTATTTGTAGCGCTTAAAACGTCAGAGCTTATTTTCACTCAAAGGTCAAATGACAATCAGCCTTATTGTTTTATTTCTGAAGTTGGAACTGTCATTAAAATTGGTAAAGCACTTTCTTGGTCGACCATACCTACATTACCTAATACTCTTTTATTCATTTCATATTCTGATCGTATTTCATAGTCTTCATAATCCCACTAATTATAAATGCGAAAGTTTGTAAGTCTGTTTGTTCGTTACTTCATCACGTCTAAACCATTGAACCAATTTAGATAGTTTGAGTTAGGATAGTTGAGTTCCGGGGAAGGACACAGGATAGTTTTTATGCCGGAAAATTGCATAGTGCGGGATAGTGATAAACGTATTCTACGCGAACAGAGTCGCGGGTAACAGCTAGTCTGAGATATATATAGGAAACCGCAGTCTCCTAAAACTGTAAAACGCATGCTTAATAAATCGCCATTATAGTCGTATTTAACTTCCGTCAATATAATACACACTGTGCTTTTTTTTTGAGAACACATTTTATTTCATTAACCAAAAGATTTGATTGAGTTTGACCGATTTATCACTTGGTCCCCAACATATACATATGCATATTAATACAGCTCATCCCAGCTTACCGTCATTATCGGACATAGAACAAACAGTATTGAAACATGGCTTCAGCTTTGACGATTTCTTAGATTAAGCAAAAGCTTTGATTGGGTCATATAAGTGCTTCGTCATTTTCCGGAAACACTGCTAGCCGGCGGAAATTCATCGGAGACTCGCAATTTGTTGCTCGGCCAGAAAATTGACAGGAAACTGGCGAGTTCGAATCACGAACACTACGTCGGCACCAACACAATGGCCTGACTTCATAAACGGTTAACTATTTTATATTCGGATATTAAAGCAATTTTGCGATCTTGAAAACTGCATGATATAGCATCAACTGAACTATTGGTTCTTCATAAAGCTGAAAAGGCAAACAGTTACCTTATTTTCATCATCCATGTGGCTGTCTGTGTACATGAACACTCACAGCCAATTAGCTCCGACTTTACATTACTGATTAAGTTGAAATTGTGTAGACTTTATGTATTTCTCTGATCTGACCCAAGCGAGATCGTAGAACCTCGTGTAATGTAAATAAAATATTTTTTAATATGAGGATTGAGGTCACTATTGGAGGATAATTATACAATGTAAAAAATGTAAACCGTGCGACAGATTAAAATTTATTGATTTTGAAGTTATTTAAGAAAATAGGCAATAATTTACAATTTCACCTTATTTCCAAAACCTTTCCTTTCCTTGTTACTAGAAGATTTAATTTATAATAAACCTGTTAGGAAATAAACTATTAGGCCAAAGCAATTATCCCTTCTTCGTATACAAATAGTATTCCTCAATAGCATGCATTTAATAATTATCAAGCCTCAACCACTACTTGCCAAGGCGAGTCGGGACTCGGGATACAGTTCTCAAGTCAAACAATATAATAGTATATTAACCTACCAATTGTTCCAGTCGCGGTGTATTTGTTTAATGAATATTAAATTTCCTAATTACGGGAATAACGTTTGGTGGGTATTATGACAGGAGAAGGCATATATCTGAAAGGGGCATTAATCAGTGTCCGGTGACAAAAGCGGCGTACAATGGATTTGGTCCCGGACGCGTCGCCGTACAAATATTGATGGGGCAGGGCGCTGCGACCTGCCGCCACTGTGTTATGCAAATTATGTTAGGCTTACGTATAACTTTGATTGTATGCTAAACCTTATCTACGATACAGGGATTTAAGTTAACTTAAATGTTAAGGTAAATGTCTTCCAATCGATAGGACAAAAGCTGTCCGGTTGTCTGTATTTTACTACTTTGATTCAATTTTTTTACTACTTAGCTTTTGTCCGAGTCCGAACTACTTAAATAGTACCAAAATCAGCAAATAAATTACAATAAGGTACTGCGGGATAAGCACTCCTATTGGCAGATTACGGGTTCTCATAAATTTCGTAACATCCCATATCTTAACATTATGTCCCTATTAATAAATGGCGCATAAACTCAAGAAGGCCATAAAAAGAAGAAGAAAAAGAAAGGCATTCCCCACAAAAAATAAAACGCTCACTAAGGAGCTAATATTTCGTAGGGCCGAAATCAAACGCAATTTGCTTCACAGGATGTATACTCCAGGGAGCTGCTACGACTTTTCTACTTCATAAGCGTTGCCGAATTGGTATAAAGCTGTCATAAGGGGTGTGTAAGCCGTAAAAAAACCCTTCCGGGCCGTCGGCGACCGGTGGATTTACAAGTGCCCTCGGAAATTATATTCACTTCGGGAAAATTAGAACTAAACGGCATGGCTCCCTTTGTTCGACGTCTGCCTAAAACGCATTATGCCTTGTTTCATCAGGTCCAGGTTACCAAATGATGCTTTCTGAATGTAAATGCTCATCTTAATGCTAAAAATGCCAAAATCGCCATAAGGTGTACCTATAAAATTTGAGGTTTGCCCTCGATTACTCTAGGATCCCATCATCAGATCTTGACTTGGTGACAATGGGACCACCTCAGAATAAAAAAAGAATTTTGAACATCGGCCTACAATTGACTGAGTAATAGTAAAAAAAATACAAACATTGGAACATAGAACCTCCTCCTTTTTTGAAGTCGGTTAAAAAAATAGCTACATCCATAAATCGTATCCATAAGGAAAATCTTCCTCTTATTAGTTATTAGTTCTGTGCTACTATTGAAATCCTTTAATCTTACTTCAACTTTGCCTCTCGAAAACGAACTAGAGATGTGACTCTACACCAATCTTTTCCAACTTATCTGCCCTAGTTCGGATTGAGACCAATGTGGAAGAAGTTAGCGGGTAGTTTTGAGATGAAAAGTATTTGAGCCGTGTGGTCATCACTTAGCCGAGATATCGACCGTTGTGCCTCATTCACGCGGAGGCACACGCTGACACAGTATATCCTACTAATATTACAAATGCGAAAGTTTGTGTCTTTTTTTTGTTAGTTTGTTTGTTACCTTTTCATGTCTAAACTGCTGAACCGATTTAGATGAAATTTGGTATACAGATAGTTTGAGTCTCGGGGAAGGACATAGGATAATTTGTATCCTGGAAAGTTGCATAGTTCTCGCGGGATAGCAATAAACGAATTCTACACGGACGGAGTCACGGGCAACAGCTATAGTTACTCAATAAATAATTACTCGTTTTTTTATTCATAAGTACTTGTATATATAGCCTTTCTCTAACGGTTAATATAAGTAGCTAAAAAAAGCAATATATATTTTATTAGTAACGAAATACTTAGTGACTAACGTATAATATATACAATAATTGTACATATTTACGGCTTCCTACTTTAATACGAAACGATACGAAAGCCTAAAATGCTGAATGGTCGGACCGCAAAAGTTGCAGCACCATCACATTTATTTTTTTCTTTTATTTCCTAAAACGTAGGACTAAGCATATATTTATTCAAATTTATTTACATACTTTACCACTCTGCGACG
Source organism: Choristoneura fumiferana (assembly GCF_025370935.1). NCBI lineage: Eukaryota > Metazoa > Arthropoda > Insecta > Lepidoptera > Tortricidae > Choristoneura > Choristoneura fumiferana. The sequence continues at coordinate 11,052,841 of NC_133489.1, forward strand.
TCGTGCTCCTTCAACTTTTCTTTACGTGTCTTTTTTCTGGTTCCGTAGGTTTTTAGAAACCCTTATAATCTCCTTGATCCGTCCGTCTGTTATGCGCGGGCTCCTCAGCAAATGTAATTTTATAGTCAAGTGGCTTATAAAACTTTGTCTTATTTAAATATTAATAAATAACAAAATAAAGAATTCCCCCAATAAACTATCTAAACATTCACATGTTTGTATTGACATACTTGTACACTAGTCTAGTTTGTAATACAATGATAGATAAGTAAAATGTTTTAAATCCTTGAATGTATCAAATATGGCAGCGGAAGTTTGTTAACATTAAGTTAAATACCTATCCAAACCAAGTATAACGTGCTACACTTGCTCCAAATGTTAAAGAAAACATGTCATCACACGAAATAGCGTAGCAATTTGTTGAAAATTGAACGTCAATAACTTTCAACGAAGCGCAAACCACGTTCAAGCCGTTCTATTTATTGCATGGATGGAACTTCGATTACTATTTTCAGATGCATAGGTTGTTCGCAGAGCTCTTCTCGATATTTTTAGGATGTTAGGTAAACACAAAGATACTTTAAGTGCGGAGAAATCGATCTGTACCTACTTGCTTGCTGGTACACACGTCGTTTAAAATAATTGATTGATTTTAAGCTGCACTCCCGTGTATTTAAATTCTGTCTATAAATAGATATTATTTGCGACCAAAATAAACATTCGTAAAAGTACTGTATGTGTATTTGTGTATATACAAACCTTAGGAAGTTCGGTCACTGATTGGGCGATTAATCACAGGAGTCATCTTGAATCGACATCTGAGTGGGCATGATTGATAGCGAAATCGATAGCTGTTTACAATAAATCCAACAATTGAGTTCACATTTCGGTGGCATAATAGAAGATCAACGAAAAGTCCGTCTGTCATTACGTTATTAAAGATTCTGATTGAATGGAATGGATAAGAATCGAAATTTGAGATTAACTGCTCAGAGCGATAAAGTCCCATATCTCATAAATTAGACGCTTCATCTCAGCAAGCGACAGCTGATACTGTCACTGTCAGCCATCTCTCGGCGCACTATAGTAACTAATCATATGGTAGCACTCGCCTAGTCCCCTGCGGTCGGGGTATGATGCTACGACGACACTCACTACGCCACGGGACGCTTAGACTGTGGTGACGCTCGAAATTAAACGTAGATACGCATCATACGCAACGTTCACTTAGTTGCATATTTTGTTTTAATTGTTTGATGTATATTTTGTGTTATAATACTGATATTTTTGCACGCTAGCTTACTTCCGGTTCTTTTTACATTTATGTATTTTTACCCGCGGCTTCGCGTGCGTAAACTACTTCATTAAATTTGTACAAAAAAAACACCCGTGTATTACATCTCTAATCCAAATGATTTTGGGATTTTATTCCGATCCCATGAGAGACTATCGAAAAGGAGCCTGTTATTTCAGACTTCCAACTAACTACATGTCTACCAAATTGCTTTTAAAACCTGTTCAACCATTTTATACTCCCTTCATGTTACCCTTCATGTTAAATAACATGAAGGGAGTAACAAACACACACACACACGCACGCGCTCGCATGAATTTAGACAGTCTTATGGCGTTAGCAAAGTACTTTCTGCTACAAAAAGTACGACTACCTAAATATATCAAGTTCTAACTAATTAATGTTTAATAAAGTAACCCTCATTAAGGTACAAAACAGCTATCGAGCTGGGTGCTTTAGAACTATAGCTGCCCACATATTAGAGGAAGGTTAAGCCGCCGAAAAGCTAGTAAATTAGGGGGCGAATTTATTACTCTACCATACGTACGAGACTATTACTTAGACTGAAACATTATCCGTGGGTAGCGATTAGTACTAAGAACACGTACAAAAAGTTCGCGATAACAGACATTAACAACTTTGTACTTTATGATCCCTTTGTAGAAAACGGAAAACTAACGATACCCTTGAGCTGACGGATCTAATAGAGGTTTCTGAAAAAAAAAATTACGGAGTCTTCAAACGCATTTAAAAACAGAGTCGAATGTGATTCGTTCTGATAACTTCTGATCAATCTCATAAAACTCCTTATTTTTAAGACAGAAGATTATTTTAATCACTTTCACTGTAAGCATTCTGTATTGCCCCTATCAGAATAAAATGTATTATATTCACTGTGTTATTAACATGTTTTGTGGCAAAATAGTGGCAAAGAACGAAAGAAGACATATTTATTTTTAGTCTACGCAATTGTACCATTAAAGGAAGAGCAAGTCCTACTAAAATAGGTGCAAAACACCCTCTCCATTTGTCACCCTACCCATTGATTGTGTGGAATGAAATAAAGCATTTTTTAATTTTTTTTGAAAGACAGGTCCAACAAAATTTACAGCATTGTATACAATTTTAACATTGATTATTTGTTGTTGTCATGGCAATAAAAAATCACATTATAAATTTCAGCTGTTTATTATACTTACAACACTATGCAAACAGACAAACGGACAGATGCACAGCATGGCGATAGTAATAGGATTCTATTCGTCATCCTTTAGGAACCCTAAAAATGCTTTTATGAATTGAACAAATTTTGAATTTCTAGTAGAAACCAGTTGATGTGCGTTTTCAAATGCAGACTGTGTTTCTCAAATTTAATAACATGCTAGATATAGATGTACATATAAGTAAACAACGCAACGTGCTTATTGTTATTGCGATTTCCCAATACTATTTATATTAACCCCTTACCTATTGCCCCTTACTAATTATTTACCCTCTCAAATATGTCATAACGTTATTATATTAGCTGTGACCCTAAATCTATTTACGGCGACGGTCTACTTCAAACTTCAAGACAATTTTCTTCCATAGGTACTTTTTGTTCACATTTATAATGGTTTAATTATATGAAGCAAGGAGAAGTAGAATATAAATGGCAGCGGATAAGCAATCGCACGAAAATGGCCTGGAAAGTTTAACTGGAGAAGTTTCTTTCTTGCACAGTACTCTTGAGACCGACCAGCTGCTTCCCAAGACATTGTTTTTAGCTAAGTACTTGTTGGAGCGACGTATGATTCTGGCTTGGTTTTTGCCGCCAGCTAACTTTCCACCCAGTTGTTTCGTTTTAAATGACTTTATTCTGAATCCAATTTAAACAAATATCAGATTTTTTTGATGTAACATACCAATAAATTGCGTTATTAAGTGGTATTCTTGTTTAAACTTAAAATATTATCCCAGGGGAACGCATTACCGGGATATCAAGTATCTGATGTAATGCAGATTTTGTCTATTTGTAGGCCAAGTTTTATGTAAATCCTTTCAGCAGTAGGTCATTGCGTGATTAACAAACATCTTGACAAACTTTCAGATTTATAATATTAGTATTATTAGTGGGATGCTAAAACCTCAAAACTACGCAACGGGTTTTAATAGTATTTTATACATCAGTTAGACAACTTTTCACGGGACGTTTAAAAATAGAAGTATAATTATATATATAAACAAGCGCCGCAAATACTCAGCTCTAACAAACTATCATGAGTTTGCGGCGCTTGCTTTCGAGACAATGGGTCCATGGTCGGAAGACACAAAAAAAATTATCAAGGAACTAACTACTCGTCTGGTTTTGGCCTCAGGTGACCCCAGGGCTGGCACTTACCTCTCGCAAAGATTAGGAATAACAGTTCAGAGAGGTAATGCTGCCAGTGTCTTGGGGTCAATGCCTGGGGCAGAAAATTTGAATGACGTTTTTATTTTGTAACATAGTGTAGTTTATAAATAGTTTTAGTCTTGGATATTAGATAGTATTTATTGTACACAATATTGTAGGATAGGAATTCATGAATTTGTAATATATATATAAAGCGTATATTTCCGATCTAGCTTTGTACCGATGTGTAGTTTTGAGGAAAATGAGGAGAAAAATATAATGTGCATTTGATTATACACATTTTTTTACTTCTTTCTTTTCAATGTTGCAAGAAACCGGGCGGGTCGCTAGTTTAGGTATAAATTGTAAATACGTCTGCGATCCGAATAGGTGCTTACGAAGTCAGAAACGTACTTGTGGCATAAATTGCTATCGACCTTGGACTTTTCTACATAGTCGAAATATCTGTGGCCGCCACCCCTAAACAAATAGCGGAGGGTAGGCTTCCTTTGGAAATGTAAGGCGCCTTGTTGGCTGCCTGCCCAGTCGCGACGCGCGACCGCCTCATGAAAACAACGGCTTATGTTTTAATTTGCTTTTAATTTACTCCTAAGTGAACGAAACTATTGTTTAACCAAGTTAACCGTAGGCTCAAAAGTTTCTGGCCAGTTACAAGATGACTGAATTTTTTTAGGGTTCAGTATCCGAATTTATAACCCAAATGGAATATTATTATTGTTGCTAGGTTAGGTACACTATTCGTCCGTCTGACCTCCACAGGGCTGTATCTCACGAATTGTAATAGATAGAGACTGAAATTTATGCATAACTAGCTGTTACCCGTGACTTCGTCTGTATAAAATTCGTTTATCGCGCGCCCTCGAGAAAAACACATTCTTTCGGGATAAAAGTTAACCTATTATTTATTTATTCTGATGTTTTAATATGGCGTTTGCGAAATTTCATGGCAATCGGATAAATAATTAAAGCTTGAAAGCAGAACAAGCATACAGATTCACTTTTGCATTTCGGAGGTGTGTTTCTATTGCAATTACCTACAACAAATAAAAAAATAGAATTAAATTAAAAATTAGGGGGTCCCATGGAACCGATATAAAATTACCCCACACTGTTTAAATTTTACTTAGAAGCAGGGCTCTACTAATACTGGCTTGTTAGATACGTTACGGTCGGTAATCGCGGAACCCGCGGTGAGCGAGTCGCACTAGCATTTGACCGTTTTATTATTAATTGTTGGTTCGAGTTATTTTCATTGTACAAATCAGCTTTTGCTGTATTTTTTCAATATGTAATTTTATCTTTCTAGCCGAATTCAAAAAAATGTATATTCCATTTATTGCAGGCACAACAATTAACATTATTATGCGCAAAGTGTATTTTTGATTGTAACATAATCAAGGACTTTTAAACTATTTTCAAGGATCATAAAAGATGCTGTGAAACTGATGCGAATTTGTTGTGAAATCAGATTAAAAAATCAAATGCGTTTATGTTATACTTAGTCTCGTTTTTCGTTAGTATCAAAAAGATAATAACGCCTAGAGTACTTGCTTTTTTATGTTTCATTGTATAATAAACATAATCAAGTGCTCGCCTTTTTAACGGCTTTCTTTTCATTTTAAAAATGATGGGACGGTGATGGAATTTTACAGATAATGAATGAGGTTATTTGAATACAGTGGAATACTTTGGTTGAACTGCTTTCGCGAATAGGTGCCTAAAAAGAAAATGACTGTTTACGACTTCGAATTACAAGTGGCGCATAGTAAAGGCTCTCGGGAGGAAAACTTAAGTTTTCACGATTTCGATTACTTCGAAGTCTTAAAACTTTTGTTTATGAATAGATTTATATTAAATATATTGACCCGGATAACTCACGTCTTAAACGTCTTACACGTCTTAGACGTGAGTTATCCGGGTCAATATATTTAATATGAGTGAGTCTCACGGTAGTTTCATGTTCAGAATAGATTTATGTTTACAGGGAATAGCATTTAACAGGCAAGGATATTTTAAAGTGGTTTCTACTTAACGTAAAAATGCCGCAAGTGCTAGTACTTTCTCGCATCACATTGAGATAAGGTTTATAAATTAGCCCGAGTAGTTCGAAAGTGTTGGCGCCCAAACACGTAAATACAATTAAATAGTAAGAGCGTACGATCCTAATCCGTGGAAATACGGTCAGGAGTAGTCGTAAAAGTGGTAGTTATGCACTAGATCCGATTTCTGTCATGTAGTTGCACCATACAAATAGTTCTTACTGCAGTTCTTACTTGAAACCGATTTTTTACGGATTCAATCAGACCTAGTAAGTAAACTCTTTATTGCACACAATAGTACAAAAATACAGTCAAAGACAGGAAGCAGGTACTAAAGCGAACTTATTAAGTACTAAAAAGGCATTTTATTCCAATTAACAGTTTAAAAAGAAAATTTTCTTCATCATCGTCATATATTTAAGAGAAAAAAACTACACCGTTCGCCATGCACTAAAAAATTGAATAATTTGTAGAATTGGCTACAAATGGATAACATGCAAGCCCTAAATCGATACTTGTTAGTATTAGGAAGCAATTTATAAAAAACTAGAGGCTCGCCCCGGTTTCTCACGGGTGCAACTGTGAAAAAACCGGTCAAGAGCTTGTCGGACACACCCGAAATAGGGTTCCGTAACTATTACGAAAAAATTAAGTTATATTTTTCTAAGGATTTCGTATTTTGTACGGAATATTCCAAGATTAGGTATATTTTATACCTCAGGCTGCTATTTGCTCTTAAACAACACAAAAAACAACCGTTATAGTTTTCCTTGTAAGTTTGATATATTTACTACCATCATGTTTTTTTTTTAAACTTCCACCCACCAGTTTAGATTTTAGAGGGGGGGACGCTCGATTTTAATGAAAATTTGCACTTTAAAGGTGAATATTTTGCAAACAAATCACTAAATCGAAAAATCGTTTTAGTAACCCCCTAATGGTTTTAAAAGAACCTATCCAACGATACCCCACACAACAAGGTTGGATGAAAAAAATAAATCACCCCCACTACGTCTATGGGAGGCACTCTAAAAAAATTTTTTTTTATTTTCGTTTGTACAATTTTGTCGGCATAGTTTACATATATATTCATGCAAAATTACAGCTTTCTAGCATTGATAGTCCCTGAGCAAAGCCGCGGACGGTCAGACAGACATGGCGAAACTATAAAGGTTCCGTTTTTGCCATTTTGGCTACGGAACCCTAAAAAAAAGAGTCGAAAAAATTTATGTTTTAAGGGCGGTAGTTTCCACGAGGCCCAATGCAGAATGAAAATTTCACACACATCATTAAATTACTCTAGTCCTTTTAATTTTAATAGATAACCTAACGTTAGCAATAAGTTATTCCATAACGTTAGTCCTTGTCCTATTTCGCTACGTGCAGCCTACGGCGTGCTACGGCGTAGCCCCGTGCTACAGCTCGTAGCGGCGGGAAGTCATTACCGCGATGCAGGCGCTCGTTAGCTTAAGGCAAAGCCTTCAGCAAACCCAAATGCGCTTTCGTAGCTAAATCTAAAACTAACCGGATAATTAATTTATTCCGTTGTGAGTCTGCTCGCGCTATAGCGCATGACTTAAACGACACTGGGTTCTTTCGTTGAGAATTGGTTTTGTAGTTGATGTTTAGCTATGGATGGAAGAATCAATCAATCAATAAAGGATTTGGTTTGATGCATGTTGAAAGTAAAATATTTGTAGCTGGGTAATCGTATTTACGCAAGATTTCAAGGTCGTACAGCTGGTTGTACAGTCGAGTTCATAAACTTCTGAGCAAAATTTTGATCAAAAATATCTGAACACGACTCTATTGTCATTGGCGTAGAAGCGTATTCAGGTATTTTTGATCAAATTTCTGCTCACAAGTTTATAAACTCGATTGTACCTATGCAAGATTTTAATCAAGTAATTTAGGTTGACGGGTAATTTTTTTTTAAATATCACTCATGCCTATTCTGTTCAGGGTCAGTGGATTTGCAAGATACTGCCTATCCCACTGCTGGGCACAGTACCTACTCGCATCAGTAAAAAAAATATTAGCAAAACATTCATAACATAACTAAAACATTTTTTATGATTAAATGGCATGGAGCATGGTGACGTAAGGGACTCAGGAAGTGCCGGCGGGACGACTTAGACATGTTACTTAACGACTGGCGGGACATCGCTAAAACTTGGCAAGAATGGAAAAAATGGGGGGAGGCCTGGGGGCTGCAGTATAACGGATCCAGGCTAATTGACAAGAATAATATAATATATGTCATGGAAACATAAACAAAACGTTAACTTAATAATAGTTCTCTTAAGCAAAACTCTTCAGTTAATCACTTTTATTTCAACACTTTTCCACGAAGAAAAGTAATTTACAGTCCCGAACAAAATGAAATACCTTCAGGTGCGAGTAATTAGTGCAATAACTCCCTAAATGAGTGCTACGTTGATGTTTTCCGACTTTTTCTGTGCAAATCCCCTCAGCTAATTACTATACTTAGGGGCTGTTTCACCATCCATTGATTAGTGTTAACTGGCGGTTAGGTGTGATGCCGTCTCTATTTGTTTTCTTCGAATAGACGGAGACGGCATCGCATTTAACCATCGATTAACGCTAATCAATGGATGGTGAAACAGCCCCTTAGGCAATGATTTATCGTAGTCCCGATTTCAGCTGTTTACAAGTGTACTTTTTTAGTGGTCCCACAGTGTATTGTAGTACTGAACTAAACAGCCTTATCCGACCCCATTTGTCTTTCGGGATGTTCCTATCTTATACGTAAGTCGTAGTAGAAGTTACAAAAAACGCTTTTTGTTTAGCAACTTCGCAGCAATAACTTATCCGTGTTGTTAGGTAAGGAATAGCCCCTGTCTTCTTGATATATTTAAGTGTCAATTTCTTTTGAGTAGTGTGTGTAACTATGTAGTTTACTGTTAACGAGCTGGTAGCCACGTTATGTTGATGCTTTTTTACTTATGTACAAGATTAATTTGTGTGTTTACTCCCCCCTAGATTAATTACTATGCATAATATGGGTGCCACTGGGAACTGCGGGATAGTAATAATTAATTTGGTATGTTTGTATTACGACAAAGGCTTTACGGTTCTAATTAAACTCATCACAATTTCAATACTAAAACAATTATTCGTAGTTTGCGCAAATAACTTCCATTTATTAATCTACTGTTATTAGGGGCTTTATACAGCGTGCTTATTACCATGAAGCTTTAAATGCAAGGTTCGATTCTACTTATTTTTTTATTCATACAGATGAAATGTATGTTTAATTTACGCAATACAATACTAAATTGACAGTACAATGCTAAATGGTTATTTAATGAATTATCAAAGTATTTAAAGGCACTGTCCGTACCATGGAAATTTTGCCCTCGTACCATAAGACAGCGATAACGTACCGTCATGTCTCCGATACACTGATTTAGCGATTGAACTTCGACGGTCAATAAATTATCAAAATTTGAGTTATCCTACTTCCTACTTGTGTGTGTGTGTGTGTGTGTGTATTTGTTACTCCTTCACGCTAAAATGGCTGGATGGATTTGGATAAACTTTGATAGATAGCTATCTATGACGTCTGCAATACAACATAGGCTACTTTTTATCCTGATATTCCCAAGGGATAGGGATAAAATCTTGAAATTTCAACCGCTGGGTTTAGAGTCATTAAATTTTGTACTGTTTTTCTTAACACAACCTCAATTAAGATCACGGTATAAATTTTGGGATTTCTCAAGGGAATTTTATTAAATCCCGGAATTTCAATTGTAACTACCAGATCGAACAGTCTACGCGTGCGAAGACGCGGGTAAAGAGTTTGAAAATATTAATGAATAAAAGTAGCCCAGTTTAGCGAGTATAATCAAACCTTGCATTTATAGCCCCATGATCGGAGGCACCCTGTGTAAAAAAAAAACCGCTTCCTTATATTGGTTAACAGAATTAGTCCGGGGCGCTAAAAAGAAATGTAAAATATTTATCACAGCACACTGCAAAATGCCGCGTCTGCTCGTTGTGCTTATCAATAAGTTTCGCTCGGCTTTCTCTCCAGTCAGACTGGGCATGTAAATTTCATGCAGCAGCCACGTACTCAGGCCCTCCGACGAACAAAGGGATGAATACGCTGCAGGTGCTTGCAAAGCTCTTTCTACTCTTCACACCTCTGAAACAGCATTTACAGCTCTCAGTCCTAGTGCGGCTACAGATGCTATAGTGGCTGTTTAAGTGCTTAAAAATAGTTGCAAGACTGGACGCCTTTTTGCGCTTTATTGACGGCTTCGTGGTTTAACAGCTTCGAAAATATACATAAATGAGTCAAGCATACTTTTATCTCGGTTTACTAATGTTTCGGCGAATAACGTTTGGCAACCTGTTTCATTTCGCAACTTTTCATTTCCCAATTGTTTAATATTTCTGAAACTGAAAATATTTCAGGATTTTTATAAAACTAACCTAACCTAACCTTAAGGTTTCTACACGATGGCCCTGAAATAAATCCTAAAATATTTACAGTTTTAGAGTTTGCGAACTGAAAAGTTGCGAAATGAAACAGGTTGCCAAACGTTACGTTGCGAAAAGGCAGTACTCGTTTTATCTCATCTCCTGCTTTTGCATATAAACATCATAAATCATCATAATTTGAATTCAATCGTTGACTATCGATACAAAATTACGGTGGAGTGCTCTCTTACAAAATATTTTAATTAGGTAGGGAAAATTATGTCATAAAAAATAACGAGTGATGGAATTAAATTGTTCTCATTCACAAGCTCGCGGCCTACCTAGACTACTGCGGAAATCGTAAGGAACGTCATGAATAATGAAAATTTTCTTAATTAATACCTACTAACAATAAGTGTTATCATAAGTGCGCAGCTCTGGCTAAAAGCACTCCCCGTGCATTTCATTTTATTAATTAAAGACTAAAAAGATTCAAAGTTAGCAAACTATGTATTACTTTTGTTAATAAACGTAAAGCGAGTATAATAAATTTAAAATAGTATTTAAATTTAGTATATAGCGCCTACGCGCCAACCATAACAATATGACAGGGTCTATATTCAGTTTGCCTACCGCCACCATGATTATACCGGGTGCGAGCAAAAAATTAAAACATAGATCCTCCTCGTCAAACTGAACAACATTAGTTCAGCGACTTTTAAAAATAATGGAGTCTTTGAATCTTCCTTTTGGCATAAAAATTAAATACTGCTGTCAATGTACCTACGCCATCCTAGAACCCAACTGACGTCGCCTGTCACGCTACAAACATCAAGCATTTTGATTTACATTGCTTCTTCGAATAAACTTAAAAGTGTAATATCAATTAAAAAAAAAACTAATTATTTTTAAAAGTCGCTGAACTAATATTGTTCAGTTTGACGAGTATGATCTATGTTTTAATTATTTGCTTATATTACAGGCCACACCCGGTATAATCAAGATCCGGATGACCCCCAACTATGACTACGTATCTATTTATTAGTCGAGTCACATAAGTAAATATTTAAATTTTTCATTTTAAATTACATCGATATTTTGACGAGTATGATAGCAGTTGAAATAGCCAAACATTCACAAGGTGATCCCTTTTACATTAAACGATTGATCGACCGCGAAACAAAAGTGATTAGCTGTCACTGTAAATTTCCTCCCATTTTATCCGCAGACAGTACCCTTCAGAAGTTTCTCAAAACTCACTGCCATCTAGAAGGGCCAAACCTTCGCTCTTGTTAATCAAATCATTACCTTTCGAGATGGTTAAAAGACGCGGATGGTTCCTTAATGTTTAAATTTCGTTGACGACGGACGTCGAGCCCTGAGGGCGGCTGTAAGTGCTTTGTTTACGCTTTGTTGTTTTTCTAATCTTATTTCTTTACCATTTTTTCTTTGTTGAGTATCGCAGAGGAATTCGGCGAATGACCTAAAAATAAGTTAAACCGAGCACTCAGCTCATTATCCTCCACCTTTATTCAAAGCTATTTTCGGTCCGGATGATTTACCGTCGCAATTTCCCTCACACGTAGAGATGCATTTGACATTCTACTGTTATCCGCCTAATGAGTCACGGCGAGAATAAAGGCTGCATAATTAAAAAAGGGTTGAATAGGGAAGAAGTAGGGGTAAGCGGAGGGCGCGGAGACCCGCGTCAGGTGGCGACGCTCGCGGGCAGCCACCGGCTCCTGCTGACTGAAACACGTCAGCTGTAGGTACATTACTTAACACGTAATTATTTCTAAATTTAAATTTATGACAGGCCTTTGTTGACCACCAACGAAAAATGGTTAAAGTTCTCTATTTTAGCTCTATTTCTATATTTTTAGAGTTAAATTACAGATTTGACTATGTCGAAGTGTAACCCAAGAAACGGAAATAAGTGAAACCGCCGTAAATTGAGCTTCCACTTATAAAAATATTCTCTAATTTCAGCAGAAACTCATTATTGCAAAATCGAAACGTATATCAGATAGGTAGACATTTGGATTCTTCTTATTGATTGAATGAATAATAATCAAAAACGGAAAAGGACAATAGAAGATGAGAAATGGTGTGAGAAATTTAGGGAAAAGATCCTTTTAGCTTTTTAGTTCCCAAAGAATACCCAGAGTCCGATACCAAGCTTATTTAATACAAGAATTACATAATATAATTTATATTCACAACAAATGTTTACCCACGCGGTACCCGTGCAACATAAACTAGCTCAGTAGCCACCTTACTTGTTTGAACCCAAATCACCGCACTCACGATATTACGGTTTCCGTCGTCGAAATATGAAACAGCTAGAGCCAACATGTTGCTGAATTCTTGAACCCTTCCTTGCGGTGGTTTTCTTAAAATGAAACTCCATATTTTTTGTGTAATACTGTAAATAAATTCGAAGTGATAGGCAAAGCCAGAAACCTATGTTTGATCTTTATTTTAGCAATTCGAAAAAGAATATACGCACTTATTTAGTAGGTACTCAGTATAAACTAGTTCAGGGTGAATTTACATAACATAACACGCAACGTAATTATCGGCACGGGCGTAATTAAATCCATGCGGTGCCATGATATATTATCTCGTTTCCGTTCCTTTTAGCATTCTAATGATACAGATAATGTAAAATGATAATCTAATATCACAAAGAAAAGTGTAATAGGGCTGTAAAACTGTAACCCTTTGACATTGGAGGCGGAGCCGTAGTTATCTATTTGCTTTGCTATTTGAGCTTTCCTTAACGTGAACCATCAAGAGCCACTCAGATTTACGCTAAGTGCGCCTAAGCCAACACTCGACCGGGGTCGCAAATACGCTAAGATTAATCACAAGGATGTTTCTTAAGCCATACCTGCGATCCGGGTGAAGGCGCCCGGGAGCACGACCTTGTCCTACTGGCGGTCGTCTATTTTTAGCCCGGCCTACCCGCAGCCCCCGCGCCCCTCAACGCCCGTCAATGGATGCTATTTACAGCAAAAGTACTTCTAGTCCAGAAAACTAGCTAATCATCAGCTTAGCTTGTACGCCGACACTGGTAATTAAGGGGTGGTGCATCGAGGCGAATGACTCGCCTCCCCCAAGACGTTCCTTCTGGGTTACTAAGTAAAGTAATCCTATGTAGTGATCTTTGATCATCAAGTTTCTTTATTATATCTTACAGATACAACAAAAATACATTTTAATTTTCAACAAAAATAATGGTGGACAAGATTTTTTTTAATTTCAACACATATTTAAGTAGAAGTTCAATAATTTAATTTAGAAAGGTTACCTACGCGACAGTTCATATATACCTACATTCAAAACGTACTTGAGATTTTTTCATTTACCAATACGAGCGTGACCTTGAAAGGGAGCCAAGGTCCGGAAACCCAAACATGAAGGTCATAAGAAATGAGACCGTAGCATTACACAGTTTTAAAGGAGCTACCCATCACCGTTTCGCTCAATTTAATTCAGTAAGCTTTGCATTTAAAATTCACGTTTAGTAATTGAACGACATTTATTATTCAAACTGAAACAAAGGGAAGCAGTTACTTAATTTCCCCGATTGATAGTTATACCAGAGAAGTATACCTATCTAGTGTCATTTTAGCCAAGTCATCAACTTGATTGATGTCTTAATTTTTAAATTCAAATTCGCAGTGCTTAAATGAATACCATTTCATACTACGGCTCCCTAAATTATACAAAACTTGTACAATACATCCATAGCATCAATGGCAGTCGCGAGGTAGTTATTAGTAGTAAGTAGTGAGCTGCAAAACCCAGAATAGGCAGGTCAATGTTTTTTTTTAATTCTTGCACGCATCGTTAGAAATTATTTCATTGTAAAAATTAAGACGGTGCGCTAACATATAATCATAATTCAATTATTGTTGATCTGTAATCGCACTCGCAGACTACCAAGATACAGGCTCAGCCTAGTTTGGGGTCTGACGGAAAATTGTAGTATTAAGTATTTTTGCTGAATAAATAAACTAAATATGAACTATAAATCTCTAACGGTTTATTAAAATGCATCGGTGATTAATGCCCACTTGCTATTCTGGTATTACCTTCTGAGTGTAATGGGGGTCAAATTCACGCTTGCAAAATGCACGTTCGCTTGCGCCTAGACTAGACCGAGTGCGGATCTAAACTGACGATTTTAACGCCACGCAATGTGCCACGTTACACGCTTACTTCTCAATGTGGCTTATGTTTTATTCGCAATTGATTTTACTGAAAGTTACGGTGTTTGTAACTTCGGCGAGTGGTTTACGCTATGAATCCGTTCCGTGGGTTCCGTAGCGGCCAAATGGGAGTAGTCGCAATAGGAACTTTAATTCTCACGCTGTAGGTAGTAAAAGTTTTCGCTTTCCGCTTTAGAACTTTGAAATGGATGCTTTTAGGAACTCAGTTTGAGTCTGATGTGGCATCTCTACCTTACCAGATTAACTGTACCTCCTTTAACTCCTTTAAAATAAATTTTACTCAAAGTAAAGTCGAAATATCTTTTTCATTTACTTAAGCAACACTAGCACTTATTACCATTTGAGGTAACTAAGTAATCTGGTGTTTTCTGTATCGCTTACTATTTCTGGTGCAAATAAAGAGTCATTGTATTGTATTGTAATCTCCTATGTGTTTGCGTCTATAGGAAGAAATGTTTGATAAATTATTAAACTAGAAAAAAAGCCGGCCACGTGCGAGTCGAACTCGCGCACTGAGGGTGTCGATCGAATTTGTAGGTAACTATATCTATGAATATCTAGTGTTAACAGAGCTCTTCTCTTAAAAAAGGTGGTTCCGTACAAATTGCCGAGGAATCGGAACCTGTCCCTGAAACTCGAAATTGAGTATGAAGGTATCACTGACAAGTAATAAAAAATCGGAATACTTTAATTTTTATGCCTATATGTCACTAATCATCTAAAATGATTATGTAAATGCTTAATAACTATCTTTTGAATGCGTGTGATTTCATCTACACCCATATAGTAAATCCTCAATTATGCGTTTAAAAACCATAGGTAATGACCAGCATTACGACATTGGATTCTATTATGAACACGGCTGTATCGTAATGAGATTTCATACATCATTACAGCACGGGGGGGGGGGCGCCGCGACCACGTGCAACAGCAGGTCGTCGCGCGCTCAGCGGGCGCAGCTCGTGGGGCAGAGACATACCTACCTAGTTCTCGTTAATGCAGGTCATTCTCAATGGTTCTTGAACACATGATAGAGGATTTAATATATGGATATAAATAAAATATTGTATGCAACTGTACGTCATTAGGCCTTAAAACACTCATGTGACCCTATTATGAAACTCACACTTGTGTTTTAAGGACCCCTATTACGATACAGTTGCATAAAATACTAGTAACTATCCCTACATATAGAACCTTTGCCCGACCTCTTATTAATTTCTTGCTGGATCACTATCATAGACTAGAATCGATAGGGAATTGTGTAATAAGCGGACAAAGCCAGTGGCCCGAGCAAGGAACAAAATAAATTGTTAATTAATTCGCTCTCCAACTGGCTGGACTTCGTCCCTAGCGTTGCCAATTTAATGGCCGCTACCTACCGCTACCTCATACTTGCTCAGTGACTGTTACTTTCTTCTTTTTATAGACTAAAGGGATCTGTAGGAGACAATCAGGACAATAACGTTGGAAACGCAATTAAGACTTTGCTTTAAAATATTCACAAATTACACTCATTTAAAGTGTCTCACTTGAATCCTAGGTTATACTCGTATGTACCTACATATTTAAGTCTTGTAGTGCTTTGTAAAAATCGGAGAGGTATACGAATAAAATTAATTACTGACTGGTAAAAGAAACCATACTATAAGCAAAAGAACTGAATTTCAAGAATGAAGCTGTTACACATTATTTAGGGAATGACCTTTAGAAGAATTTGTCTCAATGCGGTGCTTTTAAGAGCTTGATGTAAAAGGTCGAGTCACAGTCTATATTATAAATTGTCACGAATACAATTTACCTTTCACAATTAGGAGCGCCTTCCCTGAGCGCGGGCTCAATATTAAATTAAGCCTTTGTTCCGTCTCTTTAACTTGATAAAACTAACTTCAGCTTTCTCCCTACGTGTGCTTACATAACGCTTTGTTTCAAAAGTCAATGAACAATAGGAACATCCACTTAAGATATCTCAAAATGTTAAATGTACTTCAAAAAGAGGGCTTTTTGTTTCCTACCTTTATTAATGCAAATTTTACGTAATAGCACAAAGTTTTACAGGTGTATTATCACTAATTTCTCTAGGGAAATCCTTTGTTCCAAGGTTTACTTGCTTTAAATGAAATAACTGAGAGTCGCTTCGAATATTGCTAAGAATTTATGCGACAGACATGCAGCGTAAGCGTAATTTATGTGACGTTCCGAATACCCAGTTAAACTTTCTTCTTAATGTGAGGCCTGCTTACAATGCAGATGTTCCACTTGCTCTCTTGGAATTTGTGTATATAACATCCATTTCTAACATTTCCACGAATTCTTTTGTCCTGAATTTTAAACTTCAAATGTTAATAGATACTTTTAATTATAATTTTCAATCAAATACTTTTCTTGTTACAGGTAATACAAATAAATAAGTAACATTGAGAAACAACAAGGTTTCAAATATGCTTCGTGAATAACTGTGTTGGAACCAGTACTTTTACCTACTTACGTCGTCTTTTCATAATGAAAGTAACAAACGACCGGTTTCTAGCTATAAATAATTAATTTATATTACAAATATCAAGTGTGCATGCTTACTAGTTACTGATGCTAACACTAATGTTTTGTGAAAAGGAGCATTATAACGTATAAAATTAATTGTCACTCTCTACCGGATTACTTAAGCAATTAAGAACAATACTAGTTCAAAGAACGGTTATTGTTGCCCTAACTAGCACATTACAGATGCTTAAAGTGGCGATAGTAAGCGGGAAGTGGCATTCATAGCTTTAAAGCCCGAATTATGTTATAGTTCATAGTCATGGTGCAATCCACATGATTTATAGTTAGATTCTATTTACGCGATAGCAAATAGTTTAGCGACATGCAAAGGAAATTGAAGGCTGTAACCACGCCACCCCATCGGCCACATATATGAATGAAGTAATAATCTGGGCTTACGCGAAAGAGGCCCATTTTGCGGGCAAATTGCAATAAAACGTGCGTATAGGGCTCATTTTGTCTCGTATCTTACTTGATTGAAATAAAACCAGTAAGTGTTAGCTTTATTGCAATAAGTAATTGGAAAGTTCATGCGCAATTTATATAGTCTGGATTAAAATCTTGGATCTTGTTAAAATTTGATTTCTTAGATCCTCACAAAAGTTTAAAGTCTGGTTGGTGCGCTTATTTAAATAATAGCATCAGCGGGCCAGCTCTCATTTTCAGCTCGATTGATGATTGTACTATTAATTCAAATCTTGTTTTGATAAAAATCAACCCTATGTGAACAAATTTTTTACTTGCATAACTCATATATAAAGGTTAGTTTTCCGCTCTAAGTATTTTAAGGATTCATTTGAAGTTTGGCAAATTATATTGTTTGGTGTAGGTATTACGAGTACCTAAGCACTGATGATAGATAATGCAATGATCAAGTACCTAACTGCCGTTATTTCTTATGATTATGCTTATGCTGTATTAATAATAATAATGCTGTAAATCGTCCTACTGCGCTAATCCATTCAATTACCTATACAGGGTGAAATTTTGAACGTGAACCAAAATTAGTGCTTCATGCTCAGTTAATTCTGGACAATACCTGCTACTCTCTACTACTATTTCTGCTACTCAAATGGAACTACTTTAGTTCTGCAACTTTTAAAAATTAAGTTATTATCATTATGTTTATTCCAAACAAATGAAATGGTATTTTCAATGTACGGCATCCAATAGCCTAAATGACATCGCCTGGCACGTAACAAAATGACTGATTTCGCAATACATTGCTTGTCCAATTAAACTTTAAACTATTATAAAAATCATAATAATTATAAGTTATTTTCAAAAGTTGTAGAAATAAATTAGCTCAAGACGAAGAGTGAAAGCTGTGGTTTAATTTTTTTACAGGCCCCACCTTGTATAATGCATTAACTTATTTGGTAAATA
The DNA here is from genome assembly GCF_025370935.1 of Choristoneura fumiferana. NCBI lineage: Eukaryota > Metazoa > Arthropoda > Insecta > Lepidoptera > Tortricidae > Choristoneura > Choristoneura fumiferana. Next base: position 11,071,180 of record NC_133489.1, read on the forward strand.
AGTCCGAAAAAATTAGCGGTTTAAATACATTGTTCAAATAAAATCACGAAGCCAATGTATGGAAACCGCCGATCTGACAATTTCAACAAATTAGTCAATGTATTATATTGTTCAGCATTAAATACTTATTAGGCATGAAAAATAAACTTTGGTTCACGTTCAAAATTTCCTGTATGTTTTCAGCGAAAAATTCCGCAGTAGCTTTGAATAAAAACAGTGCAGAGGTTTAATAGACGAAGTCGTCAAGGGTCTTCGGCTGTCATTTGTCGAAGTCATCGCGTGCGACCTTTATATTTATTACGAGTCACAAAGAGATTGGAAGTTGAAACGATAGCAGATCTTTTTACTCTACCGAATATTCGTTCAATCGAATGATTTTGTTAAAAAGGTTCGCGGACCAAGTAACTTTACGATTATAATATTTTAGAATTCCCATTGCGGGATTATTCTTGCATCAAAGGGATCTTGTTAGGGTATTTTTACGATAATTTTATGTGATTTGAAACGATTGATGTTTGTAAAAATTTAATAATTCAGTGTACACGTGTAAAATTCAAGCGGTTTATGATTTCTGGGGTCACCCTTCGACTCCTAATACCACTCATTTATGCCGTTATTGACACAATAAATCTTCATTTCTCCTCTCCATTACTTCCGTGGATGTCGTAAGAGGCGACTGAGGATATAGGTTAAGGTATACCGTAGGCGACAGGCTAGCAACCTGTCACTATTGTACCGTTTTTGTCAAACATAAAACCTAAAATTGCTAAAAGTAGCTCCGAAGCGCCTACCCCATTTGGGAATACATACAGGCGTGATGTTTGTGTGTGTGTTCGTGTGCGTGTGATTTTAAAAATAAACCAACCAATCTAATGAATGGGCAGTGTATAGATTGACAAATAATTACTGACCTTAATTCTAATACTCTATAACAGTAATAGGAAAATACGACACTTAAATGCTTTTGTAATGTAAGATGTGATTAAAAAACCGGCCAAGAGCGTGTCGGACACACCCGAAATAGGGTTCCGCAGCCATTACGAAAAAATAAACTAATATTTTTCTCAGGATTTCGTATTTTGTACGGAAAATTCCAAGTTTAAGTGTATTTTATACCTTAGGCTGCTATTTACTCTTAAACTACTAATAATTCTCAAGAAAACTTAAGAGAAGTCTCTTCGTTCCATTCTCCATACAAACGTAGTCCCGGTCTCATTTAAAAACTAGGCAACAGAAATAGATGAAATTTTGTAAGTATGGACTAGACGTAATTATATATGCCTGTGGATTTCAGATTTTCATATAAATGTACACATATCAGAATTACAGGAGCTCAAAAGTTGACAAAAGAAAGTCAACTTTGAACGAGACTTAATAAAGCATTTTTACAAAAATCGAAAAACCACAGGCATAGAAAATATTTTTTTTTTATTTGAATATAGGTAATGAATATCTTGATTGTAAAATATCATTGATTTCTGTACGAAACCCATAATTCAACCGCCCAAATCTTGAAAAGCCTACAGCTATATCGATATAAATTAGGGACGTCGTTGCGGAAGGCATGGGGGATGGGATCATGGGGGGGACAGCTGCGAGCGCTTATGTCACGAGCGATAAAGGCAGCAATATCCCAAACGAATACCTAACGCGGCCGCGCGGCCGGCAGGGAAACTTCTCTTAACCGTTATAGCTTTCCTTGTAAGTTTGATATACTTACTACCATCCTGAATTTTTTCTAAATTTTTCCTCCCATCGGTTTAGATTTTAGAGGGGGGGGGCTCGATTTTAATGAAAATTTGCACTAAAGTTGAAATTTTGCAAACAAATCACTGAATCGAAAAATCGTTTTAGCAACCCCCTGTTTTTGGAAGACCTATCCAACGATACCACACACTACAAGATTGGATGAGAAAAAAAACAGCCCCAGTTTACGTCTATTCTAAAAAAACTACTCTAAAAAATGTTTTTGTTTTTAATTTTTATTGTACCATTTTGTCGGCATAGTTTATATAATATTCGTGCAAAATTACAGCTTTCTAGCATTGATAGTCTCTGAGCAAAGCCGCGGACGGACGGACAGACAGACAGACAGACATGGTGAAACTATAAGGGTTCCGTTTTTGCCATTTTGGCTACGGAACCCTAAAAAGTTGTTGGTATGGTTTTACCCTTGTTGAGTTATTATTGCGGTCGCAAAAGCCCATCAAAGACTTTTAATTATACTGTGCATTTATTTTAGAAAATAGTACGAATAAAATCCAATGATATTTTGACTGCTGTTAAGCGCAACAGATTGAACCAATTTATCTTCTTTTAAATAATTTATTGAATCAGGCGTTACTTTGTGGAGGTCCAAATCAATGAACTAAAAGAATTTCTTTGCTCACCCGCAACCTTATGGTAGCTATTAAGCTTATGCAAGATATGCTAAGCTTATACCAGATGGTGTACGGTTGTGTTGCTCTGAAGATGAGCTCTGGCTGAGTTCGAAACGCGTCGGTGTAGTGTGGTGGTGGTGATAGATGGGTTTGTGTGATTTGTGTGAGTTCTACAGTGTGGAGGTGGAGGAACTGCATGAACACGCATATTATATTTATTATCTTGCATAAGTTTAGCTATCATTAGGTCGCGGGTGAGCAAAGAAATTCTTTTAGTTCATCAATTCTCTTCATTCAATTTTTAGTTTGAAATACAATGGTATACCATTTGAGGAAGGGTTAAATCAATACCGAAATTTAATTTAGAGAATGATATAAAGGCCGTTATTACTCATCCTTCGCTTTTCGCTTTTCCATTCAGTGCTCTACGGCCATCATAAACAATTTTGTGTGGGAAATTTTCTTTCCCCGCCAAACCGACATAAATTCAGCCCTAACTCTGCCCGCAGACACCCGCCGTACTAAAATATTCGATTTATTGACAAAGACGCCGTAACGAATCTATTCAGTTTTAGACCTCATTCTGGTTAAGCGTTTTTTGTTGGTGACCTTATTTTCAAATCGTCTAACATCGAGTATTTGTTTCAATAGCATTTACACAATAAATAGATGAATATCGTTATCCAAGGATCAAGTTTTTTTTAATATTTAAATTTTACTGTGTGTTTCAGTGGGAGCATTTCTTGAAGTTCTCTTCTTGTTAAAAACAAAAATTAGAATGATTCGTATTTCGTTAAAAGCGGCACAACCCGTTGCGGCAGGGATTCGTCGCGCGAGGGCTCGCAAATTGATCCCGGGGTCCGTCGGAGGCTGTTTTCATTACATTTACGAAAATTAAACATTGGTTAAAACAGGCCTAGCGGATTGGGCCTAAAAGATTTTGACATTGTTTCGCTTTCCATCTATTAGCAAAGATTTAAATGTCCACTTGCATTTCCGCTTTTTCACCGTAAAAATACTTTTTTTTCAAAAACTCTTTTACATGGGCGAGCCTTAAGTAAATCCTTTTTTTATGATTGTAGCAGGTTTTTAAGACAGTAAGTATAAAGGCAATTGAGAGATGGTTAGTACAAACTGTTGCTTGGAACCAATAACTTTTCAATAGTTTTAATTTACCTAGAACACATGTACCTATTTATTTAAATGTTTTATTTTAACAACAAACCATCATTAAATGCTCTACATAATATGACAATTACATACCCTCTGGAATATTCCATGCCCCGTCGCGCCGCGCGAAGTCGCAGTCGCGTAGAAAGGAACTTGTTTGGTAAAGATATTGATGTGTTATCGGAAAGCCTCGTAAAAACTCCCCGGTTAGGGACGATAAATTCATGTCGTGACGGGGAATAAATCTTCTTGGCGGATGAGTTGATTGGCGGACTTGCCAATACAACACATGATTATAATAAATGTCATGTTTGTAACATAGGTAGGTACACACCTGATTTTGAGAAAGTTAATTAAAGTTGAATAAGTTTTGAATACTTACATACCTGTTAAATCATACATGTCTTTTATTAATGCTTTAGACGATAAGCCTAATTAAGTCGGGTCTATTGTTTGATTTGTTGACTGTCGTGTTTTGTTTTTCCCACTGGCTGTTTTATAATAAAAGCATTTTCTTTTCATGCGCCTATCTACTACCCGTTGTGTTTAGGTTATCCGTGTCATACATAATGAAATACTAACGTTTTTATAATTAAGTTTTATCAGGACTACATGATAAATGGCAGTATTACGATAAGTTTGAAATGAATTATTATATATCTGTACTGTATACCGTATCGCAAGTTTATTTAGTTTCTAGGTAAATACAGTTACTGCCACGGCTACATCATATATTATATCTTTCTAAGGATTTCGTATTTTATCCGGAATCTTCCAAGTTTAGGTAAGTATATTTTATACCTTAGGCTGCTATTTACTCTTAAACTACTAATAATTCTCAAGCAAACTTAGCCGTTATAGTTTTCCTTGAAAGTTTGATATACTTACTAACATTCTGAATTTTTCAAAATTTTCCACTCACCGGTTTAGATTTTAGAGGGGGGGAGGGGGGAAATTTGCACTTTAAAGTTGAATATTTTGCAAACAAATCACTGAATCGAAAAGTCGTTTTAGCAACGCCGTAATGATTTTAAAAGAACTATCCAACGATACCCCCGCACTACACGGTTGGATGAGAAAAAAAAATCACCCCCACTTTACGTCTATGGGAGGTACACAAAAAAAAATATTTTGAAATTTTTATTGTACCATTTTGTCGGCATAGTTTACGTACATGTTCATGCAAAATTACAGCTTTCTAGCATTAATAGTCCCTGAGCAAAGCCGCGGACGGACAGACAGACAGACAGACATGGCGAAACTATAAGGGTTCCGTTTTTGCCATTTTGGCTCCGGAACCCTAATAAAAAGTAAGTGGTTGCAGTATCGTTTTAGCAACATTTCGATACAGTGCTGTTATGGGGAATAGACAATATATACTTTTCCAGAATCTTGTTATGTATGTTGTTTGTTATATTACTGTTCGTGATTAAGTAAATCACAGATTACAGTATAAGGAGTAGAAAAAGTTTTTTTTATGCCAGTTAACAAGTTATCTTTGAAAAATATATAGAAATTTTGAGTCAAATAACCTCAATGCCATCTAAGCGAGAATATTCAATAGCCACAAATCTGGCCGGTAGTAGGCCCCGCACCTGCGGTCGCTGCGGATAAGCGGAACGGGTAAATCTGCGTTTGTGGATATGTGTATTGTGTCCTAAATTGCTACAGCGGTGCCTGTGTGTCACGCTGGTGATGCTTTTGTGGCTCTTTTAGTTCGTTTTTATTTATATTAAATGATATTGCACCGAATAACTCACGTCTTAAATCAAGGTATGCAGAAAAAGGAAAGCAAAAAAATGGGTAACCTGGTGGTAAGTTATCAGTATCATCGCAAAGTTTACAGACACGCTGTTAAATCTAGGGTCATGGTTTATAGGTAATTCGAGTTTAAACGTGCTCACGTTACGGGAATTATAAAAACCGGCCAAGAGCGTGTCGGAAATTCCCGAAATAGGGTTCCGTAGCCATTACGAAAAAATTAAGTAATATTTTTCTAAGGATTTCGTATTTTATACGGAATCTTCCATAGTTTAGGTATATTTCATACCTTAGGCTATTTACTTTTAAACTAATAATTCTTAAGCAAACTTAGCCGTTATAGTTTTCCTTGAAAGTTTGATATACTTACTACCATCCTGAATTTTTTCAAATTTTTCCACCCACTGGTTTAGATTTTAGAGGGGGGGGGACGCTCGATTTTAATGAAAATTTGCACTTTGAAGTTCAATATTTCGCAAACAAAACACGGAATCGAAAAATCGTCTGTGCAAACCCCTAATGGTTTTAAAAGACCTATCCAACGATACCCCACACTATAGTGTTGGATGAGAAAAAAAAAACACCCCCACTTTACGTCTATGGGAGGTAATTTTTTTTACATTTTTTATTGTAAGTACCATTTAGTCGGCATAGTTTACATATATAGCTTTCTAGCATTGATAGTCCCTAAGCAAAGCCGCGGACGAACAGACAGACAGACAGACATGGTGAAACTATAAGGGTTACGTTTTTGACATTTTGACTCCGGAACCCTAAAAATTAACCTTTGTTGTGTGTTATATACCTAGGAATAACTATACTATGAATAAAATAATTAATACCTACAACGGAATACAAAAATGGATGCAAGAGATCCCAACTAAATACGGTAGGTTAATAATTTGTGAGCCGTCGTTTTATTACCGGCACATTCGCCACTACTCACTTAATACATCATTAACTACGTCACGCGGCAATTAACAGTTTACGAGCTAAATTATGTTTATGATTTCTTCCGTTTAAATACTCCCAATGAAAATGCCTCGCTCAGTTTGCACCGGCAATTCATTAAAATGCTTTAGTAAAATGCTATATATATTGAAATCAATCACTTTTGTCACTTGCGATATTAGACTACAGCAGTAATACTATTTATATTAAACCCAGAGTTTAATTTAGTACATTGGAAACCCCTCTTCCCAACGTGTGGTTGTTTCCTAATAGATGACAGATAATATAAACACCAGCCTATCTATCTATCGCTCTGAAAATCAGCAAATCGAAGAAGTTACCTACATAAATAAATTAAGAATATTTACATAAAACAGCGTATACATGTATACTAATCGCTCGGTACGCTGCCGCTCATTAGATTCCCGTCACGAACTCATAACGCGTCACAGCGGATAAACTAGGTGCCCCGACCTTGCATCCCAATGAGCCTACTAATTCCACTAATAGCCGTTTCGAAACAACACCCTTTGAATTAACACCTGGAACCTGCAACTACAATGTCGTAACTCCCAACTCTGCCAAGACACACAACTTGCCCGCTTTATTAAATTGGTTGGTCGATGGACGAAGTTCTCGCTTTAAGCGGGAATAGTTAGAGACGAAGATAACAACATTGTTGGCGGGAGTTAGTATAAGATACTTGCTGGTTATTACGGTGAGCATGTAACATTAGAACTTGAAGGACACACGAGAAAACTATTAACGAACAAACCGTAATATCAAACAGGTTAAATTATCAGTTAGTACAAGCACACTTTTCATTGCCTGTTTTATAGTCGCCAACATATAGCTTCATAAGTTACAAAACAAAAGGACCAGTGGAAGCTGTAGCTATTGCATAGCATTTACATTATTTCCGAGCGAGTTATCACTTAGCAGGCGGCGGTCGATTTAACACTAAAGCGGTTTGTTGACACGCAATTAACTGCATGTCGGGTTTGACAAAATTAAACATTGCGTGCGCGCGTGGCACCTATTGATGAAAAATCGTTTCAGCGTTCACATTTACTCGGACATTTTAACAGTTTTGCAGCTTTTGGGGTCAGTTGGGTAGCTGAGCCACACTTATGGTATGATTCGTTTAGACGACCAGATGGCCTAGTGGTTAGAGAACCTGACTACGAAGCTTGAGGTCCCGGGTTCGATTCCCGTGTCGGGGCAGATATTTGTATGAAAAATACGAATGTTTGGTCTCGGGTCTTGGGTGTTTAATATGTATTTAAGTATGTATCTATCTATATAATTATATTTATCCGTTGCTCAGTACCCATAACACAAGCTTTGCTAAGTTTACTTTGGGACTAGGTTAATTGGTGTGAATTGTCCCATGACATTTAAGTATTTATTTATTTATTTATTCGTTGTTATGATCTGGCAGAAAATAACCATTTTTATGCAGACGTCATAAAATGTAATTCATTATTTTTTTTCTAAAGCAGAATACAAGTTGCGTAATGAATGTAAAATTCGTTTTCTCCAACTTGCTCAGAATTTTTCTCATTCATGTTGGAAAAATCGACCGGGAAGTCCAACGTTATATGCGTTGATGCGATAATAAATAAAAAAAAAGTGGCATTACTTCCGGGACAATACAATAACTCTTTATTGCACACCAACACAGTAAGCAGTACAGAAAACACAAGTATATACATAGAGATTTTCTAAGGTAAGCAATACACATAACATGTCCGTGAAGCGTTTATTATTGTGCAGGTTTTTTACTTTTAATTTCATCCAAAACCGAAAATTCACCAAACAGCCAGCCAATGAGGACTATCGCGAATGAATTCGCCACTAGAGGCGCTAGTGTAGCGTGAGGTCTTTCAGAAACCTTTGTCCTCCCTTTTTCCGAACAAAACGGGGACTATGCAACACTGTGACATGCTCGAAATTTTTATGGTTCGGTTTTAAGGTGTATTAAATATGATTTTAATCTAAACTTTGTTTTCACGCCCGTAATAACAGACTTTGAAAGCCATACTTAAAAACCTTACGCAACAGTGCGTCATCTAGTGAGACAAAAAACGATAGCCCTCATTGTCCAATAGTCACGTACAAAACCGCGATTTAAAAAAAATTGTTTTCTGCGTTTAGCTAATGCCAATAATGATTGTGTCCAAATCATAATAAGGTGTATTTAGACTTAATTATTTTCTCGGACTGCTAAATATTTTGTAACAAAGGTAATAGTATGTTTTTTTATGTTTTGCGTTGGGGAATTGCCGCTTTAACTAAAAGTAAAAATGTATAATATTTATATATTTACTAATCCTATAAGTTTTCTTTTAATTTATTTTGATTACTATATTTTATGTGGAGCCAAATATACGATTCGGACCCAAATCTTTAATATCGAAATTGACGCGGGAACGTGAATTTCATTTTGTCAATGATTTTCTGGCGTGTTATTTTTACAAAAATAAAATGAGTTCTACAAGTAGTGATGAAAATATCCTAATGGGCATATCACAAACTCCTAACTCGTAGCGCAGCATTTTTTATCAGTAAGGTTTATTTTTATTACTATTAAAGTGTTAATTTTGTTTAGATTGTAGGTAGATTGTTATATAAACATATTGTGTCGAATAAATATAATGTTTTCGTATTCTTTCCTCGCATATTTGGAGAAAAGCAGTATATTCCTGACCTGTGTCTCGGCAGGAATGTAATTTCGTGGATTCGTATCTATTGAAGGACTCGGCTACGCCTCGTTCATCAAAACCATACTCATCCACGAAATGATTTTTCCCGCCCTCTGCAGTAATATACTATTTCTTCCAACTATGCCTTAATTTCATCATAACCGCACTAAATACCCAGCACAAAGCGGGACTTTTCTGCTCTAGAGCAGAAAAAATGTGTGAAAATCCTTTATTGCATTGTTTTATATATTTTTTAATTGCACCACCAAAGAGGTAACATAAGTATTTTGGCTATAAAATTAGCCTGCATAGTGTAAAAAAATCTAGTGTTAGGTTGGTCAACCTGACGGTCTTATGAAATTTGACAGAATGCGTACAAAAAATTGTTGCTATCAATTATATTAAAAATAGTAGTTGGCCAACCTGGCGCCCATCTGAAATTTGACAGATCGCGGGTAAAAATATCTGCTACTGACTCTGCCAAAAAAAGTAGGAAATTAAAAAAAAACAAATTGGCCCTTGCGAATTTTCCGTGGACATTTTTTGAGAGTGCGAATGTATACATCGTGACATTTCTTTCCTATTAACTGTTTAGCATGAGTTTTTTTTTCCTCTACTATTCCTGTAATAGTTGAAAGAAAAGCAGATTATACACCTCGCATTAAGTAATTTATATTGCCCTCGTGCTTCTTAAAGCCCTTCCAAATCGGCACTCAGTGCGATAATAAATAACTTTCTGCTTGGTGCAACAATCTACTATTCCCCACCTCTGCAGTAATATACTATTTCTCAAATATTATTACGTGGGTATTTTAGTGTTTCCATGTAGAATGCCCTCGTAAACGTACGTACCTAATGTCTTATTGTTATTAATGCATCAGCGTAGAAGCTCCGATTAAACGTGAGCAGGAGTAGCATTAATATTTAACCAGAACAAGAGACGGGATCACGTTAAAGAGGGGCACAAAAAGAGCCTGTCCGGGGTGACTAAAGCCCAATTATGCTAAAATAGTTTACAGACGCTGAATCATTGCGGACGCCGAGAGAGCGGTTAATATTTACCGATATTAATTGCTTGAAGCCTTTAACGAGACCGAAGAACAATGGATGGATGACTAGGTTAACATTTAGTTTGGCGTAATACAAATATGGACAAGGAGAGTACTGCCTCATTCGTATTCGTAAAGACGTGAATTAATGTTGTCATAACTTTATTGAAACTCCTCACCTTGTAATTTACAACTTCTTATTAAGGAAAATTTGATACAAGAAAATGTCGAGCCGGACTTGTTTATAAATTCTATTATTGTGTCGTTAAGAACACTTCAACCTTCCGAAAGTGTCATTACGTAACTTGAATTAACTTCAAAATATCTGCAGTTGACAAGTATCGAAATTAATGGCGAACTTGGCTTGGTATCTAACTTCGTTTCATACTCTTCCCATGGTGTAACTTGGCTGGATACAGTCAAAGTTTAGGGTAAACGTGTATTAGCACGACCCGGCTACGTCAATAACTTTTAGGTGATATTTCACATACAACCTTCTAATACAGGGGCTCAATCAAAGTAAGGCAAGGGTCGCAAGTGTACTATGGTAGGATGCTTTTTACCTATGATTGTGTTTTAGGACAAAACTGAAGTAGTAAGATATGCTCCGAATGCAAACGTTACGTTTTACCGTAAATCAACCTTTAACAATGATTGCTGGCAGTCTTCATTGTAAGCCGCCTTTATGCCGACTTTGGGTCCACACGGATTATCCCAGTTTTATTCGCATGGATGACAAAGTTTTTGAATTTATTAAAGGCTCATTTCCGAGACCCGCTCGTGTCTACCCTCAAACCTATTAAAACTTTGACCTTTAATTTCTTGCTTTTGTACGGAAATGCCGGTCGCGGCAACAATGTCAGTAATATTTGGACAAAATGTCGAAATAAGCAAAGACCATTCTTAAACTAGAATTTCTTAATTTCGCTAGAGTAAGTACAAATATTGTTGATACAACTGGTTCACAAGAAAGTTTCGTGTCGAAAAGACAATATAAAACAGCTAATAAGCAAAAAAAATGGTTTAAAGCGATCGCAGTCATTGTTAAATTTACGATTTATTTTAGAATAATAATTTATTGCTTAATGCATAATTTACTGCCAGCCGTCTTTCGAGGAATATTCCCACGGGATAGGGATAAAGTCTTGAAATAACAACCGCTGGGTATAAGCCCAGTCATGAAATTTGGTATGTAGGTAGCTGGACGTCTGGATTAACATATAGGCTATTTTTTATCCCGATATTCCCACGGGATAGGGATAAAATCATGAAATTTCAACCGCTGGGTTTAGGTCTTGAAATTTTGGACAGCTGTTCTTAACAAAACCTCAATGAAGATCGCGATATACATTTTGGGATTTCCCAGGGGAATTTTCAAAAAATCCCGGAATTTCAATTGTAACTACCAGGTCAAATAGTTTACGCGTGCGAAGCCGTGGGTAAACTTTAGTTAAATATAAATTCATAGCTGTTTTATTTGCTTTGCAACAAAGCTATAAAAACAAACGACAATATTATTTTCTATGGCTAAAGTCATTCCGCTGCTGAAATAACTTACAAACGCTATCTTATACCATTACTTTCGTTCTCTACAACAGCTCCAGCGGATATTAGGAAAACACATAAGCAAACTTTCCATAGGTTTAGCTCCTATGCAAAGTAGCAAACTGACCGATATGGAATTGGTACGCGGCGGTTAACTTAATGCGTCCATATGTGCCTTTGCATATACTATGTTACAGCGTATGTGACGTCAGAAACGGAATCTGGCCAAGCGGTATTTCAAGCTCGTGCTGTGTTAATCTCATTTTCGTTCTTGCCCAAATCGAGTTATTTTTACAACCAAAAACAATATCGATTTAACAAGCGCCGTTACTGCAATGATATTACATATAAACAGGGAGTAGATATATATGCTACTTACTACCGCCCCCGAATTGAAGATTCATAAAGGACCCAATTGTCTCTTTTCGCAATCAGTTTACCTCAAACAAGCCACGGTGCGAGTAGTCCGTGACAGTCAATGTGACAGTTGAACAAATCAATGTAAAATGCCGTCGTGTGTGTTTCGAAAGTGCACAAATTATGGTGCTAAAGTGAATAAAGCTCAAGAGATCACATATCACATGTAATATTTGTTTTATACTAGGTACATATTTTTATCGAAAATATCGAAAATACAAACTGAAATATAGATGCACAGAAAAACCAGAAAAATAAGACCAGCGCTGGGAATCGAACCCAGGTCCTCGGCATTCCGTGCCGTGTGCTATACCGCTACACCACCGCTGGACAACGATACAGACACGAATTTCTCCTATGCACCTCATATCTCAGCTTGTGTTGTTTCTTATTTAGCCACTTAAGCAGCGACACTAGCGACATCTATGCCGTAGCCCTCATCGAGAAACTTTTCGGCACTCCATCGGAACTAACCGCTCACCCGGACAAGAGATATCGTTATTAAGCAATCAAATTAAGATTGGTTTTTTGGAATCTTTTGGTATTTTTTATTTCAATTCCAAATTTTTTTGAGTTTATTTTTTGTTTTTTGTTTGTTAAAAATACAAAAAGATTCCAAAAAACCAATCTTACGTATTTTTAGTTACTTAATTTCTAAGTTTTTTGTAAAAAATACAAATGCTAAGACGGCAACATAGATTAAAAATCAGATGCGACAACGTAGGTATCAATATGGCCGGGTGAATCATATTACGATATGATACAGATATTGTGCTATGGCACAGATAGTGGCATTAATTTGAATAATAATATTATTACTATTGACACAAAGCGTGGACCTTACTTTGAGCATTCTCCATTAATACAGAGATGGTTTGAACCGTGATGTTAAAGGTCTGGAGTAGTTAATGTGGAACGTTAGTACCCCGTCAGTGTTAAAATTAACAACTCACAACTTTTTTATAGATTTCCTTTTAATGAGGTCAGGTCCTTCTAGTGCGGTGCCTTATACCGTGTTTATTATTTTTAAGCAGTTATTTTATTAAGTCGAAATAAATTCGGAAGCTATAGATAGTATTAGGTAACTTCCAAAGTGATTTACCTAATATACTTTTGTGAAAAATTTACATGAATATTTCTGCTCGAAATTGTGACTTTATGTACCTAAATCACTTAATTCAAATGTATATACAAAAGGGATATAGTAGGTATCAAAATATTTTGCCATGCCTACTAACCTACAAATTCGGTCACCGCATCTAAACACTCTTTTTTTTTTGTTTGAACAAGGCTTCCCTCTCTGCTTGTTTTTGTTTGAATTTGCTTATCATGGTTAAAATAATCTGTGGTACACCACTTTTGATTGTTTCGGCCAGTTTCAGCAGTAAATTTCCAAAAAACTCTATTTTAACACAAGAAGGTCTAAACTCAACAAGTCACAATAGATAATAGTACCTAATACAAGCTCAAGTGTCTGATTTCTTATACTCTTTGGTCTGATTGCCCATGACATGACAATAATGCTGCCACTCAAATAATAGCTGAGTTCAGCTATCATTAGCCAAACTACAGCAACGTAACATATCTATACTATGAAATATCATTGCGTTACTGCATCTGTTTGAATCACGACGATTTTGAAACACACCTAGTGAGCTTATCAAATGACTGCATTTTTTTTTAACTGGCTTACTTAATTGACTTATATGGTTGGGAAATTGCAATATCGAGTGTGACATTTTACTGCGATTCCGCACAATGAACGCTCGTAGTACGTAGTTGTGGGAGTTATAGTTTTCCGATATTGAAAAATACTATTTATCAGTAAAGTAACTCAACCTCTGGCCTCGACGGATCATAAAACGAGAAATGCAAGCTGAATCGTGCTAAAAACTGTATCAAAGAGACAAATGGGTAAATACTTTTTATAAATACGTTATTTGCAATATGTACCTAATCACGATCAGCGTGTGTGCGTGTATCAACACTGCAAAGTAACAAATTGGTTTATTTTGTGTGGAATTATTAAAACCAAAAATCAAATATAAACTTTACTTAGCAAATAAGCCGCAACGAGCTCTTTTATATCTATTTTTTTAGAATTTTCACAAGCACAAAATACTAGTATATAATAAAATAAGATACTGATATAACGAGCAAAAGTGTAGAAATTAGACTTGACAGCACGGCAAAACCAAAAACACTTTACCGATATGTTTTAATTAACCAGGAGATATTCAGAGTCTTCAGGATAAGTATCTAATTCAGTAATACATACTTAAGTACCTGTACGGCACTTAAACTAACTTAAATTGTAACTTGTAGCCTTATGGAATGAGCCCTTCAGTCTCATCCGGCGCTCAACGGATCGCCGGTGGGCCCCGGGGCTTCGCTACCTCTACCGTTGGCCACACGTACTCGTCTGATAACCCATGAAACGTCCGGTTTTCTCCAGATTTCTACGTGATTGAATTACAAATGATACTCATTTTGAACTGCTTGATAAGGGTTGTGCAAAGTTCCAGTTTCGAGTTTTTTTACTTAGAGTATTTAGATGATAGGCGGAGGAAATTCATTATTATAGTCGTTACCCCGAAACGAAAAAAAAACCTAATAGTATCACTTTCTTTTCCGTCTGTGAGTAGGTACTAGAAGTACTGTCAAGATTATTTTCTTAAGAACGAAGGTACCTAACGTTTCTAACGCTTGCGATCGCGATCAAATGACAGATTTATTATGTGAAATCTGTCATTTAATTGTGATCGCGAGCGTTAGTAAACGTTAGGCAACACGGCCTCGGGTTTAATTTCATCATCATATCACGTTCAATTTCTGACTATATATTTTTAATAATAATATTTAGTATACTTATTTAATTGTTTATTTCATAAATGCCCCCATGTGTTGATAATTGTACCACCTGCTTAAATATATTTTTATTAGTTGCCTCAAAGAGATCGCTCTGTAGAGCTATGGCCACCCATAGCTTACCGTATACATTTTGCTACCCATGACTCTGTTATACGATGTACAATAATGAGTTGTTGTACTGTAGTGTATAGTATTCCTAATTATATTCCCTAAAGTAAACTAAACGGACATGCCACATTAATTACATCGTTAATTTAAATTAACTGGCATCACAAAATTTACACCATTAATAAATAATATCTGATATGCAATGTTTTCAAACAAGCGACAATCAATATTTTACAAAACTCGTTAACTCGCCCGTTTCTCATTACAGCGTGCTACACCATTGGATAACGAGAATTCATCAGACATAAGTACCTTTACTTCACGAGAAACACCTAAATAAATTATAAGAGTCGTGTGCTCCCATGATTGTCGAATTTCGTAAGTCATCTCATCAGTAATTTACTCAGTCAGATACAAGCGACAGGGTCTGTGTGATTTAGTGTAGTCGAAAAATATAGTCGCAATATATATTTTAACCTCTGAAAACCTAAAGGAGTAATCGTAGGTGCCAAACGTCACTAAACGAAATCAAACGGTTATCGTCGTTTTAATGCACAAAGGAAATCTCTAAGTATGTCAAAATTTGTAATGAAATAAAGGATTTGACTCATGCTCGATCTGATATGTTCTTAGAAATGAAATCGACGTTAAAACGACAGTCATCATCATCATCATCATCACCATCAGCCCGAAGACGTCCACTGCTGGACAAAGGCCTCCCCCTTAGAACGCCACAATGAACGACAACTCGCCACTTGCATCCACCGGTTTCCCGCTACTCTCACGACGACAACGACAACAACGAAAACGACAGTAGAAGCCTTTAAATTGACACGCCAATATAATTCTATTTGATACTAGCTGTTGCCCGCGACTCCGTCCGCGTAGAAGTGTGAAAATAGTTTACGTCCTATTCTCAGACCCATGGAACAGATTTTTTTTCTGTTGCGTGCTCAGACCTATTACCGAATATATAAAAAAAAAATTGGTCAAGGCGTTTCGGACGACTTTGGTTACAAACACCGTGACACGAGAATTTTATATATTAAAGATAAAGATGACAATAAGATTTACTGGGTAAGTTCGGAAAAAAGGTGGCGGAAGACGTCCACTGTTGAACAAAGGCCTCCTCCTCGGAATTCCACAATGAACGACAACTCGCCAGTTGCATGCACCGCCCTTTTTACTCGCAACTCTCGCGATTTCGTCAGACCACCACTCGACGACCTTTCTCCCCAAACGGTTATCTGTTCTTCGAGCTATTTCTTGGGTTAGTTTATTTTGTAAAGCAATCGAGCTTACTTCTTGAGTAAATCGATTTATACTAAATGTTTGTTTGTACAGAATGGAAAAACAGTTTACAAAAAAGTGTTAAGTACAAAGGCAAACTTATCCCTGAAGGGATCTCTACCAGTCAACCTTTGAGTGGTAGAGTAGAGAAGAGCAATCAAAAAAACAAGGATCGACAAATAAAGCAAAACATTTGAATAAAAATATAAATGTGTATGTAAACCTAAATATATACAATATATAATACATTCATCATGCATACCTACCTAGTCATTTTTAATATTGAGATAACAATTGGACTTTTGTGCCACGCTAACTAAAAATACCTTAAGTGTTCATTAAAGCTAGTAGGTAGATACATTTATAAAACATTATTTATCTATAACTAAATATAATAGTACATTGTGCATCAAGGGGCGTAAGAAGGGGATTACTAACGAGAGTCTATTAGAAGACTACTACAAAACTCGAAAATTGAATTTCGTATCGTACCGTTCCTCTCACTCTCGTATTAAATAATATTAGCGTCAGGAAAACGATATGAACTTCGATTTCGAATTTCGTGGTAGCCCTCCCTGATTGTCACTTTTTTCGAGTCGTCTACCATAGATAATACTAAGAACAGTGTTTTGTTTAGAATTCGAATGGTCTTACGGCCAGATTATTCCAACATGCTAAAAAAATATTTACTAAAATTATTGCAAAACAATTTGATATAACGAAAATACAAAGTGAGACATGGATGCACAGAAAAACCAGAAAAAGAGACCAGCAATGGGAATCGAACCCAGGCCCTCAGCATTCCGTGCTGCGTGCTATAACCCCTACACCACTGCTGGAGTCCATATAACTCCCTTGGGGAGGAAAACTATACATAAATCCATAATTCCCGCGGGAACAAATGAGGCCATTGTTTTTAGGGTTCCGTAGTCAAAATGGCAAAAACGGAACCCTTATAGTTTCGCCATGTCTGTGTGTTTGTCTGTCCGTCCGCGGCTTTACTCAGGGACTATCAATGCTAGAAAGCTGTAATTTTGCACGAGTATATATGTAAGCTGTGCCGACAAAATGGTATATTAAAAAATTCAAAAATATTTTTTTTAGAGTACCTCCCATAGACGTAAAGTGGGGGTGATTTTTTTTCTTATCCAATCTTGTAGTGTGGGGTATCGTTGGATAGGTCTTTTAAAACAATTAGGGGGTTGCTAAGACAATTTTTCGATTCAGTGATTTGTTTGCAAAATATTAAACTTTAAATTGCAAATTTTCATTAAAATAGGGCGTCCCCCCCCTTCTAAAATCTAAACCGGTGGGTAGAAAATATTGAAAAAAATCAGGATGGTAGTAAGTATATCAAACTTACAAGGAAAACTATAACGGTTTAGTTTTCTTGAGAATTATTAGTAGTTTAAGAGTAAATAGCAGCCTAAGGTATAAAATATATCTAAACTTGGAACATTCCGTACAAAGTATAAAATCCTAAGAAAAATGTTACTTAATTTTATCTTAATGGCTACGGAACCCTATATCCCTATATGTCCGACAAGCTCTTAGCCGGATTTTTAGTATACAGGCATGGAATAACGTCATTGACGAGCAAGTGTGATGAAAAATAAATAAATATACACATTTACATACCTACCTACTATACATAAATAACACAAGTAAATAAATGTGACCTAGGCGGGATTTTTTATTTATAGGTTAGGTTAGGTTATATATTTTTTGTACATAGTCATATTTTTAAATGTTTAATGTATTGTGTTTTATTGCTTATTGTTATAAATAAAAATAATAAATGTAGCATTATACCAGATGTTATATCTTTCGAGTTCGAGCCACACCTCATACAAATAATATTGTTACTTATTATTGTTTGGCGCAGGTCGCGCAATCGAGCGGGTGTGCGCGGGCGCGGACGGCGCGGGCATGGTGTCGGCGGCGCGCGCGCTGCTGGCCGCAGTCACGCGGGTGCTGCTGCTGGCCGATATGGTGGTGGTGCGGCAGCTGCTGCTAGCCAAGGACAAGGTGACTATCAAAACCTTCACTACACGCACTGGGGCGTACAATGTGGGTAGGCAGCGCTAGTGCTGCCATGAGGGTAGACAGCGCTAGTGTTTGTTTTTCTGAAAAAAATCATGGTCCGCCGGCCAAGGTCAAGTGGAATGTTAAAATTAATAATAATAAATTCATAACCTATAAGTATTTATTTTATTTTATTTTATTAAATGTAGAGATGTTAATTCTTTGCGTGACATGATAAATTAAAGACACTTTTTTATAGGTACCTACAAATCAGGAAAAACTTGAATATGCCTAAACAAAATTGAATAGTCCATACTACTACTACGTTGGTTAATTCCTCTATGTCCCAACATCACCAGCTTGACTCGACGAACTAGAGTTTATTGATCATTTCAAACACTCAAGTCAAATTCTATCGGCTCCACCATATACTCATTGTGAAAAGGACTTTGTAGTCTAATGCCGTAACTGCCAGGTGAAAGATATAAAAAATACCACCATATTCTATTATACATATATATATATTATTAAGTTTCAAACGAAACTAATCGTATGATACTCGCAAACGAAACACCAGGCAATACTGTTAATGCACTTTAATTATTAGTTAAGATTTATCCTAAGATCATATGAACATCAGCAGGCATTTGACATGCCGTTGCCTAAGATATTGCATCAATATCGGCAGGTGGCCCGCTCGCTGGACCGCTTGGAGTCAGTGTCCAACTTCGCGGAGTTTGTGAGAGCGTTCACGGAGTTCGGCGGCGGAATGGTGGAACTGGCGAGACTGACTGCGGAGAGGAGAGCCGACCTGAGGGACGAGCGGCGAAGAGCACAGGTCGCAGCCGCGAGGAACGTTCTAGAGCGTTCTACTCTTATGCTACTTACCTCATCCAAGGTAAGAAAGACTACACCTACAGTTATAACTAACGTAAATAAAGATCCAAGAGATAATGCCAGCAAGATTTATGTATAGGTATCCTCACGTGTAGAGGTCGAACTGGACGCTTATTGCCGCAATCAACTACTGCGGCAGGAAGATAACTGCCATTAGTAGGTACTTTTCCCTTCCGTTTAATTAAGCTATGACCACAGAAGAAACGTAGCGCAGCGATGAAGGATTTAGAGAGATGGAATGCGATAAATTTCAACTCTAGTGGCCAGTGTCCCTCGGGTACTGTAAATTAGCCCTGTCGGTCTGGCGCCATTCGTCCCATCAATTATTTAGGTGTGCCCGCGCCAAAGTGGCTTCGTGACCACACCTTGTTGTCCGTCGGAGATTTATTGGAATACGATAAAAGAAACTTCTGCAAATTATAGGCTTGTATTTTAAACGAAAACAGATAATCAAGTTAGACTCAACCGCATCGCGTGTAAGAAATTTTTGTGGAAACTTTTTAGCATTAATGTAGGTATTTTTTGAAATTATCAAACAGTCGTAAGTAAAACCTCAAGTTTGTTGAGTCCTAACCAGAAAGCGGCTGTGGCCACTGGCGTATTTATACGAGACGTCGTTACGCTTAAGTGGCGAGACTTAGCCTAGGCCGCCATAATGGCACTTTCATAGCAGTTGAATTTAAGAAACGGAATAAGTTTAAATGCTGCGAAGCATTCGCCAGCTCCGAGGCATTGTAGAGGTACCTAAGTTAAGTAATATATAAGAAGCTTTCTAAAAAACTGGACGTGCGTGCACTTAAATTCCCATATATATAATTATATTTTGTTTAAATCGTTATTTTATTATTCATGAGTCAAGAAAAAACAAGCTTTCAGTAAATTCAATTCGGTACCTACATTATAACTCTTCTTCGGGCAGTCGGGTAAAAGGTAAAAGCCGTGGTGCCCTAGTGGTTAGACCTCAAACATCGTAAGGAAACCTGCACACGCTTGCGAAGAAATTCAATGGTGTTTGTGAAGTTCATCTGCACTGGGCCCGCTTTTGGGGCCGGGCCCTGGGCATCTGGGCCGATTTTGAGAGTTCTGTGGGGACTGTAACTTGGTAAGAGCTTCTATAGGTACAGGGGATCTACGCGCGTGACTTTAAACTGTTATGAAATAAACAATATATTTCTTTAATCATTTATATTTTATTTTAGAACTTGGTAGCACTTATAAATAATTTACATAAAATGGTTCCAGCCGCTTAGGCTATCGAGAGCAATCTGCCCTCCGGCATGTATAACGCTGTCAATCCTTTTTAAAGTCAAATTCTATAAACATACAATATAAAAATCCTATCCTTATACATAACAACGTCAATCTAACCTGCCAGGTGGTCAGTTTTACCACCTGCCAGCGGTATACAGCCTAGTTCCTACAGTACCTAGTCCTGTGCCCTGTAGTGGGTCATATAGGCCGAGATAAGTTAATGACCTAGCTACACCAGAGGAAGCAGAATTCAAAAACGCATTGAGTGTCTCTCAAATGTTTTTTCTAGTTTTCCCCATCTGAAGTGAACGAGGCAGTCATGAAAGACACATTTGAAAAGAAGCATTGAGAAATAGAATACAAAATTGATAATTAAGTATTATTTTATAACGTATTATGTAACGTAAGTATGACTTCCGTAAAGCCTCTAGAACCAAACTTATTCACACGGTACCGAAAATAGCGCAGCCCATATATCTTAGAGGCTCATATTTTTCAAATACGGTTGGCTTCTGTGGCCTGGTGGAGTGCGCTGGAGATGGCCGGTCATGCGATCTGTGCCTGCAATCTGTCAACGTTTCCGGCGGGCGTGTCGTGCGCCCTATGCCCCCCTCCCTTTCATATCACATGTTTTGCTGGCAGTCGTACGTTCTTTACAGTTCTTTTCAAATGTAGAACGCTGGTGTTGTTTCTTTGGAGCATCTATTGTAGGTCTAAATTCACACGTTCATTTAAAGTTACACGCACTAAATACGGGTTTCTGTGACAGGCTAGTTGGCGATAGTATCGTGAGGTAAATTTGAAAACTTTAACATTTATACCACGTTTGGGTACCTATAAGGTTGGTTAAAGCTCATTACAAGCAAGACAGTAACGTTCAACAGACTTCTCGATACTAACGCCATCTAAAGATTCTTAGCCTGCCGAGAAACCCTCGTATTTTGTTTCAAAACAATTTCTTTGAAAAACAAGAGAGTCGGTAAACAAACGTCTCCATCTTCAATTTTAATTTCAAGTTTTAAAACTTTAGACGATAAATTCAATGGCTGCGCCCAGTTGACTGCTCAGTCGTAATGACGTTAAGGCTGATCGTAAAAGAGCCCAGAGATCGCAGACTTGGATATAACTCTGCAAATTATTCCATGTCACGGCACAGCCCAGGCAGAACGGCGTGCCTCTAGATTAGATCAGAAGCTATTTCGCCAATCAATAAATTACTGACGTGTGCTTAGCGAAATCGTCTCGAATTAACCAAAGAAAAAGAAAAACAATGTTATCGTCCCTCATTTGTTTCTAAGTCCATTTTCGCGTTCATTTTCATCGAGCAAGACAGATTTTAGTAACGGTAACCTACCGTAGTTATTAATCTATCGGAATTACGTTACAAATATGGCGATATACATACATCTTAGGCATATTATAGATATCAGTTTTCTAATTTTCGTTTTGACGACCGGACCGGTCAAGTGGTTAGAGAACCTGACTACGAAGCTTGCGGTCCCGGGTTCGATTCCCGGCCGGGGCAGATATTTGTGTGAATAATACGAATGTTTGTTCTCGGGTCTTGGATGTTTAATATGTATTTAAGTATGTATTTATCTATATAAGTATGTTTATCCGTTGCCTAGTATCCATAGTACAAGCTTTGCTTTATTATTATTATTATTTTTATTAATAAGTACCAACTTATGATATTGTTTCACCTACAAAAACTATTTAAACACAGAATAGACAGACAAAACTATAGCAATATGATGAGGCTGAGAATGAGCTGATATATCTTCATACTCGTCTTTAGAAGTTTCCACCGTTTGTATTTGTGGTCACGGACTGCCGCCATTCAGTCTGGGATAGGAATGAGTCACGGAGCTAGACGTATCTAGGATTATCACGAACTTACTCGCAATGTAGTGTATACTCGTTATATTTATATTTTAGACGAGCAAAAATAAAGAATCCTCTATGTAGAGTTCTGTTGTGTAAATAACTGTTGTTAGGGATTGTACAATCAGCAGCAGAAATGACCGGTCGTGTAGCCCACAATGATCTACATATGTAGACATAACTAAGGCAATGAGAGGGTGTGTTTATCTTGAGACACAACCTCTTATCTAACTAATGTGTTCTGTCTGACTGTATTCTTACAATTTAATTATTCAAACAGCGATTAAAGCGTAGTACTACAACTTTCTATTCCCAGACGTGCCTAAGACACCCGGGGAGTGCGTCAGCGCGGGAGAACCGAGATACGGTGTTCTGTCAAATGCGGCGTGCCATGGACCTCATCCATTACGTCGTGCGCGACGGCCTGCCCGGACACGAGGATCACACGCAGGAGGTTGGTGCGCAATGGATACTAATTGGTATTCAGCTAATATAGTTTAAAGTAATTTAAAATAGAGATGCCACGTATACCGAATAGTAACCCAATATACATAGCATCTCTATTTTAAATGTTTGGGTAAAACTTTCCTTTTGTATTTTGGCAACTCTTTAGACATGGGCAAGATAATGAAAAATCTGAATTGAATTATCAGTTAAAATGTCGTCTTTTTCATAAAGCAGGGCAGAATGGACGCACACGATAATAGGACGTTAGAAAATACCATGCGTGGATTTTTGGGATGTGAATTGTGTAATATAGATGCACTTAAAGAACTTCGTTTAGTTAATAAAATAAGAAGAGGTGTGAGATAGCATCTGAAACGATTCGTGTAAATATACCCTCTACCGTTTAACATGGCACACACTGACGTGTTTTTGATACTTAGCTTCTTCAAAATAATATCTGTTAAACACAAATTATATTATGTACACCTGAATAGCTCTAATACGTTATATTCGAACATAAAACAGCGACAATAGCTTTGAAACATTGAACCGAGACGTAGGTATCTTTTTTGTCTCCTGACTACGGCTGTCGCGCTCAGGAAAAAAGTGTCTCCATAATAGCTCCATTTAAATCTCGAAAGCTCTGTGAATTGCTACGAAGATTAGGTACTATTTTCATTCTGCTGAATAAAAATGGATTAAAAAAACGCATTTATGCTTAGTGCACACCAAGCACCAAATAAATAAGCATAAAATATGGTCCTTGGAGCACACTTATTTATCGAAAAACTTCGATTAGATTTGGTACCTAGTATGTGAGACTGACCTAAATGAAGATCGTACAGTCAGCAGCAGAAGTAGATGAGCGGTTGTGGTGCTCAAAATGATCTAAACATTCTTGTATTGCCTTGGCAGCAGTGTCGTGTCTAGATAATTATGAGCACCGTAACCGCTCATCCACTTCTGCTGCTGACTGTACTCAGTGATCAGTGCCGACAACGCATATGAGCGATATGTACCTAATGTTCATTGATATGTATTCCTTAATATAAATAAGTGTAAAGGAAGAGTCCATTCATTTTACATCTGATCAACTTCAACGCGTAATTTTTTTAACAAAAAAGTAAAACCGACTCCAAAAAAAATAACAAAAAATTAAACCGACTACAAAACTTATACACAACAAATATTTTTCAAGGTACCTACTAGCTCGAAGTCGGTGACTCAGCACGAGCCAGCAGGAGTGGAACAATTAGTCGTCTACCTCACCTGCATACTATATATGGGTTTGAATCCCTCCTGGCTGGGTCGTGCTGAGTCACCGACTTGGAGCTAGTAGGTGCCTAGAAAAATATTTTCATTTCAAGGGTTTTGTAGTCGGTTCTATTTTTTGGTGTTTTTATTTTATTTGGAGTCGGTTTTACTTTTTTGTTAAAAAAAAATCTTTATTTCTCACTTTTTAGTAATTCGTAGCCAAAGTACATATCACAACGATTCCATTAAGCCCAAACACGACTTAGTTACGTTGTTTTATAACATAGTTCCGTTGCCTATCTTCTAGCTTCAGCATCCGATCAGTTCGAAAGAATCATTAACTTAAAGCTTTTTCTTTGTCGCTTATCTAGGTAGGTATATTAATCATGATCGTTTATAGACGAGCGAGCATTACTTAGCATTGACGAGTTCCATTGGTCAACTACGGTCTTCTTCATCTGGTCCAGGTTACCAAATTATACTTTCTGAATGTAAATGCTTATTTTAATGCTAAAAATGACTAAATAGCCATAGGTGTGCCTATAAAATTTGAGGTTTGCCCTCGATTTCCCTAGGATCCCATCATCAGATCTTGACTTGGTGACAATGGGACCACCTCAGAAGAATATTCTTTCGAATAAAAAAAGAATTTCGAAAATCGGTCCACCATTGACTGAGTAATCGGTGAACATACATAAAAAAATATATACTTACAAACATTGGAACATAGAACCTCCTCCTTTTTTGAAGTCGGTTAAAAATTGCTTTGCTCTGACAGCTTTACGACTACTAACAAAAACACTAATTTTACCATTTTCATATTTACGAGCTACTTATTATGAACAGCAATCATTTGTATATATTAGGTTAGGAACGGCCTGTTGCCCCAGCCCACGGCGACGTATTTCCTATTAAGAATGGCGGCAAAATTCACGATAAACATCTAGCACCAGAGGGAATGCTCCTAACGCCATGCATATGTAGCTCCGAGTCACGTTTGAAGGAGGAAGTTTCATATTTTACGAAGGTTTTATGTAAATTTTGTTTCGCCTTTATCCTGTGTAATGGCTACGAACGTATGCGAAACGTTGCATGAATCATGATATTTTCAAATATCGACTGATACTTTGCGTACTTATCCTAAATTTATTAACAACGGTGTGCCTCCGGAAATTCAGGAAACCATTTGTTTGGTTGGCGGCAGCCTGAACGTAAAATAACGTGTTTCGAATCTACGAAACAGTAGCGACAGCGACAGCGACCATTCAAAATATCTGCAACAAGCGTTTAGTACAATGGCTGTGCACTATTATTGGACATTACCTAGACGCACGCACGAATGGTGTTTACCAGCCAAGTTGGAACTTGTCGTCAGTCAAGTTTAAGGTATTTTATACTTATGTTATGTACCTATGTACTTCATATTGAACATTTGACCTCGTTGAGTTGATACACTTGGCCGAGGCGACTTAGTATTTACTAGTTCTGTGGACACTTGGGAAGGCTAGTCTCTCGCCAGGCTGCTTAAATCAAAATAAAAACTTTAAGTTTTCACGAAAAATGTTTACGGAAATGGTCATCACGTTTGTTGCGGGTAGTAAATTCAGTTTTATTTGTTTCCCCTTCTAAGTATTAACGGCCATGCTCGCTGCGGATGCCGCCGGTGTTGGATTTTTAGGGCGTAGGAAACGCAAATGTGTGCATAACTTGAAACCATTAGGCACACAATCCATTACAAAAATAATGATTCCAGCGACATTGAGAACTATAATAATCATATTATGCTATTCTACTTACCTACATTACAATTTATTACTATTTCTTAATTAAGTGCATGACAATATTACCATTACAAAATGTGCGGGGATGTCTGTTTAAAAGCAACTAATATCTTTTTGCCCCGCTCCACAAATGGATAGTGGGCCTTGAATACGTCCAAAAAGGAAAATCCGCAGGTAATGCAAATGGATAAAGAGCTCCACATTTTTTAACGCTTTTTATTATAGGTAAATAAGATTAAACAGACACGACGCAAATATTCAACTCAAACTCTACCCATTTATGTACTTTCTTGTTAATTACCTACCGACTCGTTATAATTCCTGAAACGTTTCATACTTAAGTAAATATAAGTAATTAATCTGTTCAATTTTTACAATAGAATTGCCAATCAAGATTTTTTTCTCAACCCATTCCGCTTAAATTATGTTTCACTTTTCAAAATGTGATTCTTGATAGACTGTAGTGTAAGTAGTACTGAAGGCTGATATTTCTTCATAGATTTCATGAATTTCTCTTTCTTGAAAAGGTGACATCCCGCGATTCTCCGCACTTCTGTTCTGTGTAAACCATACGCGTATACGTTGTACATTGTACAGTACAATGCATAGAGATGTAAGACGCTCAAGAGGCTGCCGTGACACAAAAACCGGAAGTATACCGGTATACCGCTCTACTGGGCGGCCATGGCACACGTATGCGGTGCACTTTGTTTATCGATAAAGACCGCTAATACCTTCTTCATTCTGCATGTGCCATTGTTATAGTTATTTCAGGATTTCTCTAAGGCTACCGCTTCTAATACTTTTAAATAATTAAATTATTTAAGAAACTAACTTATTAACTAGGTACGTAATTACAAATAATTTAGTTTTGTAAGCGGTTTTGGAAAGAGTATAATATAGTTTGCACAATAGTTTTAACGTACAAAATATATGCATTGTGTCGTTTTTAGAATAACAACCATTATTGAGAATTGACTCTTATATTAAAATGGATAAAAAAACAGATACGTTTAAAAATATATTATCGATAAATAGCTGTCCTGCCAGCAAGCGGTTGCGGCTAATGTACGATAAGGATCACACGCTATCACGATGGGCAGCCCAGCACGCTCCGACCACGACTAAGCTTTGCTTCTGTACATTAATACCGCTCCCGGTCACTAGATAATACAAGGGGTATATTTTAAACCGCAATCTTACCTAATAGACTGACTTACTAGACACGATCCCATTGCATAACAAATTACCTTTCTGAGATCGTGAGGTTTCGCCTTTATGAATTTATCCGTTAGGTACGTCCGCCCACGTGGCTCCTAATGCAGTATACATCTTTAAGCCCCCATCCATTCTACATTCCAATTCACTAGGATATTTGTAGGTAAGTGCGAGGTGTTTTGTACCAAATTATTAATTAATCTAATGAATGCTGTTTTTACCCTTCAGCACACATGGACTATTTCTATCTCATATCATATAGGTCATAACTTTCTGTGCATAAACACAATTTTATTTCTTTTCTTGTAGTTGCAACCATTTTCGGATAGTCGTGAACAGGTATAAACAGCCACGTAGGTAGACGAGTGCCTTCAAAATTCTCTCGCTATTTTATATTTAGACGTAGAGTACCTATTGTATATTATGCTTATATTTTATGAACGTGTTTCACATGCATTTATTAACTCGCTTTCACATTTTGTCGAATCTGAGGACTTTTTGAATCTTTTATTCGCAATCGCCTCCTTTAACGTAAGTATTTTCAGCTAAACGCCTTACTGATTGCACTTTATTTGTATACGATTTGTTATTAGTAGGTATACATAGCACATACAAGCAGGGAGCAAAACAATAATCTCACAGAGGCATTCAAGTTCATACTCCTATCTTGGGATCAAGGCATAGTTTAGCTTCCTGCCACTTTTAATAACTAGGTCAGCAGTGTTAGTTATTGCATAACCCGTAGCTTCGACATTGGCTTCTCTTTTGGGTCCCCGACGGATATTTTTCCCCTTATGCTACTATATTAAATAACATTGTAATGCTTCTATTCTGCTAGTATGTACCTACACACACAGCAACTGTAGTAAAATACTCACTTCAACATGTTCAAAACTTTTCTGTACAAATCTTAAAACGTACTTTATCACATAAGTATCTATTTTATATCTTAATGATGCTATACCTACATTGTACACATTAAGAAATCATCTCTCAGTGACTATCCGTTAAGTTACATTCATGAAAGATAGGAGCACCGTTTACGTAAATTCAGTTTCTCAGAATCATACTAAACAATTTACTCAATTTAACTTAAGTGTTCAAAGGTTCCTGTTTATTTTACTGAAAATTAACAAAAATTGTCCACGAGATAAGGGTGAAGACCAAAAAGTTGCACACCGTTAAAGCTGCGTTAGCAGGTAGTTTTAATTTCCATTAACTTTTTCCATTGTGACACGAAAATTTATCATACATTTGTATGGATAATTTATTTTGAAAAAAATTAGATTTTTTTTTTCAATTTTCGTGTCACAGTGGAAAAAGTTAATGGAAATTATAACTACCTGCTAACGCAGCTTTAACTGTTTGCTACTTTTTGGTCTTCACCCATAAGTATACCCAGTAGTTACGCCCACGCAGAGTTAGCGCATCGTACCTAGAGATAAGATAGAGACAGTATAAAAGTTGACGTTGTTCAACCTGCCGCACATGGGTTTACGTCACATTTACGTCATATTAACCTATTTATTATTAGCTAGTTATATCGTCTGGTTGTATCTACGATGCACATCATATCTCTGTCTGTGCTATTAAGATGGTATTCTGAAATACTCGTACATCATACATTTAACTTTAGTGCTTTCGCTAAGTGTGAACAAAGCTGACTACAACAATTAAGTACTAGCGAGTTATCATGCGCGTTTGCAATTTCGAATTCTTATCTGTAATGGCACAGGTAACCCTATTGCATAGGGTAAGTTGGTATTTAGTCACTATCGAAGTTACAACAAAACGTGAAACTTAACTAAAATCATTTTTATGACCTGGTGCTGTAGGCAGCGCAATGGGAAGCTGGGACGGCGTTAGGCTCGCTGCGGGGCCTGACGTCGCAAGTCCGGGCGGCGCGGGCGCGCGGGGGCGCGGACGCTCCGCGCCGGAGAGCCCTGGCTTCGACCCTCCGAGCCTTGGTTGAGCGCACGCACGACTTCACCGACTCGGCCTACACGTCGCACGACCACCGCCAGCGGATACTCGCGCTCGCCGAGCGGATAGCGTACGAGCTGGAAAGGCTTGTCGCTGTAGCCGTGTCCATGGTGAATCTTTGTAGCATGTTTTTTCTAAGGCTTATTTAATATTATAGCTGATCGGTGAACAAGAAAAAGCAGAAAATAATTTATACCTACTTCCGTACAAAAGTCAAATTCAAGTCAAATATAAAAATCAACAGTAGTACCTACTAGACCAATAACTAAGCAACTGGAAGTCTATGGGGGAGGTCTATGTCGAACAGTGGACGTCCTACGGATATGCCGTTAACTGCTATAAAATTACTTACCTATGTAGTATGCGTGCCCGATTTGAATTGAACATGTGCTTCTATGTCACATTTTTTCAGTTATTCAGTAACAATCCATATCCATCTAAGCTATGTATTGTATACCCACTAATATAGAGGCTTACCTACCTATCAGCACAGGACAGTGCTTGTTATAGCCTAAATTGAATAAAGATATTTTGACTTTGACTTTGACACAAACTTTTTACAAGATCCAAATAAAATTGTTGCGATGAAATAGCAGTTGCGTAGCAGTTTTCTTTGATCGTCATTTTTTTGATCATTCAATGAGGATGCTAACCCAGGAGGAGCAAGGCGCGATGGGCAGCGGCGCGGCGCTGGAAAGCGCGAGTACAGGCGCGACCAGCGCGGCGGCCGAGTTGGAGCGCGCGTTGGTGGAGGCGGCGCGCGACCAGGCCCGGGACCTCGCGCCGCTCGCCGACGACGCGAGGCGCCTCGCCTCCGACCTTGCACACATAGGTGACCGTCACACCATATTCACTCCTAGCCATTGGCATGCAGTGGGCCAATTTCAGGATAGGCAGCTGCTGGTTTGCGCCTGCACCAGCGCCAGAACACCACAGCAGGGTAGGCAGCACTAGCGCTTCCTATCCTGAATGCACGTCCCGGCTCATGGCTTACCTTGACCGGCGCCTAGCCTTTGACCGGGATAGAGCGAGGATGTCATTGGTGATTTGTACCCAAAGCAGCGCGTCTTCTTTCAAAATCCACCATCAAAATTGAGCAAGATTTTGCTTGCTAGCTGCCACCTAGAACGGCCACTTCAGTCGCTCTACCCTCGGACTGGCTCTACTTCACCATCTAAAGTTTAGCGAACTGTAGTACTTTACGATGATTATAAATCAGTTATTTCAAGATGGGCAGGGCACTAAGCTGTTTTAATTATACCTACCTAAATCGATTGAGGTAGATATGACACAGACACATTCATTCTCTTGAGCGTAGCAATAGTTATTTGTGTCACAAGGGAGCAAAATATTGTATTTACGGCGAGGGCGTACATTGAATCCAGAATGTAGCGAAGGATTCTGCAATAGAATCCTTAACGTAGCGAGGGATTCTAAAGTAGAATCTTGAGCGTAATGCCCGGATTCAAGTGTTAACGCCCAAGATGAAAATAATTTTGCACCCGAGTGGCTCATACAATTTTTCACATCGAGCATTAAGAAACTTGACAAAAAAAAATCTAAATATTATTAAAGAACAACCAGCATAGAAAATGGCGTGGCTTTACAGTTATCAACTTCGAAAAATGGCATTTGCAATAAAACACTTAGAAGAGCCTTGAACAGAAAAGTTGCTCTTTGCTCCCTCTCGTCAGGGAGGAAAAGTTACTTTTCTGAAGGAGAGGTGTGAAAAAAATATTTCATTCATTTACTCTCCGTAGTTACCTACATATCACAGAAATCAATTGCAGTAATTATCTTCCATCCATGATGCCTAGAGTGACTGATGCAGCTTAGCAAACCCGCGATAAATAATTGTTGTCGGTATTTCGGCTGACACCGAACATCAAAACGAAATTGGCATTTTTTTCTATCCGCTTGCCAAGCATTCAATCAGCAAATCGGATGAAACAGCGAACAAAACAACGAGATTGCATTAAACGGCTCCATACGTTGCGCTTTTGACGAGAGCTCTGCAAACACTAGAAACGGACATTCGCACAAAGGGCTCACTCACGTTGAAACCCATTGACTATTCGTCTTTACGCTACTGAACTTGTCCTAGTTACGCCAAGCTGGTTTTTACACTGTTTATTTCCGCCAGAAGCCTCGTAAACAATTAACATGCTAAACAGCATTTTGTTCAATTAATATACCGACCTAATCGTACTTAAAGCTCGTTGTTTCTAATTTCAGCTAGTTCCTGTGGTGAGAGAGAATCTGAGAGACTGCATAATATAGCCAGCCGGCTCCACGAACAATTAGATCACATAATAGAGGTGGTTTTCTAAGATCATATTTGATGCATTAGGTATGACTAGTTATGCTAGAGATGAATGTCGTACACCTTTGAATTTTCAGGTATGCAAATTGCTCAGGCACATAGCGATGTCGGAGACGCTACAGGTGAGCGCGAAGTTCGCCGAGATCAACCTGAGGATATACGGTCCTCAAGTGGTGACGGCGGCGCGGACGCTGGCCGCGCACCCGGGAAGCGTGGCGGCGCGCGAGAACCTGGACGTGTTCGTGGACATGTGGGCGTGGCTGCTTACCGACGCGGCGCGATTGGCGCGCGAGCTTCTCGACCTCACCGACGACCGTCCCGACAAGCAGCAGTACAGCAGCCTGCCCAGGCCCGGGGTGAGACCGCTGACACTTTGCACGGCTTCTCTAGTCGGCCCTTGAGATTATTGAGGATCGTGATCAGGGGACATTTTTTTAACCACCTGTCGCCTGCGCTATGTCCGGTAGCGCAGTCAACAGCGCGTATATACAATTTGTCTGAAAATTACTCCGAAATATTCCAGCAGATAGTAAACACCTATGTCAAAGTTTTTATCTGAATTTTTGGTGCAACCATAATAAAAAAAAATACATTTGTATTCAGTTAAACCGACCCAATGATCGGCTGAAATATTCCGAATACAATTTAAGACACCTGATAAAAAATATTACCTTCAAAATTTAGCAGACGCCATCTTTGCACAGGCACCCATACTAGTATCTACCTCTCAGGTCACAGGTACGTTTACCTAAATGTGTAGATTTTTTAAATTTTTGTTTGATATACCTATAAAAATATACTCCATACCGACATTTAACACTGCAATGACACTACCTACACAAAATAAGCAAATTTTGATAAACTAAAGAACGGAGACTTCAAACATTTAACATTTTGTAACGCTCAGTACCTAATCACTCGACTCGTGTATGGTAGGTAATAGATTTCACACGTTAGCGTTGCTCAGCAACCCACATAAGTTGAGACAAGAACGTGTTACCTAACGCTCACTCGTCTTCAGGCTCTAACGTTAGTTTTACTTCAATCCAGAAACATGGAACGACTAGTAAACCGTTGAAAGCAGTTAAACTAGACTCCGAGGAGCAAGCAAAAATAGCTAAGTCAGGGCTGGAGATGAAAATGATGTCGTCGGAGATGGACGCCGAGACTGACAAGTGGCAGGGAGCAGCTGCCGATGAAAACAACGATATCGTGAAAAGGTATTCATTTCTGACTATTCTAAGTTATATGCACAATTCTAATCATCGCTTTCGGGGTTATGTGGGTTACAAGATCATAAACTCTTGACTTCAATGGCCCCATGTGCTCCGTCTAAGGGCTGCCTTCTCTAGCAAGTCGCTCATTCAGGGACATAATTGAAGATTTCTTCTTAACATTTGGTATTGAGATTATATAGTCCTACGATGTTTCTTTTCCACGTTATATAATGTATTATATATAAATTAATTTCAGGGCAAAAAATATGTCTTCCATGGCCTTCGCTATGTATCAGTTTACGAAGGGCGAGGGCCGTCTAAACACTACGCAAGACCTCTTCACGCAAGCGGAGTATTTTGCCGAAGAAGCGAATAGACTGTATAAAATAGTGCGACAATTTTCTTATCAGGTAGGAAAGCTTAATTTTTTCTTTGTTATGCGTATCAAATCAATGTCCGTCTCTATTATGATACAATGTAGGACCCGTTCATCTTTAAATTCCAGGTACCAGCAGGAACGACGAAAAAAGAATTGTTAGAGCAACTAGATAGAGTACCAACTTACGTGCAACAACTCCAATTTACGGTGAAAGAGCCAACGGTGGGCCGCGCAGCCACCTTCAGCAAAGTAGACAACGTCATCCAGGAAACAAAACACCTCATGAACGTTATAAGTAAAGTCGTCACCACGTGCTTCGACTGCGCGAACAAGGTGACTACTCTTTTCTCTATCACATGTGACATATTTACTATTCTCGAGCAACACGACGCACTTTTTGAAAGTATCGTGAATTTTCTAGGCAAAATTAAGACTTTAGTGCATTGGAACGTAATGTTCCTTAGGTACCTTTGCCGTGGGCGTCGAGTGTGGGAGTGGTTAAAAGGCACCAGAGTGTTGCACCTGTTAAGTACTTTAAAGATTCTACTTCATTCGTGACTGTTAGAAATCGGGAACCGGGTGAAACAGTGTGATCTCAGTTTCAAGATTTATTCTTGGTAGCCACATAGCTGCTCTAAATTGATAATTTCCATTTTATTTTTAATTATATCACTTATATTGGCAACAAGAATAAATCTTTTTAGTTAATTAGATACTAGATTTCAATAGTTAATTCAATAGAACATTTTGAAAGTTCAATTATCCCATTATTATTTGAAGTTTAACGTATGTTTTATTTGTTTTAATTTCTGTTTTCCAATCGCCATGCACCGGGTGGTTCCGTACCTACACTCCAGGGTCTTATACCGCTGGACAAAGCGATTAACAAAACCTCAGCGAATAACAGGGACGACTCGGTCTGTCTCGAATGCACTCTCATCCAACACATCCCGTATCCATGTATCTGTGTGTTATTGTTGCGTAGTGTACCGAAGCATGTCTGTGTTATCATGCCCATACATCTTAAGTCTACATTAGTGATATTTCGTTGCCGTTATAGAGGTACAACTATTCGCTAATCAAATTGTGATCTGTGGCAAAATGTTCATCGCCAGCGTATAGTGAACAGATGATAATATATCACAAATGCTAGAAGCTAGAATTTAATAAAAAGGGCAATTTTGAACTTGACAGCCAAATTTAAATGAACTCGATCTTAATTAAATTTGTACTTCTTTTTACCTTTTTTTTTAGTGTCCCCGTCTCAACATGACTAACTCTTTCGACAGACATGATATTTTAAAAACTTTTTTTATATTTTGTTGACCTTTTTATGTTGGTTATTTTCCGTTTTCAGTATTCCCTGTGTATGCCTGAGAGAGTCCCTATGCATTGGAAGCCAAATTTACGAAAAGCATCCACATTTAAGAGTGAAAATAGCGTATTAAATGGTTAATGTAGGTACATTGTGTGAAATCTGAAGGTTAACCCGTAACATCTTCGATTGATATTAAATTAACGAAACCTACTTCAAACTCCTAACACATTAATAACATTGTGATCTTTTGAAATTTAGCGTAGACTTGTTTGGTGGCGTAGGTTATCTAAATAGCTAATAAGTATTTGAATGTTGTTGGTGTGATGTTGCAATGATAATTACTTATACTTAGTATAGTATCTGTGTGGTATTATATTTGCGCCTTAAAGTTTATAAAGTGAATTTTTACATCTGCTAGAATAATGGTGTTACAATATAAATAATAAACCCTGTATTTTGCCTTTTTTAATACTTATAATGTCTATGATGATAC
The DNA here is from genome assembly GCF_025370935.1 of Choristoneura fumiferana. Taxonomy (NCBI): domain Eukaryota; kingdom Metazoa; phylum Arthropoda; class Insecta; order Lepidoptera; family Tortricidae; genus Choristoneura; species Choristoneura fumiferana. Next base: position 11,105,898 of record NC_133489.1, read on the forward strand.
TAATTAATACTTCCCAATTTTTTTTATCGAAATATACATGAATTCGAAATTAATTTTAAAATGTGAATGATAAAAAATTTGCTTTGCATAAACAAAATTATTTCGCGTGCATGATGTTTCGTATCACCTCGATGTGTATCTGCCGTAGAGGCGATAGATACAGGTCGAACCCTGGACTCGCCTGTGTCATTTCCATATTTCCGAACGTTTTTATAAGACTAAGAAATCATTAAGCAAGTTCTATTACATTAAGTAATTTAAGCAACGTGCAACAACAAAAATTGCGCTATAGGTAGTTTTGGAATGCCGTAAGCGAGTCGAGGTTTAAGACGGCAAGCTTTCCTCTATGTGTGCTAACGTCTTTCCATGTGTACCTAATGCAGTACAAATTGGACTTCACGGGTCTGTCGGCGGGCGGGGCGGTGGCGGGGCGCGGTGCGGCGCGCGACGAGGACCCGTCGGGCGGCGGCGGCGGCGACGCCAAGCCCGGGGGGAGCTCCTCCGACACGGCCATGTGACAGTACGGCATGGGCCGGCGCGGCAAGGGCGACGCGCGCCGGACCAGGGTCAGCTTCCTCTTGTTTTAAAGACTTCAACGTCTCTAAAACGACTCGTCGCCTAATGTCGGCTGGATAATACTCTCTTGCGGATGCATCGCTTTCAGCACCGAAGTAGTAGATTCCGATGACGGTAAGTTATGTTACTGCTGACGAAATCATTATACGACTTAAATAAATCAGACAAGAAAAGTTAATTATCTATTATAGTGTTCGTAGATTTTCGCTAGATCCTTTTTCTAATCTATTCTAGTAAAGTATTCTACGATATCTTTGAAATTAACTAAATAGATTAAAATCATCATTTTATGAAACGTTTTGATCGAAAGTTTCAATGAGCGTTTACCTAGTCGTACAACGAAATATTTAAACAGAAAGATGCATCTTCAATATAGTTCTTATCCTGGAGAACCACATGCATTCATGTCTACTCTCGACGTACCGTAGCCGTAAATGCATATGATTTTACATTCCGACTTAAAACGCTTTCATCATTCAATGGCAGGCAATACCGACTGATATTGCGGCTATTCGATGGATGGCAGCATCTCTTGTAAGATGGACAGTACGATAATGTTAAAGTAATTACGAAGTAAGTTTTGGCTGATCACTTGCGACACACAAGCGCCCTTACCGCGGACGCAGGAGTCTCAACTCTTCTAGATAAACTAGTTCATAGCGAAAAGTAATTAGCGAGCGAGCGGTCGCAATGCATTTGGCTGTGCAAAAATAATAATCTACTAAGTATTGTGTTCTGCAGCAACTTCTTACTGTATTAGTAGACTAGGGAATCTTCGTTTAAGATGAAACCTACATTACAAACAGTTGTTACAGTCGTTACGAATTTTATCTTTATTACTAATTTGTGATCGAGATGTGAGAGAAGAATGAAATCGTACAATAAAATACTTGTTAACTACACAAACATAATGTTACACTTACTAGTTACATTATACGAACGTAAACAATAAAACAGAATTAAGTACAAAATATATTTCCTATTCCTTTAAGTTTCATTTTCTTAAGCGTACCTATTTACTTAAGTACCTTTCTACCTTTATCTACTTGTCATTAATCTATGTATCTATGTTGACTTTCAACCCAGAGTATTGTTTATCTTTAAGCTATTTCCTTCTTGCACCCTTCTGCACCTTCCGTGGTCCTGTTGCACATTATTTTCTTTCTGCACGTAATGCTTCCTTGGTTAATTTGGCATCAGACGCGCTCATAAATATTCTTAACATCACATGTATCGAGTATGTACATTCTACTTCAGACCGACACCGCGTCACTCTTGCATTCGATGTTTTCGCATTACTAGACGTGTCACTTTCAACGAGATCGTGTAAATACGTAGGTACATTAGTTCGATTGATGTCTTCAATTCTGAAGTCGCCCGGTCAGCGACAGCGAACTTTGCATGATTGTAAAGCGGAACAAATAGATGTGTGTTGCATGTGTGTACGTGATAATCGTAAATGTCGTACTTCATCTTTCTGACGGGGGGGATGTTAAGTTATAAGATAAAGGAACTTGACTCTGGTGGCTGCGTTGGCAGCACCCAGTCGCCGCGAAACGCCCAGTGTTATATAGACCGGCGCGCGCGGCAGGCGGCAGCGCAGTGCTGCATGCTGCGGCTCTGCCCGCCCGCTGCCCGCTGCCTGCTGCCCCATCGCTACACCATATCTGCATCGACTGCATCGTCGCTAAATACTGATCATTACGGCAATAATCAACATATCAAACTATTTAGGTTTTTATCGATCGTTATCGCGAACAAACGACGGGGTCGTTATTTAGTGTTTAAGTAGGGCTGTTGTTAGATTGCAATCGTTCGTGCCTAACCGTCAGGTGATTGAATTGAAAATGCATATGTACATACAGTAAGTGCTGATCGAGGTTATTTCCTGTAGTAGGTGCTGCTATCTCTGCTTACAATAAATGTATGTATATTTTATGATGAGCCATTGTTATATAGTGCACGATTATCGGCCTATGTTTCGAAACTAGTTTAGGGTAGGTGTCAATGTTGACTTTTTATCATAATATCACGTTTTGTAATCTTGCCAGCTGTCAATTACTGTCGTGGGGCTCAGTAGTGTTCTTGCGCTTCCGGCCGGCGCCGCGGCCTGTGCGCGCGCGCTCTTTGTCCGTGGTCTATATAACACTTCGCATGTTTCATACACCTACTTTTAGGATTTACTCTTAACTCTACGTGAATGATGTCGGCTTTCTATAATTTGTAATTATAATATATATGGTAGGTACCTATTTATATTGTTATACTTAATACTATGATGACTATTCTTCATCTTATTGCCTTCAAAAATAATTTTACTGTTATGAATTACTTAGATTCCTTGTTAAGGTAAAGCTCTCGAGAAATTAGGCTAGTAATTCGCTAACAATATTCGACTTAATGTAAAGAGCTTGACAAAGCTTTATAATGAAAGAGTTGTGAATCGAACTTGTGGCCACCTAACCTTTTAGATTCAAAGATTAGAATAAGGCGAGGTTGCACTGACTGTTGCGAGGGACGGTCGATCGCGTTAAAGTACATTTATTGTTTGATTCACCCGCATGGCTTTAGATGCTCAGTATCTTACCGGTACCTTGAGTGCAGGTTCAATGTCGAAACTAACGTATGAAACGCGTTAGCTTTAAAATATCAATTTATTAGAAGAGAACAGTAAATTTTTAAGCAAATTCTCGGCGATAGGTTTGCTGTGTCTAAGCTATGTAATTGAAATTAGAAAGCTACAAGTAGTTATTGCGATTCAAACGTTTGTTGTGCCAAAAAAATACTCAAGGTGCAGTTAAGTGCAATGAGACTCACAACGGGCTGCGGGCTCGACAACCTAGTTCACATAGTTAATTCAGCTAGCGACAAAATAAGCATTAGTTAATATCCATAACACCGAAGAACCCATAGAAGATTGTTCCGATCAAACGGCATAAGTCTTTGAAGAAAATCTACAATTACCAGATCGGTATTTGGCGTAAGTGACTATTTGCTTAGGTATGGAATTCTTATGAAACATTATTAGCTTAAACGAAATCACACTGAATATTGGAAGTGTATAGTATATCAAAATGCTTTCTACATGGCAGGTTTTCGGATAACACAATATAATCCACATCCTAAAACCATTAAATTTTGAACAATAAAACATTTTTAACTATGTGATAGTTGACCAGCAGTTTCCCTTATGGCTGAAAAGATATTTACTTTTTACATTCTTTCTCCCACCTAAGTTACTTTTAAATTATTATGGTAGTTACTAAACAAATAACAACAAAATAATGGTGGTTACTGCTTAAATAATATTAAAATAAAATAGGTAAGGTCTATTCCTCAGTATACATTGTATCTTTTCAGAAAAATTGATAATCCAAGTTTCAATGCATTGCAACTAAATCAAGTACGTATTTAAATTTAAAATGTTATATTTGTACAATAGGCTATCAGGGGAATAGATCATAGTGCGATACACGTGCCATTGTGCCTCCTTACGTAGTGTAGTACTACTTAATGCAACGCGAAGCAATGTCAGCGCACGCGGCCACTCGGCTAGCCGCAACTCGTCACATCAAAGAATTCGCCTCGTTACAATAAATTGACTTCCATCACATAATGTAATATTGGTTAGTGTATAGTTGTTAGAGATATCAATGATTTGTGATATTACAAGATACTTGAGATTTAGTGCAACGTCCTGTATAATTTTCAATATGGTAGTTGTTAAATAAAGGGACATTACAAGAACACCAATAATAGTAACTTGTAGTTAAATTTAGAAAAGGAATAGTTTGGGGTTGAAAATGTGCGATGGATTCCCATTTAATTCATGACATTATATTTGTTACCATTTGCTTAAAAATAATACAACAAACATTCATTTGAGATTTATTTATAGTAGCGGCTGCTTGAGTCAACGTAAGACGAACACTCCTTGAGGTCTTCATGACCTATTTGGATACTTATTAAATTTAATAAGTTTCTGTGGTATTCATCTTGTTGTGTCTAATCCTAGGCGTGAGTCCCAAGTCGGAACATAAATGAACCAAAGTGTAGTAGTTACTTAGTTTAATGAATGTTTAGCCTAATAAATAAATGCAAAATGCTATAATTTATGAGGTGCAAAGTACCTTTCTAATGATAGACATATTTCGTAATTCTCTTACATTTAATGTATAAATGATCGTAACCCTGAAGGAGTAAAACCCCGATAAAGTAATGTTGTACAGTAAAAAGATTTTAGTTGTATCATGTGTCGTCGGATTTTTTGAAATAAATTTGATGTAACTTTATTATGTGTATAAATAAAGATTGAACCTATTGTCATGAAAACTGTTGTGATTGTTATATATTTGAAGTTGCATTTCATTAAAATAATTAGAAGTATATTTTCCATAGTGCTGCCAAAATATTAATTATAATATACTAGATGTAGTCAAGTTGTTTACATAACAGAATATTTTGAGGTTCGTGAATTTATGGAATGTATTTTGATGTGATCGAGGAATGTATAACACTGTGTACGTGATCTAATAAATCACTAATTAAAAAGAAATTCATACGAATACAACGAATTTCACTCTCACCTTCTTTTCCTTAATATCCCATTTTATCCTTTACTTCGAGGAATTACTGACAAAGCTTAAAGGTTCAAAGGTTGAAAGGTTTATTAAATTTGATATTAAATATGGAGAGCTGCGTGTAAATATTTTATTTATTGTTATAATTATTATTTATGAATTTTGTGTGCCCAAGTTTTGGCGTGTTCAACCTTTATTATATTTAATTTTATCTGAAGCTGCCTACTCGTATTGAGAGAATTTTGATACTTAATTCCTTAATAAATAAGTATAAATAAAACAGTTACTCCTATATATTACGTATTTATTTATATTTATTCAAAGGTACAATATATTACACCGTCTTAACCTCCCCCGACACGCATCACATATCCATCGTTATGACTAAGCAAATCATCAGTATGGTAAAGTGGGCCGCGACCCTACACAAAATACAAAATTAAGCATAATCTTACTGCTAAACTTCTTACTTAATGCGGAAGTCAATACTGTGTTACAGGAATTAAATATAATTTAACCATGGCATACTGATTAACGATTATGCATATTTAACAAGTTACTTGCTTTCACTTCGTTAAAATAACTCGATATTATATTTTCTGCCTCGTGTGGCGTGAAGCCTACACAAAAATATTTACATAAATAAATGCAAGTATGCAATGCATTAAATAATATAATCACAATAAATAGAAAGTTTATAAATTTATCAAATCAGTTCAACAAAAAAGAACATCGTGTCATAATGAACTATTTATATATTTAAACCTATATATATTTTAACGATATGAGTGGTGATTAAAAATACAAAGTGTATTAATGTCCGCGGTAATCAAATATTATTATTGGTGAACAAACCTCACTTCATTCCATTATAAATATTCGAAATGCTAACACCTAGCTAGAGCTATTGAGTCTATGTCACAACTGAACTATGAGCATGTCCCGTATCACTAAGCACAAGACCGATGCGGCGAGCTACCAACGCCGCCCATTCCCGCCCTCGCCCCTCGCCTCGCGTAGCAGCGGCACAAATTGCATCCAAAAAGCCAAAATTGAATTAAATAGGTATGATTTTTAAGGATAACGAAGTAAAAATTATTTAATCTTATTAATCATTAAAATTTAGAATTGTGTCCTAATGCGAATTTTTAATACGTCTAACGAACGCAATATCTCTACTTACAAATATAACAGAAAATAAAACTCTTCGTAGCTAGCACTTGTAAAGTTTATTATGCTACATTTATCAGTATAGATTTTTAGTGCCTAGTGTTTAAGGGTTTTGAGCTGAAAAATTACGTCGATGTTTTTATTTGTATTTATTATAATATGAATACCTACAGCACGATAGAGTACTCGATAAAATGCAATATAGTAAAGACGATCGCGGTCGACTAAAGCAGACCATTACAAGCTATTTGGCATCTTCGTGGACGTTAATAATGTCGAATCATAAAATGTCAAAATATTGTTTGTGCTGAACTCTATCCGTCACTGATATATAAAATTTTAAAAAAACCAATCCAAACATCAAATAACCTTGTAAAATCTGTATTAAAAATTGTTTTCAGAACATAAATCGTACAAAATTAGGCCTCGCTTATTAGATAAATGCTTTGTCATGGAAATAAACTTATAAAGTACATCATACAATAAGTAATCTCGTGTAGAAACCTGTTTCAGCTTACAATATAGCCGATACATTAAGGGTTACATCCAGCAGGAAGTCTTTAATAAATCGTTGTTCCATTATGCTACAATCATAGACCTAGTAGTTCTTAACACATATATTAGTTGTGGTGCGTCGTATTGGATTGTCACCGATATTAAATAGCTATTCCGGTGGTGACACTCTTAAAAGACCAATCTGAAAATTACACAGTATTTAAATTTCTCGTGATATATTTCACGAATTAATAATTTCGATAAAAACAAGTAGTACGTAAAAGAAAACTAAACGTGAAATTATAGTTACTTACCGATATTTACAACGAAATATAAGAAAAAAAACATTAAATAATTATTAGAAAAAGTTAAATCACAATTGTTTTTCGAAGTAAATTATCGAAAGTTAAGAAAAAAGACGTGAGAACATACGATTTTTCGAAGTGATAAAGCAATATACATCATGTTTTAATCGTGCATTTTGCTGAAGTCTAGCATAGTTAGCAACACCCGTCACAACACTGAAAATGGCACATTATCCCAGAATTGTTACAAATGACTATTTTTTACAAAGTCTAATCACCATGTTATTGCCTGTTAAATGTAGACAGGTACGCAGTTGAGTACATTTAAAACTTACATTTCTTATTCAATTTCGATTGGATTTCTAAAAGCTAGAAAAATAGTCTTCGTAAAACACAAGTGTGGAATACAGGACTGTAACTCGAAATTTTCAAAGAAACACAAGCCTGTTGAGATCTATTGCTAGATCGATTACTGTATTAAAAGACGACCGCAACGTGAGAACGCGAATAGATGATTGGTAAGTATCGACCGACCTGAGGCGTCGCAGTTGGTTAGTCGGCGTCACGGGTTAGTCACGCGACAGTACGGTGGGTGCGAGACGACACACGCAGACTTAAAACAAACCTTTCTTTTTCTTGTCCTTTTTATCCTTGCCGTCGACCGTCCTGAAATAGATAAATCAAGAATGTAAATAAAAGCAAAATATCACAAAATAACGTGGCAGGTGGTAATAGAAAACTGTTATAAGCTTGTTCAGCTTATGTTAACTAATTATTCATTTGACTTTAGATTTCACATTGATATCATTGATTTCCCTCTCTTAGACAGGTTTTTTTTTAACAACTTGTTTTGTAGGCTTGTTAGATTAATTTACCAGAATCCCTATTTCCTAGTAGCAAAATTTCTATTCGGGTTTTTTCCCGAATGCTTTTTTCTCCAATATGCTTTTTTACTGAATTTTATTTTTACAATCGCGTTTCTTCCCAATTTTAATCGACAAGAAACATACGAGTAGATAGGTTAAGGTTATGTTAAGATTGCATCGGCCCGAAGGGCCGAAACTACACAAAAGTGCTCCGTGTATTTGGAAAAAAACGCTACTATGAAAATAAGCTTTAGTAAAAAACCATAGTGGGGAAAAAAGCATTCGGGAAAAAATGGGAACGGAAATTTTGCAACTAGGAAAGAACGACTCTGGGAAATTGATTTTACAAACCGCCCCTACTAGCGCACACGTAACCCAGTGTGGCCGCCCTAGCTCTGTCTCGGCGCAGCGAAGTGTATACTCACTCTTTGCTGTTGGCCTCGAGCGAGCGGCGTCGCAGGTCATCGAGCGAGAGGCCAGTGTCGCGCTCCCAGGCGGCGCGCTCGGCCTGCAGCGCGCGCTGGCGCTCCTCCAGCTCGCGCGCCTGCGCCTCGAGCGCGCGCCGCGTGGCTTCGTGCCGCCGCGCCAGCTCCGCCTCAGACTCTTTCAGCTTGGCGCGCTTCTCGCGAACCTTCATCTCGAACACCTGAAAACGACGAGTTTACTCTAGCTGATAGGTGCTGTGGCAGTAGAACGCTTAGAAAAAAATAGGACGCGTTAGGTCCTTAGTAAATACTTAGTGTTAAAAAAATACAAGCTTTTTGCTCACTGTGCTCTTTAGGGTTCCGTACCCAAAGGGACCCTTTTCCATACTACGGGACACTACTACTAAAACTTCACTGTCCGTCTGTCTGTCACCAGGCTGTATCTTGTGAACCATGATAGTTAAACAGTTGTAATATTCACAGATGATGTATTTCTGTTGCCGCTATAACAACAAATACTAAAAACAGAATAAAATAAATATTTAAGAGGGGCGCTCATACAACAAACGTGATTTTTTTTTTGCCGTCTTTTGCTCAATCGACAACAACGGCAACAGGTAGACGCATGAAATATTCACAGAATATTTAGTTATATATTATATTTTCACTTTCAAAATAAATATTTAAATTAAAATAAATATATATTTAAGAAGGCTTTGCTAATGTCTAATGTTGTATAGATAATGGTACCATCACGGGGTACCATGGTACGGAACTCTTCGTGCGCGAGTCCGACTCGCACTTGGCCAATTTTGTTAACTGTACTTTCAATCTCATACAACTTACATGTACTTATATCAAATCTAAAATTATTCCGACCATTGCAAATGGCTATAATTCCGCTTTCAAGATTTGACCCAAACTAGCAGGGGAAAGTTAAAAAAAGCGGGAGCATAATTTTTTGCCTTTTGGCGGTTTTCAAAAATGAAGTTGAGAACCAAAGTTCCAGTAGCTCATGTTCGCTCTTCATTCGCCTGAACGCCAACATTAAACCTAGGGAATGCCAGTGTACTAAAAAAGGCCAGCTTCTGACATCAGGGCGACCGACCACGGATTCAATATATTATGAGTTACGGTGATCGGTGCCGGTTTTCATCAAAATAACTAAAACTCAAGTGCCTTGAGATTTTGCAAACTACGAAGAAAACAACAATCTCTATTGGACAAATCAGATACGGCAGTGTGTGGTGGTGAAAAAGCTTGCGTGTGCCAAATCAACTGTTCTTACACCTCTTGGATAAATATCAGAAAGTGTTTAAAAGAAATAGGCGTTCTATATTTTATTTTCATCTATGTCCACTTATTTTCACGCTAATGACAATCAGAAATTATCCCAGTTATAGTTTTTTTTTTACATAAACCTGACCGTGATAACCGACCGTGGTGACCGTTACTAGTAAAGCTTAAGTTACCTGTTCCATTTCACTCTCCATTTTCTTCATCTTGACATCATGCTCCCTCTTTTCTTCCTCCATTTGAGCCAAAGGATTCCTAAATAGAATTCATACAAAATTTAAAAAATGCACACATGTTATAAAACTATATAACTAACTATTGCAATACCCTTTTTATATTGATACGACATAAACTATGGTACACAATAAAAACTGGGAGTTATCACATGCACACATCAATTCATCTACAAGCAACCGGAATTCGGAAGCAATTACTACAGACTTAGGTATAGTGCGAATAATGTCAGTACTATTCTACAATAAAATAAAATAAAATCTAAACTGTTTGCTGATGTTGTGGGATAAAGCACTCGGTTGTTATGTGTTTAACGCATTGCGTTTGACGCACATCAATTTTGCATCAGATAATCTAAAATTAGCAAACATTGGCTTACGCGGTGAGCGCAGCGGCTAGTGCATGTTTGATAATTAGATTATGTGATACAAAATTTATGTGCGTCCGAGCGCTTAAGTGAGTAAGCATCTTATACAAAAGTATAGTGAGAACACCACAACCCCAATCAGACCATTTGTGACTTCCTAATCCTCGTGTCCCATTTTAACAGCAAAACAGAGATTTACAAGTCAGCATTCGGACCAATATTCAGTGAACTAATTAATTAGAGTTGTGTAAAGCCGTGCTGCCTTTAAAGGGATATTTTAACATATTTACTTTAAAAAATAATTCGATTTGTAATTTTTATGAATGTAATAAGCGCGTCAGGCATTCAAACTTGATGAATAAATATACAAAACAATAAAAAAACAAATCAATCAATGAATAAACGTATCCACTTTGTCCCCTTCTCACATTGAAATAATATGAAAAAAATGTAACTCGAACCATTAAAACCGCGATTAAAAAGAGAACCATTTCTCAATAAACATCATTGTGAAGGTCCTCCCTCAGCAGTACATACATTTAATGCGAAAAAGGTCGCCAAGTGGGTCACGATCATGATCATGACTTAAAATGGTGCGATGCACATTAGTTCAGAACAATATGAATCAATGTTTGTCAAAACATACTCCTCGAGGCAGATAAATTAGTGAATGGGTGAGTGTTAAAACAGACATACTGTAGGTCGTGTGCGACGGGACTTACCACACGGTCATGAAACTGTTCATCAGTCCTTGTGGGCACAAACTGAACACCAACACAACCATAGTTAAGTTACAACGAGTGGCTGTGCTCGCACACACACACACGCATGGCAGTGGCATTAAAAACACCTTGACGAAATGTATGTTCCTATCATCTTTATAAACTTATCGCACTCTTGCATCCATAAGATCTTTAATTAATACAAACTCAAGAACATACTCAATGTATCTCTAAAAATATGTGGAAGCTATGAGGCAACACGAAAAGCACATTTCATCAAAATATGTCTTTTTTTAACGGGAAGGAACATAGAAGTGATAACGTACAGTTAAGTGTAGCACACGTAAACGACTCCTTGAAACAACACAGGTTTAGGGTTATTAATGCCACTGATAAGGCGCAATAGTTAATTATTATGTATGAATAATGATATACTCATGGATATTTTAGAATATAACTCGATGGATAATGATTATATAGTAGAGAAAGTCATTGTATGAAATATTAGTAAAATAATCCATGACATGATGACATTAATGAATAATGAAATTTCATTTCTGCATGCCCAAGCACAAAACATTCACGGAATTAAAGAATGTTATAAAGTAACTATCATTAAACTAGTTTGATGGAAAATTAAATGAAATTATAATATTTAGCACACAATTGCGGCAAAACGATAGTGCAAACACAGTCGAAGGTGACCAGACATGCAGCAATGACAACACCGTTACAAGACAGACAAATTGTTTTAGTTGGAACAATATAGTCGCGAACATTATAGATATTACAACGCAATGAACGTTATAAGTCTGGTCACCTTATAAACGGTGACTACAGTATCAGTAAGAAAACGAGTCAGTTTTATAAGTAAAATAATAGTAAACCAACCCTGTCTATATAGGTTGTTAGGTCACCCATGCCTCTCATAATAATTTTATTAGACAGACATCCCAAAAATGTAATACAAATGACTACTGATAAGATTGGAAGCTTCAGAAATACAAGTAAGAAACCGAATTAGTCATTAAACAAAAGTAGTTTGAAAGAAAAATGCTTCACCATCACGATCTTTGCTAATTATCAGGACATTGCAACCTGTGCCGCTTACTAAATCCTCATAACTGCACTAAGATACCGCTGTGATGATGATTAAAGACTGCAATAAGAATGGGATCAAAGTGAGCATACAAAGGGCAGGCACATACTTGTTGGAATTGATCCTGTGTGGTTTGCCATCGTGTGAGAGGCCGGCGAGCTTACGGCAGCGGTAGTTCTCATAGTGAACCGAGCTGGTTACGTCCTTCAAGTCCTGAAGGTGTGTCCGGATCACCATGTTTCTGAGCGCTAGGAAATCGCAATGTTCCAGATTTTCCACTGCAAATAAAAACAAAATTATGGCACTTTAAAAGTATTCTAAAGGCTCGTCAACAGTAAAATATGGTAAGCCCACCAATAAATGTGTGTGATAATCGATTTTAACACCAAGATTTAACTATAACAGTAGTTTGTAACAAAAGTACAATAAAAATTACTTCGACGAGTTCCATGGAACGTCACAACAGCGGTGGTGGAATTAATTTGCTATAAAACACGCCGTAGATAATATCGAGTAAGAGTTTTTATGATCTAAATTGATTTACTGAAGCTATTACTGGGATTGCCTATCGATCCTTGGATCACGATAAAATTAAACGTGCTTTGATTGCAAGTTGGTAGTACCTTCAGCGATACCCCAAGGGTACTTCCTCCCCCGGATGCGGCGGCCATCTTGCTCGATAACGGTGTTGGCGCCGACGACGGCAAATGGCACGCGCCCGCGCAGCGCCTTGCTCGCATCTGCGCCCTCGCCCTCCTCGCCCGAACTCTCCGGGAAATCGTAGATCTTGATCTTGTGCTGACCTATTTCTTTCATGATCTGTAAACATAATAAAAACGTTGAGTTAACTGATGTACTTGACACAACATTATGCAGGCTTTCCTTCAATTACATTTTTTTAGATCTTTGAAGGGTTGTTATTTTGATATATTTTTTTATTTTGATAATTGTGCTGTGTTACTGAAATAGCATTACATAAAAAACTATTTGCTAAATCAACAAGTCGTCGACAGTTCCACTTTTGGCAATATTTATCAAGAGCCTTGTGGCTTGTGGCGTTTTATCATTATCATACAGTAACAGTAGCCCCTCTTAATGTTAATAAACAAATGACGCAGCCTACTAAATTGATTTCGAATCTACCACATATTAGAAAAGGGAGGTTCAAAATAAACGCGGCCAAGTTGTCAAACCCATACCCATCCATTCAAGCATGTAATTTTTTATCTTAGCCCCTTTTTTTTAATAACAGCTCACATATCTGTTACTTTCACTTACAGTTAAGCTATAATGGCCCAAACCTCACATCACGCGAATCATGACATTTACCGCTGTGAGAACTTTTTCTTTACCTGTTCCTTGAAGTCCTTGCATTCTTCGGGCGTCATAGTGTCAGCTTTCGCGATAACCGGTATAATGTTGACTTTATCGCCGAGCCTCTGCATGAACTCTACATCGAGTGGCTTCAACCCATGTCCGCTGGGCGCGATGAAGTATAAGCAGCAGTGGACGCGCGTGTCAGGAGGTGCCGCTTTACGTGTCACACGTGATTCCGCATTCAGGAACTCCTCGTATTTCGATTCGACAAAGTCTATTATTGGTTGCCAGCTGAAAAACCACACGTGTACTTTTTTATACAAAAATAATAATTATAATGACCGTAAAAATAATGCACATAGTAAATTTCGCGGATCCTGACGATAGCCTTGTACTCCAATTGATTAGAACGTGGCTGGAATTTAAGAAATGTTAGATACGAATTTTTCTTTTTGTATTCTGTGTATTAAATATAATTTAAATAATAAGAATATTCCATAAAGAAACAGTTATCGTTATTACGATTACGCTTTGATACCTAGTGCCTGGATGACCTGGATCGTATGCTACTCTGAAAATACTATTTAACGCACGGACATAGCGTGACAGAAACTCGTATTTGATGTCAAGTAATGATAACCCACATACCAATTGCTGTTGTCAACGGCATCACCAAACCCTGGCGTGTCGACAATTGTCAGCGTGAGGTTGACGCCATTTTCTTTCAGGATCACGACGCTGGTCTCGACGCCGACGGTCTTTTTGACGCGCAGCGACGGCCCTGGATGCTTGTCTTTGTCGTACACTTCCGTCAAGAATAACGAGTTGATCAGGGTTGACTTGCCCAGTCCAGTCTCACCTGGAATTACAGGCACGCTTTTATAAAAACGCTGGTTACCGAGCTTTAGCCCGAGCGGAGCTCGGTCTCCCAGGTATTTCACCATTATCCTTGCAGGTTATTCTATTTCTAATTTCACAGTAATTTTTTCACAGTATTTTACATGGTTATAAATAAACTACCATTAAGGTGCGACCATACAGCTGCTTAAAAAACGGTGACGGCACGGAATCGCAGTGACGTGTCGTAAACTTCAGGTCTTTACCGAATAAAAGTCGTGACGTTTACGGCACGTCACTACGATTCCGCACCGTTAGCGTATTTTAAGAGCGGTGTGGAAAGCATGCAAAAAAAAACGTTGCGCATACGATGCGTCACTGCGATTCCGTACCGTCACCGTTTTTTCAGCAGCGGTTTGGCCGCACCTTTAATCTTCTTGGACACTGTGTACCATAACAAAATAATTATTTTCCACTACTCGCTTACTATTTCTGGTGTACAATAAAGAGTAAGTGTACTGTATTGTATTGTAAAAAATCATATTATGTATATTATCATTTCATTCCATTATTACCAAAAAAAATATCTTATGATATTTTTCAATCGGTTATTATGAATCATTAAATAACTCGGCATCTGATTGAAAGCTTTCGATCGATTTTCGTAATGGAATGACCGACTTTCTTATGGGTAGTAAAGCTGTTATTATCATTGTTCAAGCCAATTACCATGTTAAACAGTGCTGATGCTACGCCATCGTAAGAGTGTTTTCGTTAATTCATTTTATGCCTCTTTCAACTTACCTACTACCATCAATGTGAATTCAAATCCCTTTTTGACTGCCTTTCTGTAAACTTGATTTGGTAAGTTTGCAAATCCAACATATCCATCTAGTTCTTTGGTTTTAGGTTTTTCTATTTTAGGTAGTTCTGGTTTTGGCGCGACCGGAGGATGATCAGTTTTCTGCAAGAAAATTTTAATAAAATAAAATGAATTGTTGTCATAAATTCATAATAGTCTCGTATAAAATCTTACTGTGCGGGCAATATAATAAGATATCTTGGACTTGATATAATGAGATCATTAGATGAGTACCAAAGTTACGTTGTATTTGGAGATCATTTAGTAATTGGAGGATAATAACAGCGTGGCGCGCCGTCTAGATGATGATGCTTAAATTATACCTATTTTATTTAAGTTGATTTTACTTAACAAAATCGTTCCTTTAGAATTCCTTTGACTGAATTCCGTATCTAATGAGTGCAGTAATGCCGCTAGGTGCTAGTCTCTATGCCTTTATTCGCCGCACGCAACTATTTAATATTGTTCGTGTGTGTAGAATTAGTAACAATAAATGTACTTTTTTTTATACCATACCTTAACACTTGCAGTGTGCAAGCCGATTGTCGTTTTTTTGTTTTTATTTTTGTTTATTTATTCAATCAATATAATACTACAATTATCATTAAAAGTATAATATAATCTACATAAAAGTCAAGTTACAAGGATTTACATTGAAGTCGTCAAAGGTACCTAATATATTTAAGAATAATAATAATATAGAAAAAAAATGTAAGAATGTCATGATATGAATAAAAACAACATTTAATTAATCATGGATGGTTCTCCTCTAGGGATCGTCATAATAATTATTAACATTAAAATCGTACATAAGAAAGAACACTAAAAAGAATAAAGCCTGAAAAGGGCATGACTTCTACTTGAACTGACTACGGTAGGAGACAAACGAACCCTACCATCTGCTAAAACATTCCAGAAGAATTGGAGACAAATTGTAGGTACATCGAGATGGTAGTTACCTTAATTATGTTTTCTGTACTCCGGAGTGGAGCCGGCGCGCCCGGGGGCGCTGTGGTGGGCACGGGCGGCGCGGAGTTAGCAGGCGGCGCGGCCGACTTGGCGGAGTCGACCGACGCGCTGTTGCTCAGCTTGGCGGTGGGCACGGCGCCGTTGGCCTCGTGGTGGTTCTCGTGGGTGTCGGGAAGCGTGGCGGAGCGCTTGGCGAGCGACTCCTTGAGCGCGGAGGGCGCGAGCGGCGGCGCGGGCGGCGCCGTGCTCGGCGGGCCCGTGCTCACGCCGCCGCTCACCGATTCCGACTTAAAGAACAGCTCGCGTTTACTTTGTAACTGTAACGAGAGAAAATAGCATGTTACTAATCTAAAATCTCTTGAAATAGCATGGTGAGAACGCAAGCAACTAGCCATTGGACGCAAACAGTCCCCCATTTCCCCGTTTGTCGTTATTTGCAAACTGGACCAGCGGCCAGTTCGATTGCCAACAAAGGTGGTTATTCGTGACAAGTGGCAAATGTATAGGTTACATGACAGCCATAAAATAAAGCGAGGTGTAAATTAATAAACGTAGCTTCGTTAAAGTGGCAATTTAAACAAATTAATCTGGGTCAATGTACTTAACGGTGCATCAAGCTTTGGAATAAGTTGCCACTTGCCGCCATTGATAGCTCGTAAACAGCGTCAAAAAATCAAACGACGACTGAGACAACTTTTAATATTTTAACTAAAATACACGTAGACCTTATGAATTTTTAGTGGTTTTCATTTTATTTGCCAAGTAAATCTTAGAAGTCAAAGTTAACCCCCGTCCAAGGGTCGGATTGACTTGAAATTCGGTATTCACATGTAAGTCGATTGTCAATGCAAGTACAGTCGACAAAGACTACCGTCCGGAATAAAAACATATATTAAAAATCAAATTTTTCAATGTTAATATCTTTCAGAGACTCTTAATTGAAATCTGCGTAAAAAGAAGCCGCAGACCAAATAAAACCAGGAAAATAAGAAAGCATTATATAATCCTGTTATAAAGGTAGTAAACATGGAAAGTAATATAAATTTCGTACAATAATGTCGCATAAGGACAGGGCTGCAAAAGACTAACGAGACTCCCGCGGCGGAAAGTCATAAATTCACTCTCGAATGTCGACCGAGACTAGTAATACTGTAATACGCACACTTACAGCTGAGTATGTAAGTATATGACTACATTGGTGAGTACAGCTATATCATAAAGTCGGTCTAGCCGGCTCTGAGCCGGCCGCCTCGAATGACTCATTGGCATCAAGGTAACGATTCACAGGCTTAACATAAGGCGCTACATAAAAAATAACTGGAAGACGTAGTTTATGCATCTTACTCACTCGCGATGGATTTATGTGGGTACGTGATCCTAAAGTGACCTACATAAACACTTGAGAAGGTAACTAATCCGGCTGAATATGAAATAGGTTACCGTTCTAGTGCGTCAGCGTCAAGTCAACGTTATTATAGGTTAACCCACTTACTGGAATTACACTATCGGAGGGGCAAAAGTATTTCCCGAGTGAAGTATAAATCCCTAGTAGCCTAATAGGATCTGTTCGATATCGACCCGCATCGATCAGGTAACCGAATGAAAAAAAAAAGTAAAATATGGTAACCAAAATAACGTTGATGAATTAGGTACCTACATAAAAAAACTGGTCAAGGTTATGTTTTCTTGAAAAAAACAATATAACTTAATCGATATTCTAACAAAGAAATTTAAACCCAATTCAGTGAAAGGCTTACATATAATTCGTTTACTAGATCTGTGAAAGTACCAGATTAAATTCATCTACTTACTTAAACCGGTAACTATAAAGCCTTGAGCAGAGAAAGATAAGCAACCTTATTTGCAGTCTATTGTCTTTGCTATTAATTACTTGGTGTTATTTTTTTTGTCTACAGGATCAGTGCAGATATGGAAATAGTAGATTGTACAAAAAGAGCATAAAAGGAGCCACTTTACCCAAGACGTTCATATAGCCACCCGAGCTGGTACGGCGAGGGTGGATAGACACGTCGAGGGGAAAATGGGTTTAATGCTCGAGTTTTACACTCTGCTTTTCACTTAGATTGCGAGGAAATTAAATAGCAACAGTAGAAACAATTATTCACTTTCCATGTACCTTTTTTATGCATTATTATATAATTCAAATTTTTTAATCTTATTGATTTATTTTGGTTGATTTCATTGATTTTTAGTTTAATATGATTTTAAAAAAATGTAGAAACTTTTTTGTTTGTGGCTGTTGACACCTGATTACCGTGGTCTTATACGAAGATTTTATTTTATGCACTAGAGCATAAGCAGTCATTTCATTTTATGTCGCCTAGATACAGCATAAACACGAACTTTACGAGCATGAGAAGTGAAAAATATTTTTTAATTAAACTTAATTTTGAACAGATTTCTTTATTTACGAGTATGCAGCAACATCAACGTTAGTTTGGTGAGCATATTTATTTTTTCATAAAAAACGGTGCTGTTCGAAATCTAATAGGTAAGTAGTAGGTATGTATAAAGGATTTTAGACTAAAAGAGATGCTTTAATGATATTACATAACTTAGCTGCACACACGTTTCTTGTTACACGTGGTGTTCTGTTTTGTAACAAGTGGTATAACAATAACAAAATATAGCTTAATAGCCTTACTAAAAGAAATTGAATTCCACAAAAAGAGGGCTTTTACCAACACGGTCATGACTTAAACAACATATTATGTGTGTTGTTTAGGTCAAGGGATTAGGCTTAGGAAAACAAAAATATATTTAGCCATTACGAATAACCAAAATCATATACATACGAGTAAGTAAAGCAATACAAGTAAACACGCAACATTATCAGGGAAACGTAAACCACCAGAGAGGGGACCCACTAGTGCCAATAACTAGGTGCGAAGAACGAAAGCGGTGAGTCACGCGGAACACATCGCTAATGGACTGGTTCGTTCAATGTGCATAAGCATTCAGTGCACAATTCTGTATTAAACGAACAGCTATTAGCACACGTTGTTTACTAACTACTACAATATAACAATGAGCTAAAATATTGATTGAAGACGTTTCCTTCGCCCTAGCTCTAGGTGCTATGCAATGCATTGTATAAATATGGTGTTCGACTGCTACATAGGTACATGGGTAGGGTACTTACAATTCAAAATGTTCAGTTTCATACTATTGTTTTATTCATGTTAATATAATACAGTTATTCGTAAAGTGCCTATGAAAATACAAAAGCTCCTATTAGAAGCCTCAAATGTACTTACTCACGTACAAAAACATCTGAACTTAAGATGGCTAACTGTTTTGAGACACCACGCCAGCAGGCCACACCACACCCTGTCCATTCTGTCTGAACCATAATTTATATCGTCGGGACTCTGCGCTGACATTGCCGACACAGATTCTTAGGCCCATTCAAATATCAACTAGGCCATAAAAACAATTGAAACTGAACTTGGTCTAAAAATAAAACATTTAATGACATAGTAAAAGTCAGACTATAAATAACAATAATGTATTATAATTACTGCGACAATATTAAAATACAATTAAACACACCAACGTATAGCAAATGTCGTTTCTTTTTAGTAACTACTTGAATTTCGCAAAGAGCGACGACCTTTTCAGCGTGCCATTCTAATATCCAAAAGTATCAATAAACAATACGTGTGTCATGCAAAAACACGAAATGATTAGTCATTAAATTGCCCTTGAATTACTTTGGGTTAAGTCTAAAGTCCAGAAAGGTCAGTTAAAAAACGATACATGCACCAGTTTAAAGACCACATCAAACTTTTAATTTAATACGCCTAATTATACAGGATAGTCTATACATAAAATAAAGCTTTTAAAATAAATTCATAAACTTAAGAAAATTTAATAAATATCAGTAGGGAAACATATGGCAAGTGATAATTTCAGAACTTAAAAAGTACCACAAAGATTCCCAACGGGCTTGTGGGCTGGAGCATTTCGTATGGCGGTGCGGTAGCGGGTCTAAACAATTTCAATATGTGATTATTAATAGATAATAGACTGATATATCAAACTGGTTTAATTAACTATTATTATTAGGAGGGCGTTGGCTTTATTTTTAACCGACTTCAAAAAGGAGGAGTGTTTTTTTTTATACCTCAGAACTCCGTCATTTATGAACCGATTTGAAAGTATATAAATAAGGAAACTCTTTACATTTTGTAGGGACACCTATAGTAAATTGGATATATTTAGTAGTAACACGTGCATTTGCTCTTGAAAATCATCATTTGGTAAAGTGGAACTGATGATGAAGACCACAGTTGACCATCGGAGTTACTACTCAATAACAAGTACTTCACGGGTTGAATTTTAATTACTTTGACACAGTTGCTAAGCAATTTATGCTCCTCGTAATGTATATGGTAAAACGGGTGCTAAAGCACCAGGACTCCTCAATAATGAACGGAATCGGAAAAAGCAATCTTTTGTAAGAGGTGACGAGCATTTGATATTAAACTATTGTATCTCAGATTATTTACACTAAAAAACGTAAAAAAAAAATTTAACCGACCACTAAAAACCGTGAAAATAATTTTCTACCAGTCTGAAGTCAGTCGGTGCCTCAGCACGAGCCAGCAGGAGTGATCGAAGCCCAATATAAAGTGCGTAGGTGAGGTAGATGAACTTATTTTCATGGTTTTTTGTAGTCGGTTAAATTTTTTGACATTTTATTTTTTTTGTTGTAAAGGGGGTGGCAGTCCATATATAAAAGTTGGGAACCTCTGACTTACAAGGTTAGCCACTAGGGAAATGAACGAGCTGACCAATCTGATGTCGGATATATATATATATTATTTTCAAATTATGATAAGAAATAGCGAAATTAATCCCACTAATATTATAAATGCGAAAGATTGTAGTTTGTTTTTTTGTTTGTTTTTATCTCTTCACGTCTTAACCGCTGAACCAATTTAGATGAAATTCGGTACACAGATAGTTTAAGTCCCGGGGAAGGTCATACGATAGTTTTATCCCGGAAAATAGCGTAGTTCCCGTAGTTGCGGGGTAGCGATGCACAAACTACTCGGACGAAGTAGCTAGTTAATGAACAAATGAAACTAATATTGATGTCTTCGATATTTTAATTATATTTTTTTTTTGTATTTTCTGGTATGCTTTGTGATTTTATTTTATTTGAGATTGTTTTTTTTTAATTTCATTTAATTGTTACAATAATTTAATGTAATTTGTGTGAATGAAATAAATATTTCAAAAGGGTTATTAGAATTAAGTTTGGACCGTCCGTATACTAAAGAAATGCAATTTATTTAATGTTATAATATCATTGGTATAATAAACTAAACTAACCTAAACTGACACAGTACATACATCATATCTAAACTGACAAAATAGCACCTAAAAATTTAATTTAATTTACTTCCTAAAGCGTGCACTACAAAGAGCCTATTTTCCTTCCGTCCATTTTTTTTTATGGTATAGGGGGCAAACGAGCAGGCGGATCGCCTGATGGTAAGCGATTACCGTCGCCCATGGACACCTGCAACGCCAGAAGAGTCACAAGTGCGTTGCCGGCCTTTACGGACAGACATCAGGATGGTACAGACTTTACCTACCATTAACCATCTAGTAGTCCCCGATAAGGTATCGGTATTAGTTATTTATCCATTACTAATACTTGTAAGTGATATATTATCATCACCCAACAAGTTTAGGTACTCAATTGCAGACATTGTTTCTACCGTAAATAAAATAATCAAACGACTCGTCAGGGCAAAGGAATTTGTTTGTTTGAAGAAAAATTCTATTATAAACAAACAAGGCGCAGTAAGTACTTAATCGCAAAGTAAACATGAGTTTATTTCATTCTTAAAAAATTTGGAAAAACTGTAACCTTAATGTTATTAGTTATTGCCGACTACTTACGTCTAAATTGTCCCTTACTACAGTTAAAACGTTAGTAACGTCTTTATCCTTCGGTTTTTGCCTTTTCAAACTGAGTCTATTTTTAAAACTGTTCAACATGTTAAATTAACTGCAACCACTAGTATTGTTAAAAGAAAATTCACGGAACACTTTTAAAACAGACCATTGCATGGCTTTGAACAGTTCACACGGACAATACAACGTTAGCACACCATCGAGGAAAATTAATAACTGAAAGAACCGGATAGAACAGAGGATTTGAGGAAACTGAGCAATTGTTGGTTAACCTTCGCGGTTGGTGCTTGCTTCATCTACTGAAATTTTATAATATATTTGCACAGCGCGTAGTCATGCTGAACTACTATCGCAGCGCACACAAAGGTGACTAATCACTTGGAGAACTGTAACGGATTATAAATAATAATAATTGAATAGTAACGTTAGCTAAATTAAGGTTCAACTCTATCCAAATAATTGTACAATGACCACAAACAAAGAAGGGTAAGCGGACCCTTTCAGAGTACACGGGAGGCGATGATAGCAACAGTAATTACACGAGTGATTGGCTCCGGTCGAGGACTCACGACAGTGAAGCATTGTACTGTGTCATTGTACTTGTGCCCCCAACTAAAGAGTTTGGAGAAACTCAACCAAAACCATGATATCGATAAATACAAAGTGTTACGTAAACGTCGCTTATACAAACATAGAGATCATCTCGATATCATAAGTTGAATTGAATTAACCTGGTAAATATGTTATATCGCTGCTGTATTCTCATATTATGTAAGTAAAGAAGCTTACTAAGAAGGAAGCAAACCAATTCAAGTCATCTTGCGTCTTATTTGACAAAAAATATCCTAGCGGAAACTAATTGCAATCTTGGTTGCCGCCACGAGATGTCACCCGGCTCCGAGAGCGTTGATTGCGGCCGTCTGAGTCACTGTCCACCTAATGAGACATTACAAACCAAAAGAAAAGCAAAAAGGCATTATATATGGTGAATCATACGCAAACTATTTTAGCCACAACGTTAACTTTGTAAGTGTAACAGGACTGTAATATCTGCTCCTATAGATGCTAACTGCTATCGTTGTTGGTCGCAAAACTAGCTTGGAGCAAGAACTTGTTATTTAATTCATAATTTAAAGACTCTTCCTACTTAGGTTAACCTAAGTAATTTCCGCTTTCAGAAATATCCATTCGGCTACAACGAAGGTACAGAACTATATGTTTGCAAAACACAACCTCTACAGGAAGTCGGCTATTATAGATGCACGAACAACGGGACTTTGCTATTTTTGGATGAACTGTCCCTAAATAATTCATAAAATTCAATTAGACACAAGTAAATGCAAAATAATATATTTAGGTACCTACACATACATGCAATTTTTTGTCTCATCATCATCATCATCATCCCAGCCTATATACGTCCCACTGCTGGGCACAGGCCTCCTCTCAGAACAAGAGGGCTTGGGCCATAGTTCCCACGCGGGCCCAGTGCGGATTGGGAACTTCACACGCACCATTGAATTGCTTCGCAGGTTTGTGCAGGTTTCCTCACGATGTTTTCCTTCACCGCAAAGCTCGTGGTAAATTTCAAATGTAATTCCGCACATGAATTTCGAAAAACTCAGAGGTGCGAGCCGGGGTTTGAACCCACGACCCTCTGCTTGAGAGGCGATAGGTCAAACCACTAGGCCACCACGGCTTTTTTTGTCTGTCAGTTTAAAATTATTTCGCAAAACTTTCATTTTTACGAATAATTTTATCCATTGCTTATCGTTAAATTTGGAATTAACACAAAGCTGTACACCGAGAAATATTTCCACATAAAAATCCAAAAATTCTAGATAATAGTTTTCTTCTATTGAATCTGGTGACTTAAATTACTGAAATAAATATAGAAATATAAAATTACATAATAAATATCACGGAACAATTTACACCAATTGACCTAGTCCCAAAGTAAGCTTAGCTTTGTATAGATAGATACATACTTAAATACATATTAAACACTCCACACCCGAGAACAAACGTACGTATTTTTCATACAAATATCTGCCCCGACACGGGAATCGAACCCGGGACCTCAAGCTTCGTAGTCAGGTTCTCTAACCACTAGGCCATCTGGTCGTCTGGTCGTCCGGTCGTGTGGTCGTCTGGTGGTATATGTTAGCAGTTATATTGCAGGTGGTAGGACCTTGTGCAAGGTCCGCCCGGGATTGCTACCACGATCTTGCTCGCTAATCCTGCCGTGAAGCAGCAGTGCTTGCACTGTTGTGTTTCGGCGTGGAGAGTAAGAGAGCCGGTGAAATTACTGGCACGTGAGGTATCCCATCTTAGGCCTCTAGGTTGGCAACGCGGCTGCAATACCCCTGGTGTTGCAGATGTTTATAGGCGGTGGTGATCTCTTACCATCAGGCGACCCACTTGCTCGTTTGCCATCCAGTCGAATAAAAAAAATGTACTTAAATACCGTTACAGTATGTTAAAATAAAGTTACGCGTGCTTTATTTCTAGTACCTACATAAACATATTTTTTTTATTGTACTAATACATGCAATTATCACTTATTAATTAGTTTATAAATAACGAAGCAAAAGTTCTTGTATACAATGCTTGTTCTGTTCACCAATGCAAAAACTGTAAATTGCATAAAACTGGTTTGATTGCATCGATTTCACTGTATATATGTATGTATACGAAGACGGTGGCCACAATTTGGGTCGTCGGTTCATTTAACTTTACTTTCTCTGATATACCATCGCTACCTGCGCTTTTTCTCGTAATTCTCACATATTGTTCTTTGTACTCGTATCACCATTATGATTAACATTATTTTCCGAAATGTGCTAAACAAAACGCAGAAAAATCATTATATATTGCTTGTCCCGACAACTACTACCCGTTCTAATTAACTGATGTTATTAGCTTATCTGTAGGAAAAACATAGGAATGAACGTTGATAAAGTAGGAAACAGAAGTGTATTTAACGCAATTGTCTTAACTTCGTCGTTAAGTACTAAGCGGTTTAATCAAACCAGTATTAATGATGGGCTGTATATGTACGTACATATGTTCGTAATTTTAGTATACGTATGACGAAAATTATTGGTTTATTCATCTTTACCATCTACAATAATCCACATGTAGGAACAATGTGGGCGACAGGACTTTCAAGCGTGGGCAAAACCGGAGGTGGGAACCTAACTAGTTTCGTAAGACACGCCAGGAGAAGTGTAATAAAAAAATATATCGTCATACTTCTAGTACATAACTATCATTAGTTTGCGGTATACTTAAAATCTTGTGGTCAGCCAGCAGTTGCATTATCAATTTTCCATAAGTCTCGTCCCACATATCCCGTAATAACATGTCATTAGAAATCTAAAGAGTGGGAAACTTTTAAAAGAATAACCTAATCCATCTTCTATCTATACTTATAAAATGTTAATGTCTTGTCTGATTTATCATCGCCCAGCCGAAACTTCTGGAGCCGGACTTGAAATTTAGAAGTCATTTTTTGAAGGTCATATGAGTCCACTAAGAAGATATTGTAATTTTTAGGGTTTGTTTTGTTTGCAAAATATCCAACTTTTGAAGTGTAAAGTTTCATTAAAATATAGATATAGAGATATAGATATAGATATAGATATGGAAAATAACCGCCGAAGGTAAAGAAATCGAATTTAAAGTGTTAGCCATTAATTCATAATTGTTTAGGAAATCAACTTCTGAAAAGTGGAATGAGGAACGAAATGTTGGCGCAGTGGTTTAAAGACGAGGTCAAAGAATTTCGAAGAAGACAAAGTCACGCGCAAAAGCTAGTTTGATCAATGTGTGAATTCGTACCATGCTCTAGCAACAAACTCAACTACAGAAAAAATCACCGTTGATACCTTTGACGAAAAACTGCTTTAGCGACCTACAAATTCACTATCTCGTAGAATAGTCTAGAATGGGATTAATGTAATTTGATTTAAACCGCAGATTGCTTTAACTAGTATAAACTATATCACGTGTCAATGAAGTAATAAACCTTTACATTCTGTATAACTTGAAAACAATATCGGCTGGCACTTAGTGCAGATCGCGCTCGATGTGTTCGTCTAACTAGATCAGGCATACTAAGTGGAACATCCGTGACTCGAGCGCCTATCGTCACACTTCTAAGCTCAATTACGTCTGGTAAGAAACCAATACTACTCCTTTTTTACGACACAATTCCATTGCACGGTGAGCACTTTGCAAGTTTAAATAAACTGTGTCAGTATCGGACTGCTTTATTTTTATTACCCATAGAAAATTTAAAAAGACTACATAGATTTCGCAAAAATAAATTATTACTAAAACTCGAAAAAACGTATTTTCTCAAAGATAAGTCTTCCAAGACCCACACATAGTAAATTTAATTTATAATATGTAAAACACTATGTAAAACATTAGAGCCGTTTCCGAGATCCACAAAATTAATAAATATATAAGAATTGCTCGTTTAAAGGTAGGTATTAGATAGATAAGAAAACAAGACCTATTTTGTTCCTGAATTGGAGTCTTTACCTACTTAATAAATTAGAAATAGTAATTAACTCGCATTAAGGAACTGTTTTATAATTTACAGGAGTAGGTAGCATTTAACTTTAACAGCACAGATTTAGCATGCAAGCCATAGCCGGTGGTAGTGGAAGGGTGCATTCACGCTCATTAGTGCATTATTTATGAGGCTGTCAATGAACGGCTAATATAACTGTCGTCACCGATGACAATTAATTTCACAAGATTGCATCTAATAGATTTGACTTACACTTAGTGTTGACAGCAGAAAATAAGAAGTCAAATGATCTGTTGATGATCAAATGGTCCGCAATGTTACGTTCAATTAATTTCCGGGTATTTCTCGATAAATGTATCAAATTATACATGTAAAATACATTGCCAACAAACAAAACATGTAATTATTACATTGTGTATATAACATAGCAAATGCGAGTACGTGAAATATTAATGTAATGAGCCTACCAATGTGAAGCTGGCGACGTTGCTACCAGTCACGGGTGAACTCGGGTCGGACGTAATAGTTGTTACTACTTATTACGCCGTTAGGTAATTTGGGCCTTATTAACTCTTGCACTAACCCTGAACCTTCATAACTGTGAGGTTAAATTACAATTAATTTCGTTACGAGGGACAATTCACACCAATTAAGATCGGGACATCGCGACATTGCAATATGTGGACATATCATTCGCTCTGACGACCGCATCTAATAACTCGTCAACCCGCACCAGATTGTCAACTTTTCCTACAACGATGTGCTTATTGCCTAAAACTCCATTAAAGAACCGTAAATAGATGAAACACGATTCTCTCCAAGCATTACTGTTAATGAAGACAGCCGCGTTAGCCGCGTTAGCCGCCTATTAGATTCCGGAGTATTTTTGGTTTCAAGCAATTCTAAATGAAAGTATTATTATTTATCAAAGATATACACGTGCTCCAAGCACCAAATATGATTGAAGCAAGTATTATTGTCTGATTAAATAATGCTTTTCTGAAAATAATATCATCGGTCGGTATGTTTACAAAAAATAAGATCAGAGTTGTCAGCGGATAAAACTCAGTTTTTTTCAACTCGTCGAAGAGAATTAAATAAGACTTTAGTCAAGCGCTTTTTAAAACTGACACGGCCTCAAACCCCATATACCTGCAGTCTCCCTGCAGCACATATAATTCATAATGCAATTAGGTATTAATATGTCTGCGCTTTGTTCAAAAGACGCGTTCTAGCGCAGCGCAATATATAGGTAGGTAGGTATGTACACTACACGAACGACGATTGACCCATTGCATATCTATCTGGGTGTATTAACGTACATAAGAAGTCCAAGCTGGTTTATATAAAACTCGGCTATTACAATTTACATAGATAAGTGGTAGAAAGCGAGCAATATCGCCCCGATTCACACGTTTCTTCGTTGTTGTGCAAGTATAAACAATAAGCTGTGCAATGGTTCAAGACAAAA
Source organism: Choristoneura fumiferana (assembly GCF_025370935.1). Lineage (NCBI taxonomy): Eukaryota > Metazoa > Arthropoda > Insecta > Lepidoptera > Tortricidae > Choristoneura > Choristoneura fumiferana. Next base: position 11,133,984 of record NC_133489.1, read on the forward strand.
CCGCGTGTGAGACATATTCCGCCGATAATGCGGCGATCGAAGGCACCAAACGATTGTCATACTATATAGAGGCGTCAATGACCCGAACACCAGTAAGACTACGAAAAACCGGAGTATTTATGTTAGCCACGGATTACTTCGAAAGCTGACTAAATAATAATGTTTGTTTACTCACACCTGAATGACAGTCAACTTTTTCGTTAACATCGGAAATAAATAGGCCGCAATGTATTCAATTACAGTTACAAGTTTAAAAAGAATCCAAGTGAAACAATTTCTCGAGATAATTAATTCTCATGGACGGATAGATTGTTAGTTTAATTCAGCTACTTTGTTAAAAATGACAAGATTGTATGTACGACTAACGCAAGTTTAGTTGATTCATCGTCACTTTGACAGCAAACAGACAGTGACACTAAATCAATAACAGGCTGGCGACTGTCGTCGATGTTTGTAGCTAACCCGACGTATACTATAATGCCTGTAGGTTCTTTAAACGCTCGGTCGTCTTTGAACATAGAGTCATGTTTCGAGGGACTTAAATTTATGTCTGTTGATATTTGTTGGAGGAACGGAGACTCGTAAAAGAACGTTTTCAAGATTATTCGATTCGTGACCGTGACTCAACTCAAAAATGCTTTGCTCTTTTGCGGTACCGTACGTTCAATCGGCTCATTCACGTAAAAACTCATAACACGATGACCTTTAGTCACTTCGATCTCCTAACCAAAAAACCATCAGTCCTTTCCGAGTGTAGGCACGTACTGGGTTTTTGTGCTAACTCGCATAACACACAAAGGGATTTATTTACCTCGGCCTTCCTGCGTAGAGACAAGTTCCTCCAAATATCGCGGGGACTAGTCCATGCAACCTTAGGTTTATCAGCTCCACTATCACCCACACTGCTAGCGCATCTGGCCAATTTAGTCTGTTGGCCGGATCCATGGATCAAAGCTCGATTTGCCATTCCCGTCACATTCAACTAAACACAACTTACACACCAAGAAATCGTGTGCAGGTTGTCGTAATCACATAAAGTCAAGACGTTTCTCACGCGTCACATCGGTAACTTGTTGTGCATAACAAAACATTCACTTGGCAGCAAACTATCAATTCGGCAGAAACGTTCCAAACCGGGAACAGATTTAATATAGATACTCTTAAGAACTTGTTACACAAAGTACGAACACAAAAACGATTAACAATGCTAGTGCAGTCAGTGTTGGAACAGTGTTTTAAAACAAACTGCGGTAATATGAAGCACATTCACGACTGTATCAGTTTGGAGGTTAAGTTACTGGCCGTACCGGCTGCCGGCTGCGAGCTCAAGCATGCCCGCGTCGGGGTTGGCTCACACGGGGCGGAAACATAAGCCACCTGCCAGTGTTAGCACTTCTTACTGGCAATTAAGTAAATATAAAAGATTTAAAAAGTTGCATCAACCATATAACAACTATCAACATCAACAGAACTGTTTACCCGTATCTTTCTGTGAGTGAAACGATTTAAGAAAAAGAAAAATCTTTAACTAATAGAAAGCTACCTTTATTACGTGACGAAAATGGGCCTTAAGCATGTACACTATCCCTGATTAATTTAATAAGCTTAGTTTTATCCCCGGAAGCGAAAAACTGCTGGTTCATTATATATTACTTAATCACAAGGAATTAGCAATTATAAAGTCAAAGGAAACGAAATCCGTGTTAAACCTAAAAACAAAACGGTGCGATGAAACAACATTGCATTGCAATCAGCTACTCAAACGGTAAAGAGGAAATTGCAAAATACCGACAAATCTTAAAGCAATAATACACACACGTGTGGAAACGCCTCAATTCAGGTACGAGTTAATTATGGCTATAGCTACGTAGAGGCAAAAGGATCCCGAGCCCGTCACACTCATGCCCACCAGACACAAAAGCATTAACAATATCTTAAAAGAATTAAATCCAGCTATTGGTAAAGTTGAAGTGGTTCTTAACACAACCGCTCGAAAGTTTAAAACAGTTTAAGTGTCGAGTGCGGTTAGCTTTTTGTTGTATTGACACAACAATGCAACAGAAGAACGTGCCCCAACTGCTTCGGTCGGTTAGTGAATTTTAAAACTTAACCCAAACCATCGGTTTAGTAAAGAGCTTATTGTATTAGGATGACTAAATTCCTTGTGCACATTTTACGATTCGCCATATTATTTGAAGCCTTTTCTTATCGGTGCAAGTTCTTCGACACATCCCAATGAGATAAGGCCCTCGATAAGGAGAGTTGAAGAAATATTATACTAAGATAAACAATACTAAATGTATTTTACTTCAAATGATAATGATAGGTGAAAAGATCTCATTGTTTTAGTAGCTAGTATATATGTATTAACAATATCGTTCTTTTAATATAAATATATGACTTCATTCCAGTTGAGTGGGTAATGGAAAAGAAACAAATAGAGGGTATCACTTTGGAACAACAGGACCTCTGTATACTTTTATGATAATTATTATAAGAATAGTAGGTAAGTATACTTAATAAAGTATGAAACACACTTTTGTACCTACCCGTAAAAGATAGAAAACAATCATCAGTTTAACACGCTTGGCGCATTCAATAACAGCATTGTTCCCGATTTTCAGGTCAGGGGGCGGCCGTGAAACAGTAAGGACTGTTTAGTGAATTCGACATATGCGAACAGCATGGCTGCCGCTGCAAGAGGTTATTTTTAACCCTGTAGACTTGGGGTCAGTCACCCGTTCACTCCGCGCCCCAGACCAGTCCTATCACATGAAGAAACTGCGTGGGAATATGGTGGGATGCCAGCCATCTCCTTACCGGGAGAATAAAACACCAGCAAAAAAAGTAAATAAATTGAAATGCTTTTGTTAGCCTTATTTGTGGACGTCACGTCACGACATGGCAAGGAATAAACGCATGCTGAAAAAGATAACCACATTTTTATATTTGACAGGATCAAACCAGATACTGATTTAGCCAAACAATAAGGTCAAGTTTCAAAGATTATAACTTCTTAAGTCGTGGATACGTAAACAAATTGTGATAATCGCTATAATCTTAATATTGCTCGCTAATCCTGCCGTGAAGCAGCAGTGCTTGCACTGTTGTGTTTCGGCGTGGAGAATAAGACAGCCGGTGAAATTACTGGCACTTGAGTTATCCCATCTTAGGCCTCTAGGTTGGCAACGAATCTGCAATACCCCTTTGGTTGCAGATGTTTATCGGTGGTGGTGATCTCTTACCATCAGGAGACCCACTTGCTCGTTTGCCATCCAGTTGAATAATAAAAAAAAAGAAAAAAGAAAACAACTGGAACCAGTTTCCAGTGCCGACATTAGCTTTGGATTAATATAATGTACTATCCAGCTAACGATTTATGACTAAGTGACTAGTGAGTATGTAAAGTAAATGGAATAAGTACAAGCTACTGACAACGACAACTCATAAGTTATGCAATGCAACACCTGACACGGGTAGAACGTATCGATTTTATGTAAACACAAACCATTATATTCTCGCGAGTAAACAAAACATCCTCTGAAGGTATCCATTGTAAAAAAAAAAAAGAAATTTGATAAAAGTGCCTTGCACGCAGCCAACTGATTGACTAAACCAGCATGATAAAAAGGGTTCATGAAAGTATACTAATTTCTTCAGTTCAGTACGTGTGTAGGCTATGGAGCTTTCCATCAATCCATCCATCCCAGCCTATATACGTCCCACTGCTGGGCACAGGCCTCCTCTCAGAACAAGAGGGCTTGGGCCATAGTTCCCACGCGGGCCCAGTGCGGATTGGGAACTTCACACGCACCATTGAATTGCTTCGCAGGTTTGTGCAGGTTTCCTCACGATGTTTGTGTTATGGAGCTTTATCTGGTCACATAATAAATAACACTCATCAAACTGATTTAGAGATAAATAATTAGAGAACTAACAAAGAAATCACCACAGGCAGACATTATTAAGTGAATAAATATAACGCTCCTTTCTTATTTTGAACATGAAACCTTTCTTACTTGACCTTTCTTATTTCCTCATATCGTTGCAATCTTTAGAAAGGCATTCGATATTATACCTATTGAGACGTAAAAACCTATTAGGATTCATGTGTACAAGAGGGCTGTCGGCGTTAAAATAACGATGTCTCCCTTTTTCGGGGAGAGCTATTATTGGGGGAACGGTAAGGGTGTACAAAATTTTATACGGCAAGGGGACTCACCGTGGCCGTATCGGTAAGGGTGACGGTGGCAGAGGTGGGCCCGCCGTTGGGTGCATTATTGTTGATAGATAAGCCGGGCACCACCTGATTGTTCGCACTCTGTTCGATTATACGCTGTCGTAAGGCCAACCGTTCTAGGCTGGCCAAGCGGTGAGAACCACCTGTGCCTTCTCTGTCTCTCTCCCGAAGACCTGTTGTGCTTCCAGCACTGAAGGAACCACTGTATTTAGGAAGAGTTGGCGGTGGCACAGGTCTGGCAGAACCACCTCTACCTAGAAGGGATCCACTTGACGTGTACGCGTAGCTACTTGGGGTGCCAAGAGTGGCAGTACGCGGAGCGGCTGCAATCCCATTTAGAGTTCCATTTGTACCATTGACGGCGCCACCATTCACCGTCGTCGTGCTGCCGTTCATCTCCTTAAGATGTATTCCGTCATGCGAGTATAACAAATCAGAATCACACACTGAGTCACTGAGAGCGCACTACGATACGATCGCAATTTGGAGCGATTGAAGTAGGAGCGTACGAGCCGAGTGCCCGTCGGAGGCGGTTTGACAGCTCAGCGGAGCAGACGAGGCGCGCGGGCGGAGTCACTCGGCGCCCCGCGCTCGACGCCGCCGGCCGGCCGGCATAAGCCGTCGCTGACACGCCGACCCTCCACCACCACCACCGCAACTCTGGATTATTGCCACACGAACGCCGAACCAGAGAGTTGAAAATGCAATGTAGCAAATTCTCTGTCAAGGTCAACGCATACATTCTTGACACAAGCAGTAGCCAAATAATCGCAATCCATTTAAGGATAAGACGACTTTAATACTCGCACCTATTTTTGTCGTAAAAAACAACGCTAGGGGCTGAAAGAGCAAAAAGGAATACCCGAAGACTTCAAGATTATACATTCTTTCATTGTACGTTGAGTTGACCATTTGACTGGAAAAGCACCAATATATATTTACAAAATTGTTATCCTTATCATCAATTCTTAAAAAAACAACTGTAGATGAAATTTAATCTTCCAAAAGCATGTAGGTATTACGAGAAAGGAAATCTCCCCCAACTCATACTGTCATAGTCTTAACATTTTATATCTGAATCTATGATAGAAATTAAGATAATAACTCAACATACGATTGCAATCTTGCCGTAAATGTGTGAAGAAAGAAAGATTTTATGGAGTCTTAGAGACGCAATAAGCCTTGTGAAACTGTAAGAAAGGTACCTAAATATCCTGGACACTTTTGTTATTGGGTGTAAGTTAATATTCAATAGCGAACGGATGTGAGGCTAGTTCATCGGCCTGACCCGAAGACGTTTGTCGGCTCCTGCTAGGGGACCAGCGGAAGTATTTTTGAGGTCGGACAATAGATGCTTCGCTCAATTACACGCGTACGGTACTAAAACGGTATAGACGGTAGGTACACATCCTATCTAGCTTCGTAAATTTCTAGAAAAAAATTGTAGTAGGTATAGATAGTTTTGTTTAAGTTCTTACTATAAAAAAACTACTTCAGTAGGATAACTATAATTTAGTTCGCTTGGCGCGTACAGAGACAAGACAGACAATATACATTTACTAGGGTACACATGCAAACTACTTAAACGTTAGTTAAGTATACTGCTGTACATCGATTGGTAAACATAATCCCTTCAAAAACATAAAATGTCAAAAATGACAAGTCCTACAACGCAATTTTTCTACTGTAAAAAGTTGTGACATTTAATGTAAAACCAAGTTAGTTATTAACAGACTTCTAATGGAGGAGGTTAACAATCCGTCAGAATATTTAATATTAGTGTTTATAGAAGAATCTATTCAACAACTTAGCTATAAATTGTTAACCGTTTCACCAATTACAACCAATTACCTATCAACATTTTTGATATTACAAAAATCAATATTAGACTCTTTACAGAAGTGGGTATCTATTATAGTAACAATAAGGACTTATATAATGACTTGTCAACACGGCTTCATATTCTACTAATTAATATTCTTTGTTCCTATGTACACTTAAGATTAGTTATTAATTGAAACAGCAGATTAATCTTTTATTATGGTCACTCAATTATCAGAAATATACATGTTATGAAGTGTTAATAAAAAATCAGTTGACTAAATTTAATACGAGTTCAATAAATGAAACGAGTGCAAAATAAAAGATATGAAAACAAATTGAACTTCATTAAACCATAATTTCTACGGTGATTTTATAAATTTATCTTTTCATTACGATTGCTACATAGGTAGAAGAGAATATTCAAGACATGCAGGTAATGCTGATGCAGTAATGCAAATGATTGTGAAGTCAGATCTACGAACTGAATCATGAATGGGGAACAAACATAACTTCATTAAACCATAATTTCTAAGGTGATTTTATAAATTTATCTTTTCATTACGATTGCTACATAGGTAGAAGAGAATATTCAAGACATGCAGATGATGCTGATGCAGTAATGCAAATAATTGTGAAGTCAGATCTACGAACTGAATCATGAATGGGGAAGTGTTTTAACTTGCCTATTCCCGCAGGAAGCACGTGTTAGTCGCGTGTGCCGACTGGCGCGTTCCGGCAGGCGATCGACCGCGGCACCGCGCTTGCGCGCCCGCACCCTACAATCCCTCAACCCTTGCGTCCAACACTACCCCCGCCGCGATGCAAGCACTGCGCCTCAGGCCTCACGCTTGTTGAATGACAATATGAAAACATTATTGCATTAAATTAACCGCATCTATTCTAAATTCTTTCCATTGTACGACCTAGAGTTCCACAGTGATGCCTTATACATCTTAATTCATATTCGCATCAGGATTACTGCCATCCTTTGTGACTTCCTTTTGTTTTAACCGCAACTTCATTGTAAAGTAAGACGAGAAAGAGCCTAAAACAAGTAATCGCATAACGAAATTGATTACGCTCGGAGCTGTCACCGCAAATATATTGGTAGCTTGTTTCATTCTACTGAGGCCAAATATGCAGAAATATGTACGTACATTCATGAAACTTTAACCAAAGATTTATAGAATTGAAACAATTTATGGCTTGGGATTTTTCCTAATAGGGATATTATAATAATATTATGAACTATAATAGTTCAATTGAAAATACAAACTGAAATATAGATGCACAGAAAAACCAGAGAAATAAGACCAGCACTGGGAATCGAATCCGGGTCCTTGGTATTCCGTACCGCGTGCTATACCGCTACACCAGTGCTGGTGCCACTGGTGGTGGTTTTTCAGTTTGTATTTTCAATTTAGGTTTTACGGGATGACCGTAAAAGTAAAAATTTGGAATTGAAATAAAAAATACAAAAAAAAGGATTCCAAAAAACCAATCTTATCATAGTTCAGTTAATTTATGTACTACTAACATTAACGTAGTATAAATAAAAAATAAATAAACAAAGATAATGTTTCGATATGAACGCCATCTAGTTGCCATTTCATTATTATTTCGATGCCTTACCGCACAGAACGTTAACGTGCCTCCAATGAAATCTGCACCAACGTTGTACATAACAGCTACATGTTATTATATGAAAGGTGTAACGCGCTAGTCGCACGAATGTACGAGCTCATTGAGGTTGTGTTAATATGAAGCCCCTTCCGCTAGATGGCATAAGCGTCCCCGCCTTGCTTCTCTAAGTTTTTTTTTATAATTAGTTATATATAAAATAGTCTAGACATATTTTGAGGTTAACTAGCTTAGAGTACATATCATTAAACTAAATAAGCCAATAAGAGCAGAGACTAAACATTCTGCCATTTTCTGAGGGAAAGCGAGGCAAGTTAGCACAAATTTACCTGACCAACAACTCTAGAGATTTGGATCACAGTTAGTGTTAGGTACTAGTTAAATCTGTAAATACCATTACAAAAAAGAGTGATTTTAACAGCCATGATGAATGTTTTAAATTTTACTAATACTTATTAATATTAGGTATGCAGTGAAATAATAAGTCTTGAAAATGATATCCAGCATTGATTTCACTGACGTGGTATTAGTTGTCTCTAAGCCTATCTGACTTAACGTAATGACGAGTACATTATCGCACGCATTAAGAAGCGAGATCGCAAAGAAAGTGACAATGAAAATGTCACAGAACAATTTAAAGCAAACTCAGATGCATGAGAAGTAACTGAACATTAGATCAATGTATATTATTACATTATTTTAATCGCGTTCGAAAACATAATAGATACTCAAGTCAAAATCTGATTGGTTACAGAGAATTGAAAAATACCAGCCAAGTGCGAGTCGGACTCGCGCACTGAAGGTCCCGTATAATCTTTAGGTAAATTTTGCAAAATATATGCGCGGGATAATTTTAACCAATTTTTTTAAAAAATAGGGATTAAACTGATTCGTCAACATATTTGTATTTCTTAGTAAAATATACGTAATAATAAACATTATGTTATTAAACACAGTTATCAAGTATGGACGCCCTCTTATAACATTTAAAAATATTTAGTGTACATTTTTTGGATCAACAAGATGCTTATATTGAGTAAATTATCGTTTGGCTGTAATAGGTAATACCTGTGTGACGGTCAGACAGACGGACGGACGAACAGACCGCTGCACACGTGAGTGACGGCAATAGGGCTCCGATTTATCCCATCAGGGATCGAACGCTAAAAACTATTTGAAGCCAGACGTCACCTTTTAATGGTCAGTTTGCACTTTTAACTATATTCTATTTATTCAAACATGATTCAAATGACAGATGCCAAACTGACGGAACTAGAGTCCCTCCTACTGTTACGCAAACTATCGATACTTTTGCATGTACCTAATGAATGAGTGAACCTGGTGCTAAATGTGGCAATAGCATTATTTGTTACGTTAAACGTTACGCTATCGAACTAAAAGTCTTATTTGAATTTTAAAATATAATTTATTCAAAACTTTCCGACTCTGACGAACAATCTTGCAAATTAATAATAAGTTCGTTCATTTTACCGCTTTTATTTTTACCGATAACCCTCACCTCTAGCAATTGCAGCTTATTGAAACAACATTGTAAGGGCGTTCATTAAAGAAAGCAACTTAATATAACACAGTGCCTACGCAGTAACTTAACAATTTGTTAGCAAATTTGAGGTCAAATATTAGAACATTCAGCAGTTTTAATGTGATTTCATTTTTTCAAGCATTAGGTATATCTGTTGGAAAAAATAAAAAAAATGTTACCGCCTCACAGTTATATAATCATCATATGTCATTTGAATCATCTTAGACAAATATAATATACATAGATACATTAAATCGTAATAAAAAAATATTATTTTACTATGAGAATACATTTACGATATAAGTGTCTTCATACGTTTACCAAAAGAAAATAATGATGTGATTGCATTCGCGTGGGATTCTAAATTGAATCATGAAAATGTCGTTTATCGGGACAATCAAGTCGATGTTATGATGCTATCGTTTTAATTACCTTCTGACGCATTTGTCTTTGCATACGAAGCCATCAGAATTGTACTGTAGATACCGTATAGGTGCGCTGTTTGTAATACTGAATAGGATGTTAACCATAGAAAGTTTGTTGAACTGTAAACATGTTGAACGATATTATAAAGATGTTCATTCTACACGCTTAGTAAATCTGAATTAACGTAAACAGTGTGTTATCAAGTAAATCTGGAAATAGATTTCCGAGAAAACTGTTTCTGCAATCGTATGTAAGTATGTTAATGTTACTTCGGTAGGTATATTGCAGATACAATTCTAGATTTTTTACAAAATTTGCTCAACCACATTTTGCAAGTTCTTGCAGTAAATAACTAATTGATTGCGAAATTGGTAGACTTGCCTACTATGTATGCAATACGCGATTTCAGTAATTTAAAGCTAGGTCGTTGCTCAGTTAGTGCAACGAGCACAACTAAATCGAACCACATGACGACGGAGCTGGAAATCGCATGTACTTGGATTGTACAGTATGTATATGTTTGCATTGCAGTAATGGCGATTTTTTTTGTTGTTTATTTCTCAGTTTCTTGAAAAACGACGAATCTCACTTGAAGAACAGTATTTGAGAGTATTTAGGACGTCAAGGGATATGTTATTGTGCGTTGTAAGGCTATAAATAAAATCAAAACATGAAAATGTCAAAAGCAATTACGAGACGATTAACCACAAAATTCATTTATCAGTCCAGTATCACTATGAAAGTACTTAAACTAACTGATAAGACAAACTGGTATGGCCAGTGGATAATACGTGAAGGCATTAACAACGATAATTCCATATAGGTTAGTTACTCAACAAGGTAGATACATAATGTTTCAGACACCACAGTAAAACCATGCGTCACGGATAGTAAGGAAAACATTAGGCATCGCAATGGAATGTAAAAAACTCGACACATTTAAAAATAGAGCTTATATACCCATGACATTATAAAATCTCTATATCTGTAAGTTACAAGAACTAATTAGGTATTGGTTCAATAGAAAAAACACGTGATTTATCACTTAGTACGAATGCACAATTAGTCAGAGACCGAGGAACAGTTTAGCCAAACAGGCACGTGCGACCAGACCAACAGGCAATGTTTCTTAAACAAACCCAAACGTACACAACAGTAAAGATAACAAAGCGAACTGCTCGCTGAAGTTAAAATAGGTCGGTACCACTTTGAAGGTGCACTCTACTTTAGATACAAACAACTGCCACAAAGTTAAATTAATTTAGTTTAAAACATATTCAAGATGTAAAATTCAATATAAAGAGTACCAACCAGCACATCTATTTGTTAAAAAATAGAAGAACAAACAATTTCGCAACCAGAACTCATTGCAAAGTTGCAACATCCGATAATGAATACATCCCACTTGCAACAGATAGTTATTGTATCTATGGTTAACTATGGGCGGTGTAAAATGATGTTTCAAATGAATGGAGAACCTACGAGTGTGATGGATGACTTGAGTTTTCAAGGCAAATTCTAAGTCATAAATCCATCGCCTACGAGAAAAGATGCTTAGGCACAAGTTATCTCAGGTGGTGTTCTTGCCAAGAAAGAGCATAATGTTAACGACGAGGTAGAATACCATTTACATACTTAAATACATAATATAGGTACATAGTACGTACACTACTACTAGGCCTAAGCAAGACATTAGGTAGTAGGTACTTCGTGTACAAACTACCAACTGAAAGTAATACTAATAGAATACCTATTGTTAAGATTGAATCCAGTCTTGAGACGAATCATTTAAATAAAACCATGACAAACATCGGTAAAAAAAAATAACTACCCATTCAGGACATTTAGGCCAACGCAGCACGTTAACATATTGTCAGGTAATGTACGTACTATGAATTCCTACACGTTAAGTAAGTACTACAATATTAGTTTACACACAATCGACTAGCAACACAAAGGAAGGATGACCACAAGTTTCTAATGGGTTTGCCCTGTATGTGTAGAACCAGTCAAGATTTCTACAAGTATTGCATACACGCAAGTAGGCCGAGTACTTATTAATTTAGTACTCGTAATGTCACTTTTTATAAGATTATATTTTTAAACTAAAAAGTAAATTTCAAAACTGTCCTTATGGTGCTTACCTGATCCGAAGTTACGTTAGGATTGGGCCTGTAACGAGACAGAACAGGCCTGTTCCGGGGTCTATTTAACGGCGATTCCGTGGATGCCATTACTTTTAACGAAAACAAATCACTATCACTGAACTGTTCAAGTTTAGGTGTCACTTGCTGTCAATATGTGCAGGAAATGTTTAAGGAGGAAACATATTACAATAATTACAACGGCTATATACGGCACTAGCAAGTGTGATTCCACATTTTACGTCGACAAATCACACATCCGGAGGAGCGCCGACTGAAGCCGAAGCGTGAATCAACCGATTACAAATAACATCCAGCAGTTTTGCTGCTTGTGATAAACATTTATGGTACTCCCCCACACGCACTCTTATCTGACTCTAATATTCAGTCTTTAAAAACAATGTTTAGGGACACGCAATTAAGTAAACAAGCTTTAAAATACTCAGAATAGTAGCGCCAAATAAAGCATGTACGAGCTTTACCGTAACGAGATGCAAAAATAGTAACACTGGTTCAATGGAATGGAAAGGAATTCGAAGGCAAATATAGTGCTTGCAAGGAGCAGTGCGACAAACCTGGAGCAATGAACTAGTTAATTAAATAATGTAAGTTTTCACAATAGATATTAATACGTGGACCGTTCACGAAACTACCGATCACCGATTAAAAAATTGCGAACTGACTCATATTTAGCGACGTTAAATTGCAAGTGTTCGGCGGTGCAATCGACGTCGTATGAGCTAATGCGAGTTGTGCGCGGCCCGAAGATGACCATAGGGACTTCGCTATCGGTGTCATGCTGCCTGCTGGGCCAACCTCGACGTTCGAGGGCCGAATAGCGGTCGCGAATTCCTACTCGTAATTCAAATGACGGCGTACATACGTGCCGCATGAACAAACGGTCCACACGACCTAATAATTCATGTGATAAATTCACGCTTTACTTTATGACAATACGTATTGAATTTAAAAGCAAGTGATTTAGATATGCTTGTTTAGATGTATGGGATTTTTTTTTTACTTACCGCTAAATTGGTTGTCGATGTAATCCAGCACATGAAACAAAATAAATAAATAATTATTTATGTGAACGTTCACCTCACTTGAAGATAACTGCACAGGGGATCATTTAAAGGACTCATTGTAAATTAATTTAAAAACGTACGTAGGCAGGGAAGACAACATGTACCCACGTTCTCAAGGCTATCTGTGCTTAAGTAAGTAACATCCATGAAAAGCTACTTTTGTCACAAAGTTTTGCTTAATAAATAATGATAGCAACAGTAGCGCGGACGCTAGAGCGTATCGCTAAGTCAACTCTACTCCATACTATGAAGAACAACTCTACCACCAATACGGTTCAATGATTCACTAGGCCTGCAATCTGTATACTGGCATTGTTTTCAAATCCCGATTGTTTTTGATATAGATCACGCGGACACATATTGAAGAAAGATTAAACAAATGACGCTAAGCATTGTAAATAGCAATAACAAACTTTTTTCTTCGTATTTATTCGAAAACATGTACAGAACTCGCTAGTGCCTTAACCAAGATCCGCATCCGATTAGGATAAGATTATGATACCAAAATTCATGTTTTGTTTAAACTTAAATAAAATCTTTCGACGTACCTAGCGGAGCGTCACGTCACTTAGTGTTTTTTTTTATAATTTATCTTGCAATTAGCGCTAATATAAAAAGCAAGTGCTTAAATCTGTAATTAGTTGCTACATTCATTAAATGAAGCTCATGAATGAATATTAAAGCATTTTTATTATAAATGAATATATCGTAAAACTAGTTTTAAAAATATCAAAATTAATCTTACATGAAAGAGAAGTGTCCACAGTTTCCATTTTATCTGAGTAAATGATCTTCCGTTCCGTGTAATTTTTAGATCAAAGAACTAATACATAATATAAACAAACGTCAAAGCGCAGCCGTTGGAATCAATACACAAATGTCACAGTTGAGCATGTTTTGAGTTGATCTTTGTATCGGTCAACAAACAGACAATCGTATCCGTCAATATTGACGGCGAATTTGGGTCAGATTGGTGCAGTTAGGGTAGGTTTAGAGAAAAGTTTAAAGTAAAGACGAGTGACACGCGATGTTTACTTTGGTGAGAGATCTGGCGGAGAGAGAGCCGGCGGTTGGCGCACACGTCCGCGGGAACTGAGCCACGGCGGCGGTGCAACGCAAGTAAACGCAACGCACGGCGTACAACAATACATGCTATTTCAGGGAATGGTGCATGCAGAGAATTCGCAACTCTGCGGATTCCGGCGTCGGTGTGGCCATAGGCTTTTAAGGTCATACATCTCATGGCTTAGGGCAGTAATGAGAGAGACGGACTCAAGTTACCTGCTGATTACAATTTTAACCATTGGTTTTACTAATGTTTGTATGTATGTATGTAAACTCTTTATTGTACAAAAGAAAAGAAACAAAACACAATGTTTAACTAATGCTTAGTATGTAAGTATATGCAATTACGTAGATACGTAAACACTTTATTGTATAATAATAAAGTAACAAACACAACAAACGATAACATATATGTTGATGTGATATCTACCAATTAACTTTTTAGTAGATTGGATGAGCTTGTTATGATCGTATTGAAAACCTCACTTAGAATAAGATAAGATGTAATCGTGTACAGTCAAGGGCAAAGATATCGACACGGCCAAAGTTGCAGAAATATGTATACACGGCCTTAATGTTAAGTGCATAATGTCGTCTATACATATTTTTGTAACTTTGGCCGTGTCGATATCTTTGCCTTTGACTGTACTACTTTGACTGTACGTAGTAGTATAGTGTACTCTTAAGTACAGTCAAAGTAAGTAAGTCGTTAGTAATTCAAAGATATCTTAGCTCTTTAGAATCGAGAACTGAACAGATTCCCAGCCTACATACGTCCCACTCCCACTACTGATCACAGACCTCCTTCTTAGAATGAGAGGGCTTGGGCCGTAGTTCTCACGGGGGGCCAGTGCGGATTGAGAACTTCACAGACATCAATGAATTGCTTCGCAGATTTGCGACAGTTTCCTCTCGATATTTTCCTTCACCGTAAAGCCAAATGGCTAATGTAATTTCGCACATGAATTTCAATACACTCAGAGGTAAGAGCCCGGATTGGAACCCACTATAATCTGCTTGAGAGGCCATAGATAAAACCATTAGGCCATCACGGCTCAACAGAGGTATAGTCGTTTAAATAGTCTAGCAATTACTAATAAGTACGTACTACCTATTTAAGCTGCATCTCTTTAAATCAGCTATAATAAAACAAATATAAAATATAAAATAATATTACTTACAGTCCACAGATGGTCCTAATCTTAACAGAAAATCCTGTATTATATGTAAGTATCTCAATCTTAGACTCGATTGAACAAAAGACACAAATAAGTTTAAAGATCTAGAGCCTGAATTAAACATGAGTCTAATTAATACAGACTCTTACCAACGATTAACTGCAAACAGAACGTTGCAGGGCTCGAATCCAATAACCGCTTGCATCATAGTCAAAATAACAACACATCTAAAACAATCATACTTCGATGTAAACAATTACATGCACTGAAAACCATCACGTCACAAATTGAGGTAACAATCTGCGAATTTGCGACGCAATAAACAAGATTGGAACGAACTCATGAAAATACATTGCATACCGTTGCAATCTTAAACGATCAATTACTTTAATGAGAACTTTGGCCCAATAACATCTCTCTCCTGATGCTACATACACATATAGCAAGAGCAGGAATTATCGGCACCGGCGCCTGTCTTCGAATCATTTCTAGACTCAATTTGTTTTAGTAGTAGGTAGTTGAAAGTGAGTATTTCTTATATTTTAGATAGTTTGAAACCGTGGGAAGGACATAAGATAGTTTTATCCTGGAAAAATGCATAATTGGCGCGGGATAGCGATAAGCAAAATCTTCGCCTACGAAGTCACGGGCAACAGCTAGTTAATTAATATTTTTATGGTAATAATAAATAAAAAACTTCCAAAATCCAATATTGTTTTTTCTGTTTTTTTTTTTGCTAGATATTAAAATCTCGTACCTTATTTGAGCCACTCGGAAAAGCCCCGTGGCCCAACGTACCGTGTAGAGTACGTGGATTTAACCAGCACTATTAAAATATGTATGACATAACAATTGTACTAAAATCTATCTAATTTTTAAAAGCCAGCAACAAATTCTGACAACCATAAACCATCTTTCTCACAGAATCAACTCTGTCTGATTTCATTTAATTGAATATCTTCTAAACATGGTCAATCACAAAAAGTGCGAAAAAGAACCCTGATAATATGGCGACGCAACTACATAATTAATCTTAGGTTGACAGTGGTGAAGCATTAGCCGTCCGCATAAAAAACGCGTAGCTCCGAGAATTTGTAGAATTGATCTAGCGGACCAAGGTGCCGTGCCAAAAATGCCAATGGTCTATTCTATGTTTTACCTGACAGCGGTTCTTCCTTACCGGCAGTCGGCAGTCCAAGAAGTCATTAAAATAAGTCCGCGAAGTATGTAGATACTTTTATGTTATAATTAAAAAAAAAATGTATATTTATTTATTTACATGTGGTATTTATTAATATCGGGGATCTCGGAAACGGCGCTAAAGATTTCGAAGAAATTTGCTGTGGGTGTAAAATAGTGTAAATAAATGCGAAAGCTATGCGAATATGTGCGTCGTGCGTGCGTGCGTTCATGTAGGTATTTGTTAATTCTTCAAGCTAAAATTCCTGGAAGGATTGCGTCGGACACAAGTTTTTTTATTTATTAAATAGTATCCTATTGCTATCTCAAATCTGAACCCTAAATTTAGAAACAAGATATTTCACTCGTTCGTTATGCATCGTGAATGAAATCTACGATGTATTTTCTAAAAAATCTCACGGGAATTTAATAAAATTCGAGAATTTCAATTTGACTGCCTGATCTATGTTTAACGCATGCGAAGCTGCGGGTAAAAGCTGGTTTAAAATAAACCACCTACGCTACGCGTCTATATCATCCCATTTTCGCTTCCTCGAGATCTTTTCGGTGTCGTTGATGACAAGGGGCACGCAACCATGAGAAGGGGTGTCGATTACAGTCACAGCGGCGTCATTGCGGCGGGAAGGTCACGCGCCAGGGCGCAATCCCGGGATGAGGTCATACGCTCCGCGACTCCGTGAGCACGGAACAATACCACAGTAGGATTCTGCTTACAAGCTATACTATATTAATGTATACAAAATTGTATACTGTACAAAAAGCTATTATAGGCGCACAGCATGCTACAACTTTAGGCCCAATTCCCAGAAAAGATATTGAAAAAAGTTTTTGATCCATGCTATGACGCATATTTTTAATGGTATTTTAAATCTTCTGTTAGTCATCAAAGCCATTCTACCTTTATAATTACTAATTACCTTATAGACTATACGACCTTCGACCTGCGCCAGCGGCAATTTATGAAAAAAATATTTTTTTTTGCTCTTACTGATACGTACAGGTTGTTCAGTAATGAGTGGATAATCCTTAAACTACGGATAGAGGGCACTTTCCTAATAATAAAACTATAGTTTAGTAAAAGTTGCACGGTTTCAGAGATATTTGGACTTTCAGGTTTTTTTTCGAAAATGAACATCCTTGTTCAATGTTTTGATCATAGCACCATTTTTAACCCCTGACACAAAAAGAGGGGTGTTATAAGTTTGACAGCTATGTGTGTCTGTGTGTCTGTCTGTGGCACCGTAGCTCTTGAACAGGTGAACCGATTTGAATGCGGTTTTTTTTATTTGAAAGCAGGTTTTCTAGCGATGGTTCTTAGACATGTTTTATCAAAATCGGTTCAGCCGTTTCAAGATCATTAGCTCTTTTGTTCGCTGCGGTAGGAATCTTAGACGCATTGGGGTATTTACTTTACTTCCAAACATATTTGGGACCTAAAATTTGAAACACCCATGTATGTTATATAACTGTGCAAGATTATGGAATTCTCGGCATGATGCTGCAGCCAGGATATCTAGAACACTAGTAGGTACACTCTTGATAAAAGCATAGCAGATATATCGTGTTTGGATTAATTTCAATCAATATTTGATTCTACATACAATGCAATGGTGGCTACAGGATGAGCTGATGCTGCAGCCAGGATATCCAGCACACTAGTACACTCTATAAAAAATAATAACACATATGTCGTGTTTGGATTTGTTTTGATCAGTAATTGATTTTACATACAATTCAGTGGTGGCAACACGACGAGCTGATGCTGCAACCAGGATATCCAGCACACCAGTATACTCTTAAAAAAATAATAGCAGATTATGTCGTGATTGATTCCTTTTGATCAGTATTTGATTCTACATACAATGCAATGGTGGCAACACGATGAGCTGATGCTGCAGCCAGTATATCCAACACACTAGTATACTTTTTAAAAAATAGTATACCAGTTTAAAAACCATAAAATAAAAAAACTTAAATTTAAAAAACCGCCGACACAAAAGAACTTCAGCAAAAATATAAAAAATGCCCAAAAAAAACGCCGCCAAAAAGACAACTAAAAAGTAAAAAATTATTATGCACTACCTCGCTGTTGCCCGCGACTTCATCTGCGAAGAATTTGTTTATCCCTATCCCGCGAGGACTATGCTGATTCCCCGCAAAATTAGCCTAAGTTAATTTAGTATAAGTACCTAGTAATTTTTTTTTTATCTAAGCGTCGTCGGTGTCGGGGGCCGCTAAGGTTAACAGGAAACTAAAGTGCGTATGTTGTATTTTTTAAAGTATTAACCTTAGCGGTCCCTGGTGTAGTGTAGTTTTTGTTGTTTTTGCGGGATTTTAGCCACAACACACAGATTGGATTGATTTGCCGAAAAGGTAGGTAAAAACTATTGTGTTTTCAAGCTTAACATTATGAATTGTTGATGTGATAGGTACCTATTTAAGATCGTTTCGTTTTCGTGTAGATTATATTTTTTTTTTTTTTTTTTTAGTCGGTTATATGTTTCTATTAATATGTCCCTTATTTACGAGCTTACTTACCTTCTCCAACAAAAAAAATGATTAATATGTATGTAATCCATATTAAAATAGAAACAATTATACTTAGTGATAAAAGGCTTGTAAAATGGTTTTCATCACACTTGCTCGTAAACAGTGTCGTGACATGCAGGCTATCTAGGCTACCCCCCAAATAAAACCCTCGACCTTAATGTGCTTGTCATGAAACCCGTGGTCGGTAAATGAGTCATTGCGCGTACAAATTTTCTTGTCATGAAGCCCAAGGTCGGTAAATGAGTCAATGCCCGTACTGATACTGCTGCGCGCGCTGCTGCTGCAGGACCAGCACACGCACGCTGCGGCGCATGCTGCGGGAGGGGGAGGGCGGCGCTGCCAAGAGCGCAGCCTAAGGTATTGGCAATATTTGGAACCATTATATTTTTTTTATTAGTACATTGTGTCTTAAGGGCGGTAAATAAGGAATTACGAACGAGAGTCTATTAGAAGCCCGAAGTCGGAGACTAGAGGGCTTTAATGAGTCGATGTTCGTAATTCTAGTACCGCCCGACATTGTACATACAATGTTTTTCATCACATTTGCGAGTAAAATTTTATATTTCTAAAAGAAAAAATATAATTCTTCGAAATATTAGCGTTATCATAGGCTGCGCTGTTGGCAGCGCCGCCCTCCCCCTACCTCAGCATGTGCCTGAGCCGCGTGTGCATGTGGTCCTGCTGCTACGCCCTGCGAAGCAGCGCGCGCAGCACCATCAGTACGGGCACTGACTTATTTACCGACCATGGGCTTCATGACAACAAAATTAGTACGGGCAATGACTCATTTACCGACCACGGGTTTCATGACAAGCACATTAAGGTCGAGGGTTTTATTTGGGGGGGTTGCAACCAAGGTAGCCTGCATGTTTCGACGCTGTTTCCGAGCAAGTGTGATGAAAAAAATTTTAGTCGCAAATGTGATGAAAAACATTGTATGTCGCACGGGCGGTACTAGAATTACGAACATCGACTCATTAAAGAATAGACTCTTAATAGACTCTCGTTCGTAATTTCTTATTTACCGCCCTTGAGACACAATGTACTATTATTTCTGCACATAAATTAAAAATAATTATTTGGATATATGTATATCGGATATATATCCCGATTTATACAACATACAACATACGATTTTTTGATGTATATATATTTTATAAAAATTCGGATTTTTTCGCACCCTGCTTCGAAACAAAATCACACTTACATAGTTTGTGGGAGTATACCCTACAATTTTATTAATATTTTAGAAGTGAAAAATAAAAAGACAACCACACACCAACACAGTAAGACAGCCGGTGAAATTACTGGTACTTGAGGTATTCCATCTTAGGCCTCTAGGTTGGCAACGCATCTGCAATCCCCCCTGGTGTTGCAGGTGGTTATGGGCGGTGGTAATCTCTTACCATCAGGAGACCGACTTGCTTGTTTGCCATCCAGTCGAATAAAAAAAAATTACAATTTATTTTTCACACCTCTTTCCAACAAGTTTTTTGAAGGTATACCTATGAAAAAAATCATATAAATTGAAAATAGTGTTAGCTAAACTACCATATGAAAAATCAATGTTGCACTGAAAAAATAAATAAAAAACTGACCTAGCTTTTTTTTTTTCTTAGCCTTAGTCTAGCCTTCCGAGTTACTGAACTGCTGCTTTATTAGCAACGTACCTGTGATTTTGTTTCAATGCTTTAGAAAACTTAAATCGGTTGGAAATTGTATTTATAGTGATTTTTTGAAATATACCTCTATACACTTCTCTATATACCTCTCTTTCGCAAAAGCTTTTCTCTAAGCAGCAAGTATGGCGCTACTGGTGTGTAACGTCACATGCAAGTATGTGGATCTCTGTCTAATCTTGAATTCCAAACCTTTATAACTTTGTTATTTGTAAAGGTAGCTGAATTGTTTCTTTATTCAATAACAGGCATTGTGAAGTTTTGTTCTAATTTATAATACCTATAAAAAATAGTCAACTACCATATTGACATTTACCAATTCAACTATTCCTCACAGGGGCCACATATCCTTTCTAAGCCTGCTAAACCCTTTGTTAATTTTATTTAAGTCAATTTGATTTTTTAACCATTGAATTTCGAGAAAATTGTTCTTTACAATGAAGGAAAACATTGTGAGGAAATCTGGACGCACCTGTGAAGACATTCAATGGCCCAAGCCCTCTTATTGCGAGATAAGACCTGTGCCCTGTAGTGGGACTTATATCCAAGATGATGATGATGATGTTAATATAGGGTGGCCATAAGTGTGGGGACTCAGACTGGGACATTTAAAGAAAAAGTAGTAAAGATGGAAAAAAAGGAACTTTTATTATTTAATATTTGACATGTAATTTTATGAATAAATGAATATGAATATGAATATGAGTTTGAATATATTACAACAATAGGTAACTTTAAAGGTTTAGTCTTCGCCTAAACACAAAACAACTTTTAACATAGTCATTTAATGCCAGCAACCTGCCAGTTGGGCTCTCTGTTCATAGGCCCTTTTCGCCACAAAGCGGAAAATTCACATTATCGGCTACGTCATAGCCTAGCTTTTTAGTTGTGTTTGTTGTAGGTATATTATTATTTACCAAGTCCAGCCTCCTACTAAATAACTATGAATTTTAAACCAGGAGAATTTGCTTATCGGCCGGGACACCATTCTTCAAAGCGGGACATGTCCCGGAGTACCAGGACGTATGGCAACCCAATGTTAATAGCAAAGTATCTGCATCAATTTAAGAACTTTCTCTTGTTGATGTTCATGATTTCCATTTTTTTTTAAATGGGGCCGCTAAAAACTAATGTTTTAAGTCAATGTTTATACCAATTTCAGGTCTTTTTTAATGCTAATGCATAACTACTTCCTTAAAACTAAGTTAGTTTTCGAACTTTTGTTTTAAGCCCAGAAAATTAGAGCTCATGTTGCACCACCTCATCATCATCATCAGCCCGAAGACGTCCACTGCTGGACAAAGGCCTCCCCCTTAGAACGCCACAATGAACGACAACTTGCCACTTGCATCCACCGGTTTCCCGCTACTCTCACAATGTCGTCAGTCCACCTGGTGGGAGGCCTGCCAACGCTTCGTCTTCCGGTTCGTGGTCGCCACTTGAGGACTTTTCTCCCCCAACGGTTATCTGTTCTTCGAGCGATGTGGCCTGCCCATTGCCACTTCAATTTGCATATTTTTTTAAATTTTCAATCAAGTACGGCCGAATTTGTAAATTAAGTACAGTCTGTGGCATGCAAGTCTAGTGGTCACTGTTAATGTGCAGAATTACAAAACAAGGTATCATGGGGAACCGAGTGATGTGTGGGGTGGACAAAGCTGGTAATATAATCGTGCTTTTAACAAAATTTGTATGGCTATGTGTTATTTCTACAATCTGAGAAGTTGGGCCACTTGTGTTAGTCCTGCAATAGCAGCACTAATAAATCTTTTTAGGACCTAT
The DNA here is from genome assembly GCF_025370935.1 of Choristoneura fumiferana. Taxonomy (NCBI): domain Eukaryota; kingdom Metazoa; phylum Arthropoda; class Insecta; order Lepidoptera; family Tortricidae; genus Choristoneura; species Choristoneura fumiferana. The sequence goes on from NC_133489.1 coordinate 11,156,341, forward strand.
TATGAACGTTCTATTTAATTTTTTCTAACCAAACTAAATCAAAGGAGAAATAGTTAATAACTAATGCATCATCCAATTAGAAGGAAGGCAGAAATATTTCTCTTTAGCAAATTTTTATGAGGTTGCTGACAAAAAAATTCTTACCTGTATGCTAAAACCCTATCACAGATTATAACCTTTGAATAAAACCTTAAAAAATCATTATTATTATGAACCCTTTATTTTGCTCTAATTTTTTTATCTAAATCTAGAACCATAAACATAAAAGGTCAGTAAAGGAGCCTTAGATAGTACATTTTTATCTCTACTGTGATATGACTATTTGGTCATTACGGAGACAATTCAATGAAAAAAGAAAGATAATTAAATTAATTACATGGTGTAACTGATCCACATTAAACCCAATGAACTACATTACTTGGTAAATATTGCAGGTTAAATAAAAGCTTTAAATAGATTATACCAGGCTAGGCTTGAGAATAGTCCATGAATCTAATTCTGAAATCTAAGTCTTTTGCAAGTGTTTTCTTTAATACATTTTGGACAAATATTCACAAGGTTTAGGAGCTCTAACGAACTATTTCATTCCAACCAAAAATAATACGCTTCTAAAATAATACGCATCTTTATTATTGGTTTGAATCTAATCAAAACAAAATGAATACTTGTATTACGATTAATCAAGTTGTATAACCACCAGTTTTTAGGAGGTATTTATTGTAAATTACATGTAATGGTTTTATTTAAGAAAGTTATAAAGAGAATACTTTCGCATAATCAGAATTCAATGAAATATATTGACAATAAATTGGATAAAACTGTTGGCGCGAACCAACATAACAGTAGTACTTACTTATAAAGCTAAAACATTTTAGTAATTATAAATATAATATTACCTGATCTCTGCATACTGAAATTGGTGCAAAAACTATATTCACAAAAGAAACATATCGCTAAACACGATTTTTTATCACTTCACCAAACTGTCAACACAGAACAACTCAACCGCCAAGCAACCGCCCTTGCTTGTACCGGGTAGAAATTGATTTTTGAAAATTCTTGCCAGTTAATGAAATGAATTTGCCGACTTGATGGAGAAAACAAAACAACTAAATAAAATCTGTACAAATCTAAGATGCAAATATAATTATACTTATTAATTATTGCATTATACTTTCGTCTAGATCTAGAGATTCTTTCTTTTAAAGCTTTTTTTTTGGAAAGTCGTGTAAAACTGTTTTAAATGCTGACAACACATCGTTATGTTGTCCCAATGATGAAATATATTTTGTTTGAAATGGGGTTTGAAATTAAGAAAAATCCATTTTGATTGTTAGTCTGTGGCAGTGACACTGACAGTGACACTGACTGACAGCCAGCTACATTGTTGTGACGTGCGTGCGTTGTGTTGTGTTGGTTCAAACAAACAAGCAAAATATTATGGGTGACACTCTTTCCCGGCTCGGATAATACCGGGTTGGAAATACCGACTCTGTTTTTCGTGTATACGTCCATAGAAGCTCCTGTCAGCTTCTATGGGCGTGTACATAAAAAACAGGGCCGGTATTTCCATGTCGGTGTTATCCGGGCCGGGAAAGAGTGTCACCCAATATTATCTCGAAAGCATCTCAAAAAGCACAGACTACTATAAAAATTATGAGATACTAACGTTTTAAAAAAGTTTGTTTGTTTACTTTGGTAACAACTGTATTTCTCAAAATGAGCTTGTTTTATACAACTGGAAGATTTGTGATGATACAACTCCTTAAATACAAAGCAGTACGCCCTAAAAACTTGGTATCCCCTAAAAATGTAAGTTTAGTAAGTATGTCCACTTTTTTTGGCTAAATATTACATATATCAGTAATTTTAAAACCAGTTGAAACTAATACTATAAAAACTCCATTTCCATGTGGTTATAATCCAAAAAGTAATTGATGGTTTAGTTATGATTTATCTGTGAATCTCTGTTAGCGGAAATCATATCATAGATGTTAATAGAATAAAATAAAAGGGGTGTGTCGCTTGCTTGCTTCTAGCATATGGACCACTTAAATTAGCTGCAATGCACACAACTTGCCAGTCTGGCACGAACATATAACACGTCAAATAATGTTATACTTAAGTATACAATTTAAAAATGACTGTCATAAGGCTTTTACAAGATTTTCGTGTGCATTTAAATGTGCACACAGTTTTTTTTGCTTTCGCCTTTTGACCTGATATTTCATGTGATGGCTACGCATTGTTCAGCTATGCTCTGTTTAACCTGTCCTCTCCCAGAGGCACAAATTTGTGCCCAAAATCCTTCAATCCTGTTATCCTGGGAGATGACAGGCAGTCGGGTCTGCAATTTGGCCATTTTGGGATTATTATGTCAAAAACAATATAAACCAACATAGCTATTAAAAATATATTTAGAACATAGTCTTTTCTCATTATAGTATGATACCTGTTATTTACTCAGCTCTTGTACCATAAGGTAAGTGTGATTTAAGTGTGCTTAATAACTGATGTCTATTTTCAACTTACAGTTTATTAACCCACTGAATGGCTTGGGCAAGTATCCAGTATTGGTTGGTGCATTAGTTTGGAAATGGAAAAAAAAGGAAGTCCCTCATACCCAAAATGCAACAAACACTGAAACTCTAGAGCATGCTGATCAGCTATTTGAAATTGGTCATTATGAGGAATGCTATCAATATTTGAAGAACTATCAGGTACTGAACTACTTTCTTCCAAGCCCAAGTAATTGTATCACATCATATACAACTTTATTATCTTTTTCTAATTCACAACTGATTCCAGGATTTACAGAAGGTCGCAGATGTGGAAATTCAATGGAGGATTTGTCGGGCTATGTACAACATGTCAAAAGAACCAAAATATGATCAAACATACAGAAAAGATTTAATTACTAATGCATATAAAATAATATCTGAAATTTTGCCTAACAATTATGAGAATTTTGCAGTTCAAAAGTGGTATGCGCTGTTGCTAGATGCCCGAAGCAGTCAAATTGGTATCAAGGAAAGAATTAATCAACTGGAAAATGTGAAGAAACATATGGATGTTAGTAATTTATGAACATACTAGCACTGTTGCCCTCAACTGCAAATAAGAATAAGAATAAGAATGGCTTATTGGCTGATAAAAATAGATACACATACAGAAACACTGAAATATACACATCCATGCCTATTCCTACCAGCCAAAATTGCCGCCACTGCCATGTGTTGCGAAAAGTAAATAATGCAAATAATTGGCATGCCTGTGGGAACTACGCAATTTTTCAGGATAAACTATCCTATGCCTTCTCCGGGTCTCAAACTATATCCATACTACATTTCATCACCACTGGTTGAATACCTTACTTAACTGTAAAATAATAACAAAGAAGTAATCATACTCACATTTATACTACACATACTTAATATTATAAATGTATGTACATAATGTTTATTTTATTATGTATAAACATTTCTAATATTAGATTAGTTAGGACTATTAATCACTATGACAATAGTACATAATATTCTGCTTTTGTTATACATAATATGATTTTATGTTTTTAAATATTTAGCAATAAATTAAGAATTATATTCTCATAGCAAATCATATATAAGACTCACAGCACACATAAATGAGCTTGCACAAGCATTAGCCCTGGGTGGCACTAACATATGCCGTCTTAAGAGGCGCAAAATATTGGATGCAGCAACAGATTGAACTCCAGAACCCCCTCAACTGTGAAACATAGGTAATGAGGAAGAGAGCTGTCAATAGACTTCTCATTCCAAACGCCATACTACACGCAACAGATTTGCTTATGGTTTAATTGAAGATTGCAGATGTTACAAAAAAATAAATATTTAGCAAACCACTCAATGTAAAATAAGATAATAAAAAATGATTTTTCTTTCCAGTTAGCTGTCACATATAACCCAAATGATGCTACTACTCTGTACATGCTGGGAGAGTGGTGCTACCAAGTAAGTGAAATGCCATGGCATCAGAGGAAGATTGCAGAGGCCCTCTTTGGAACTCCACCTCATTCCACATATGAAGATGCCTTAGAATATTTCCTTAGAGCAGAATCTTCTCAACCTAGATTTTACAGTCTCAACTTACTAAGGCTCGGAAACTGTTATTTAAAGTTGAACAAAGAAGATCAAGCCAAATATTATCTAAAACTGGCTGCTAGCTACCCAGCTAAGTCTAATGATGATCATCGCGCCAATAAAGAAGCCACAGATTTACTGAAGAAATTGAAATAGATGCATCTTATAACCAGGGATCGTAAAATGCGAGCAAAATTTATTCCTTACTCCATCCATTCCATTGTAAAGGTTGCCTGGAAGAGATCGCTCTGAAGCGATAAGGCCGCCTATTGCTTACCTCGGAAAGTCAGTGTATATACCTGTTTTCTGTACTGCTTACTATGTGTTGGTGTGCAATAAAGAGTTATTGTATTGTATTGTAAAATTGATTGAAATGACGTATGACAATCCTAGCACTACAATGAATTTTGCTTGCATTTTACAACTGCTTAGAACTATTTTTCGAGACACTGTTTTTCTAGTAATATTCGGAAACAGCTATAATTGTAAGCCTAACTAAATGCTTCTCATCCCCTCAAAGGTTGCACGCGGAGCGGTGCGGTGCGGTGCGGCGCACCGGAGGCGGTGCCGGTTGCAATATTCGAGCTACTCGTAACGTGAACACAAAATACTGCGCCACGCTTATTTCCCGCGCGGTATACTGTGTGCCCTCTTTCATGTTAGTTCGAATATTACAACCGGTACCGCCTCCGCGTCGCGCCGCTCCGCCGCGCCACCGCTCTCTGTGTGTTACAAGCTTTTAAGGGGATAAGTTCATAAGTTCGCCTTTGTAAATGTAGTATGTCTAGGTTACCAGTTGTGTTTTATCTTTATTTTTGTACAATAAAGGGTTTACATTACATACATACATTGTAGCCACAACCACCATAATACAGTACCTATTTTGTCATGTTTTACTAAAATATGATTAAGATAAGATATATTTTTATACACTGAGTATACTCCAAATGAGCACAAAAAGTATAGTTTTAAATTTCTAATAGAGTTTTGCTTGGTGGGAATTACTTAAGTAAGATTTTTACATACTTGATGTATTATAGTTTTTTTATTTTTATTTCATTCATCGAAAGTTAAGTAATGTGAGAGTTGTTAAGCTTATATTTATTAGGTACTGCAAGCATTAAGACATCTGTTTCTGCATAAGATTGTCTTTGAAATTTCTGTGTAATTTTTGTGTATTAATTCTTCTAATTAAATATCACTAACGAGACTTATCATATCATGAGTAATATTTACTTCGACGCGTTCGTTCTAGGGTACCGTACCCGAAAAGTGATAAACGGAACACTATTATATAGCTACAGATATAGCTACACTGTCCAAAACCCGACTGTCTATTCACTTGGCTGAAGCTAAAGAAGCGGAACAGGTAGCCAGCAGATATGTATACATATATGTTTAAACGTTTTCGTTTTATCTCTGTATCATTTAAGTATACAAATCTGGAAAAAATATACATATATACCTACCGCATATCAACAAAATTGCTGAAAACCGGTCGAGCGAGAATCGATCTTAAGGTGCGGCCACATGCAGACGCTCGTTGCGCGTCGCCGGCGTCATATCTAAAAAAATGTTTTATTTGCTTTTATTTTTCCAATAAATAGTCGCACTTATTTAATTTTTTCTTATCATCAATATTTCAGACTTCAGTAACTACTGATTTCGAGATACGTCTACCCCTTATGATTTCTAAACGAATGTTATATTACCAGTCTCCTTGTACCTATATGGAGTCAAACTAATTATGAACAAAGTGAATTTCAAACTGATTTTTCCAAAAAGAAACAAAATATTCACCACCCAGTCAAACATCACATCACCCCATGTCAACATGGTTTCTTTAAAGGGCGGTCTGTGGAGACTAATTTATTGACATTTACGGGAGTTGTGCTAGGCGCCATGGAGGATGGACATACTGTGGACGCCGTGTATACCGATTTTGCCAAAGCATTTGATAAAATCTGTCACAACACCTTATTAAAAAAACTTTGGCGACTCGGTATACATGGCGATCTATTTCGTTGGGTAAAATCCTACGTGGAGAATAGGACTCAGGCTGTTGTCCTGTCTGGATACACATCACAATACAAAACTATAACTTCTGGAGTACCACAGGGCTCCCATTTGGGGCCCATTACTTTTTATTCTATATATAAATGATATTACAGACTATATAAAATATTCCAAAGTATTACTTTATGCTGATGACACTAAAATATTTAGACCAATCAAGCATCTTACCGACTGTGACTTATTACAACAGGATTTACTAAACCTTGAAAGATACTGCCTCGATAATAATCTTTTCCTAAATAATGATAAATGTAATATCATAACTTTCTCAAGAAAAAAGAAAAATATAGATTATAGTTATAAACTTGGAGATGCAATTTTAAATAGAGTATCTGAAATTAGAGATCTTGGTGTAACAATGGATGATAAACTGTCATTCATCCCTCATATAGAAAACATACTAAAAAAGTCTTTTAAGCAGTTAGGTTTTATTTTGCGCGTCGGAAAACCCTTCAAAAATTCATCAACTTATAAAATTTTATACAACAGCTATGTCCGAAGTCGTCTTGAATTTGCCTGTGCCGTTTGGAAGCCTTTTCATGCTATCCATATCGATAGACTTGAAAGGCTTCAAAATAAATTCATAAAATCGCTTGATTTTAGAACTGGACATATATTTATGTTAATTACGCAGACTCTTTACAACGTCATAAAATGCAGTCACTGAGTGATCGGCGTGACTGCGTAGACTCTGTTTTACTCTATAAAATACTAAATGCAAAGTTAGAAATCCCTTCCTTACTCCAAATGGTTTATCTCAAGGTCCCTCGTGCCCGTATTCGTCAATGTCGCAGAAAGGAATTGTTCTCTATCCCTACTAGCAGAACATGTTACGCTCATAATATGTTTATCAGACGTGCTTGCAGACTTTTTAATAAAAATGTAAAACTAACAAATTTTGATATTTTTAATAGTACTATATTATCTTTGAAGAAGTTGTTCCAATGATTAGTAATACAATACACAACTGTTTCTTAACTTATAACTTTAGCCATACTTAGTTTATATCATAATGTATAACTATGTAGGTACTTCTCAACAACATATTTAACTATAATGTCACTGACGCATGCAATTTTATATATAATATAATGTTGTATGTAATATATTTCTTATTGTATGTAGTTATTCTTAAATATAAATAATATATTAATTTTAAGATGTCGGAATAATACAAGCCGAAGTTACCCTTATATCCAAAATTAAAAAATTTCAAATTCAGTAACATCTTTAGCAATGAATCCGACATCATAAATTAATAAATTAATTTTAACTTTAAAATAATTTTAGTTATAATCCTTTTTAGATTGTATTTAGCACATTTACAATTTAAGGAAACTGTAGGTCTTATGTTAATCATAAGTATTTCTGTACACATTCTTGTATATACGACCGTTTGTTTCTCTTCTCAATAAATAAATAAATAAATAAATAAAATATTGATACCATTGCTGCTCTAAGTATTAGCCGCTTAAATATTTTGGTTTCGAAATCGATAGCACAACCCTTGAGAGCCATTTTATGCGACATATTTAGGTATGCACATTGCACGCGTATTTTGTAGGTATTTCCAGTCCATAGGTATAGGTGGTCTAAGAGAATCAAGCAGAAGCAGTTAATTTGGCACGTAATTAATTTCATTTAGCCATTTAAAATAATGAGGGTCATCGTTCATTCACCATTATCTCTCATATTTCATTTTCTGTTGTTTTTTTTACTGTACAACGGCACAATCTACATAATATAAACCTAGTAGACACTGGCATACATACATATAAAAAACAAAAAAAACTTCGTGGTTGTATAAGCTAATTCCCTTAGCATTCTCCGCAGAAAGAAACTAAAAAAATGCTAAAAATTCAAAAATTTCAGTTCGTATCATACCGTTCCTCTCACTTTCGATTATTCTTATATTATTATTTATATACGAGAGCGAGAGGAACGGTACGATACGGACTTCGATTCGATTTTCGTAGTAGCCCTGCTGCCTGCTGTCACTGGGGTGTAGTTAATGCACGCCTAAATAATGCACGGCCTGATAATCCGTGCTTATGTGCACGAATTATCATGTCGTGCATTATCACCCCGTACCGAACTAGAAGGGAACCAATAATGTACGCGCAATAATGTACGACGTGATAATCCGAAGCATTATGTCTTCCGATTATCATGCCTTACGATTTCCGTGATTGAAATAAAAAAAACCTAACGAAGGGCGAGAGCGGCGAGCGAGGCTACCGCCTCGCTCGCACGCCCTAGCCCTTCATCCTCACCCGGCTGGGTCGGTTCTGCTCCGACTATATCGATCTCACTCGCTGCGCTCGCTCGATCCGCGTCGATAAATGTCTATTCATTCGAATCGATTGGATTCAGATTGTCATGTCGTACATTATTGCGCGTACATTCCGAGTTGTACATTATTGTTTCCCTGTCACTGTAACCCAAAGCTGTAACTAGCTAGCTACATATTAGTAATCTGTGGTACAGCCCGCCGAGCAAGCCGTTTTTTCAATTTGCGAAAATGAAATAGCAGCGATTTCCGTGTTCGTGATCTCACATGATTTCAGTTATAACTGTTTGTTTATCAATTTGTTTAGTTTATTTATATTTTGCATTCGTTATGGACTTGAAAGATGACGACCGATTAAGCGATGATGAAGTCTTTTATGGTAAATTGAGCCTCAAGGAAATAAAACGCATGTTCATTAGTAATCAGAATCACCGACAAACTTTTGCGTAAGTATTTTATCTTTATTTAACTAGGGAAAGTTTCATGCTTGACGTCTCAAAAGTTATTTTTAATTTTGATTGTTTGTGTCTTTTTGTACACCTGTCTTGCTGTTGTCTGTTGTGCGATTTAAGTGCTCACATTTACTTAGCAACATAAATAATAGGCAAAGATACCCGTGGTACCTTAGGTAAGATGCCCTTGACTGTATGGAAACCTCAGTGCATGAGTCCAACTGTCACATGGCCAGTTTCATTTTCATTTTCTGTACCTATATATGTTATGAGGATAACATATACAATTATTTTTTTGAAAATATTTTTCATTCTACAGTGCCAGTGAACACAAGGAAACAGATGGTGATGACAACAATAAGAGCCTTCAACTTATATCAACCCACTCTGAACCAGATATTACTTCAAAGCATACTTACATTAAGTCACCTGAAACTGATGTTAAAGCACTATCTTATACAACTTTATCACCTGATGAGCCTAACATATTCGCAACTTGGGATGTTACATCATCAAATAACAGTTTTCTGAAATATGAAAAGTTGGTTGAAGAAGCATGTGACTCTAAGAAAGATTTTGATAACACTCTGGAAGAAATAGAGTACATTTTAGCAAATACTCCTGGCAAAAGTGATATCAAAACAGAATTATGTGTAGGTGGTAGTAAACAAGAGACAGATGAAATTGGCTTTAAAACAATTCCTAAAATAGAAGTTAATAATGTAGAACAATCATTCTTTAATGCTGCCTCAACTGCTTTTACCCCAGTTAAACAGGAAAAAAATGTCACAGAAGTATTCGCTACTCCATCTTCTGAGCTTGTAACAAAAACACCCAGTTTAAAAACTCCTGCTAATCCTCCATTGTTTAAGAAACCATCAACATCATCATTGAAAAAAACTCCCAGCAAAAACAATGCATTCAAGCATATTGCAAGCCCTGTTGCATACTATATAAAGAATACTCCTCAAGCTCCATTAATACAAAATGTTTATCCTAAAAAACCATTAATTGGATCTTCTATACCAAAATTAGTAAAACCTACAGTGGTGAAGCCAAGTAACAAAGAAAATGTGAACCTGCCACCTGTTGCTTACAAGAGTGCGAAAAAAACTACTGTGGTAAGTTATTCAGGGAACATGGAAAATCAAAAATCTCTGCAATTTCCACTTATCTCCATGTGGTCTCCATTATCTCCTAAATTTGCCATATTCTATATTATTACTATGAAAATATGGATAGATATACAAACAATGTTTAGCAAAGTGAAACTTATGTAGTTAGCTTAAAAATTGTTTTTCACTAGTTTGTGTTTATGCTGGATCTAGGCGACATAAAATGACTTTTTATGCTTTAGTGCATAAAGTAAAACTTTTGTCTAAGACCAAGGCAAGGTGTAAACAGCCACAAACAAAGATCAAAAAAGTTTCTACATATTTTTTTAAAATAATTTTTAATTTATGTAAAACTAAAAATCAATCAAATCATTTCTGTTCCATAACATAACATGCAATGTCAAGCTTTAATTTATAATATAAATTTAATAAAAAATAGTCTAATACAATCTAATAATATGTTATGCCTCAGATTGTAACCATCCATTTCTTAAGTAATTAAGTAATTTACTAAGTTATTGAGCTATTGATTTTGTATTTGACAGATTGATGTACCAACTGGACCCAAAATGCCGCAGAGTCCATGGGCTAAGAAATTGACCAAATCATTTCCAAAACCAACTGTTATGAAACATATTCATAGAGAAAAGGAGTTGCTAAATAATAGATCACTACAGAGAAGGCAAGAAGATAGTTTTGGTGATTTATCTCTACATCAAGCTGACATTTCTGTCTGCACTAAAAAGGCTGCTTTTTAATTTAGACAAATTAATGGTGATTGGATAATGAATGTAAACAATTTATTGTTGTGCCACTTTTTGGATGGATTATTTAGTTTAATAATAAAAAGAAAGTATCCTGAATAGTAATTAAAGTAAGAAAGTCTTAACCTCGTAAGGCCCAATATCCTAAATTTAGGACATTCGTCAAAACTAATGTCAACTTCTGCGCATTGACATTAAGGGGCTGTTTCACCACCCATTGATTAGTCTTAATTGACGGTTAAATGTGATGCTGTCTCCATCTATTCAAACAAAACAAATAGAGACTGCATCACATTTAATCGTCAGTTAAGACTAATCAATGGGTGGTGAAACAGCCCCTAAGTTTCAAATTCTAACTATAGAAATTTGACGTGGGTCTCGGGAGGTTAATAATGGTGTGGATATTGTATGTGGTATCATGTATTTCTTGATGATTATTAATGAACATTATGTGTATTGTATTGTAATGCAGTGATTTAAATAAAAACTTGTCTAAAATATTTTTTTAAATTGTTGATTTCACTCATTACACCTCGTGAATAAAGAAAAGTATAACAATTTTCCTTATTTAGATTGCCCATTCACCTGTCATAAATCGAGTTCACTCCCGCGTCATGGCACCCCATCTAGCGGTGAACGTTAATTTCTTGACAGTATCGTTGCGCACGGCCGGCAATCAGCGCTTGCCAGCTTCACCTGCCGCACTCGTCGCACAGTCCCTCGCAATACTACCTTATTTTGTACTTCTGCACATTAACGATCACCGCTAGACTTACGTGCCGTGGGCTGTGTATAGCCACATAGCCGCAATCTTAATGAGGGCTATCGTTTTTTGTCTCACTAGATGGCGCACTGTTGCGTGGGGTTTTTAAGTATGGCTTTCAGTCTGTTATTACGGGCGTGAAAACAAAGTTTAGATTAAAATCATATTTAATACACCTTAAAACCATAAAAATATCGAGCATGCCACAGTGTTGCATAGTCCCCGTTTTGTTCGGAAAAAAGGGAGGACAAAGGTTTCCGAAAGACAAAACTGTCTCATAACACATACATTCATTGCCCCGGAACGCATATTTGCCATAATTAATTTCAGATATTGCAAAATATTCACAAAACTATTCTAATTATAAATAAACCTGCGTAGCTCACCCAAAAACTATGAGATTTGACATTTCGGAGACCTCACGCTACACTAGCGCCTCTAGTGGCGATTTCATATGCTTGAAATCAATGTAAATACAGATATTATTATTACAGTTTACAGTGTAGACTATTGTTTCGTCTCCAGAAGCATGCGACATTCAAAATATGGTAAGTATATATATTTTTTGTCACTTGTCAACAACATAGGTATAACAACATATACCTATGCCTACATTTAACATTGGGTTTGCCTAGGTGCTCAAAATATCTGAACACGCACTTACGAGTTTTATTTTAAGCAGACTGCTACCTACTTATAACGGAGACTATGCTACGAATAAATAATAATTATTTTCACTTCTCATGCTCGTAAACTTCGTATTTATCCGGATCTAGGCGACATAAAATGACTTTTTATGCTCTAGTGCATAAAGTAAAATCTTTGTCTAAGACCAAGACTATCAGGTGCCAACAGCCACAAACAATAAACTCTCTCTTCTCTCTCTTTTTCAACCTTTCACCACCCAATGCTGAGTGTAGTCTCTTCTAATGCACGCCATTCTTCCCGGTTTTGCGCCTTTCGCATCCAGTCCTTTCCGGCCACTCTAACAAGGTCGTCGGTCCAACGCATCGGTTGCCTGCCTACCACTCAGACCGATTATGTCCCACTTAATCTTGTTGAGCACCTCAGATTCTAGTTCTTGGTAGCGATCCTCGGTAAGTAAGGCCGTAACATTATACGTAGCCAAATAAACGTCGTTTAGGCAGCCGTTATCTTTCCCCCAGAGATTCTTAGCACCCTCTGTTCTGCCGGTTCCCCTACCGCTGCCGTGGTTGGGCCTAGCAGAACCACTGGGGACTGAGGGCCGTTCTTTTGGTTTCATGTGCATGAAGGTAAATGGCCAATAAAACGTCACGCAAGCTACTGCGGATTGACGAGTCTACTTGTTTGGGGGTATTTTAACTCCCCCCGGCTTGTAGTAGCCGCCCTGGGTGCCCAGGGGGTCAGGTTATTTACCGCCGCCTGATACTCGGCGTTGTTACTCGTTTAGCACCACCCGGGAGGCACGTGTCTCGGGGGTAAAACCTACGGACGCGAGTAACGACCACCTCCCCAAAACAACGCGAACAACAATAAACAAATTATAGCAATGCATGAAAAACAAAAGGTAAGTGAACATTTGTTTCCACTCTTTCTTTCCTCTTGTTGTTGATGTATAGGAGAGACGCATTGTGCTCAAAGTTTTAATGAAGATAGTTTAAAAGCTCAACTCATTTATTTGCTTTGAAACAATACAAAATACTGAATCAAACCCTGTAAGGGCACTATGTTGTGTAGCTTGAGGGCAGGCTAAATGCAGGATGGCCGAATGTAGGACGAGTGGAAAGGAGTGCATCATGACGTATGAAGAGTGTAAGAGATAGCATGAGATGAGAGTGTATGAGAGTGACAGAGGAAGAATGATGCAGCAGGTGTATTTTATTTTAAATGTAGAACAGGGGATTGCTAAGCGACAGAAGACAAAAGATGTGATTTGATTTGGTTATTTTGGAAATTTCGAATTATATTTTATTAAATATTAACTGTTAAAAGTGGCTTTTCTTAAATTTTTACGATCCTACAATTTTCCTCGCAACCGAAGTGAAAGCAGTGTGAAACTCGAGCATTAAACCCATTCTTTTTTTGTAAAATGGCTCGTTTATGCCCTTGTAGTACAATATACTATTATGCAAATAGAGACCTGTCACTTTCTTCTCTTTTGGCGTAAAATGCTTGAACTTTCGAACAATTTTGTGTATAATTTCATTAACGTTATTCCTAGTGGATGAACAAGGTAATCCTCGCATATCGTTAATTTGCAGTAGTGCGTTAATATAAAGTACCTAGTGATGAATTGAAAATATTTTTTTCCTTCTTCTCCGTTTTCTATTGTTTTATTGCAGTGGCCGTACTCCACTTTTATATTACCAAATATGTAATCATGCGAAAATTGGGGATCTTCCTGTTATATAACTGCCAAAATGTAGGACAAAAAAAGGATTATTTATTGTTTGTTTCTTGAAACTCCTGAACTCTACATTTTACAGCTATATTGTAGCTACATGGAATAGCAAACACAAATTGAGTAAATATAAAGTTTATTTATAATATAGAACAACATGCAAATATCAATCAAAAATTACAATGTGGTAAAAATCCTAAATAAACAAATTAAGAAAATGAATACAAACAAATTCATCTTATTCTAATGAGATAACCAAAGATTGTATATCTAATCAAAATACATTTATCATGAATGAGGCTTTTATTTATAATATTTTTTCAATGTAATAAGACAACCAATGTAGATATACTTATTATACAACTTCTAAGCGTTTGCGTGCGTAGGAAGTCTCTTTTAACGTTGTACAGTCAAACTCAAAAGTTACTCACTGCTTATTAATGCTTACGGAGACAAAGTACCCCTTAGGGTGCGGCTAATGAGTTTGACTGTACCTAAATAGGCAGATATACCTCTATTCTTAAAGATAAAACATTCACGTTTTAGTAAATTAAGGAGGCAGTTGTTTAAATGACCATGGCATTAAAATTACGTTTTTATAATGTACTTAAATAATTTATTCGAGTTTAAAACCAATAATATTTAATAAATATTGTTCTTTTTACTACCCACAGTACAGTCAACAAGTGCAAAGATATCGACACGGCCAAAGTTACAAAAATATTTGTATACACGTCCGTAATGTTAAAGTGCATAAAGTCATGTGTATACATATTTTTGTAACTTTGGCCGTGTTCGACATCTTTGCATTTGACAGTACCTACGCGACGGGTTATAATATAAACTCGAAAACACGGCTTTTCTCAGAGATTGCTCTGCTAGATTATTCTCCTGCAACACAAGGCTTCAAGTGTTAAACGTTGTATAAAACACGTAAGTACGAGTAAATATCACACAAAAATTCACAAGACTGACAATAATAAGACCTAGGTACACAAAGGTTTTACAAATTTCAGTTAAAGACTAGCCTTAATATACTTAATAGCCGAAAACGTTAAATATGTACTTCAATAATATTGTCAAACAAATTATTATATAAAAATGCACAAAGCAAGTTCGAGATTCGTCAGATTTTTAAAAGATACTAAATTAATATTGGAATTGAAAAACCGTGCCATATATTTATCTTAAACTACAAAATCACACATTATGTAAGAAATAAAAAATATAACAGTAGGTAAAATTTACTTGTCTCAAGTATATGCTATACATAGCTAATTTAATATTGTATATGTGTATAGGTAAATACGTTAAATTCAAGTTTAGTTTATTGATGCATAGGAGGCTGTTCTTAATGTCTAAATATTTCTCTACGCGTTTTATTTCGAGAAACATTAAAATGCGTTCTCATAAGTGCAAGATTTAATGCAGTTTATATTATACGGTATAATTTATACCTACCAATGTCATTATTGTACTTCCATAAATATGTAACATGGTCCTAATGTAAGTTTTAACATTCATGTAACATTAAGTTACCAATTTGCATCAAATTTTGGCAATTTAGATTTATGTTATATTCAAATTAAACACTACCGATTAGTACGTAAACTTTCACCTTTTTTGAAGGTTTATAATTGGGTCCAGATTAAGTCGGGGCTGTTTTGTGGCACGGTAATGACAAGTATGTATTAGGACTTACGTTGATTGTTAACACTCGATTTATGAGTCTTTTCTAAGTGTTCAATCAGCAATGGATTGATCACTCTTAAATATAACATTACATTGACACTGCTTGAAATTAAATTAACTTGTGTTAAACCATAATAATTATCAAATATTTGATTACATATAATATAATATCTAATGCTGACTCTAACTAGAACATGATTAAAATCGTAATGTATACTGAGATTACAGACGAGAAAATTTTAGCCTTCGTTTAAAATCACATAAATAGGCAGATTGTGCACAGCCGGCTGGACCATTAATATATGAGGTCTCATAAAAGTGTTATTTCTTAGATTAATGAGGTAACCTTATAAAGACGTCAGCAGACCTAGGCTCTGATTCTCAGTGTCATCTATCGTATTTCGATATTCTATATAGAACTACATTCGATTTACCAAACATCGGTACTACAATACTGATCTCCATAGGAGCCCCGTGAGTTTCATTTAAGAGCATCACACACAGAGGACGGGCGCGGGTCGTGCGCGTCCCAAACAGCGCGCGGGCCGAACGCAGAGTTACCAACTCAAAAATATTTATCCCTAAAGCTTATGTTAAAAACCCCTAAAATTCCTATAATTAATTGGAAATCCCCCTAAAACATGTTAGTATAGGTATGTAGTGTCACAAGAGTTGAAGTGAATGATTACACACACAGCTACATGTCGTGTAATGACATCAGGATTTTGACATTTACTCATTCATTTCATTTATTCTTCTATTGTGCAATCAGTTATTTTTGTAGCTGTGTGTGTAATCATTCACTTCAACTCTCGTAACACTGCCTTTATTAAAAAACCGGCCAAGAGCGTGTCGAACACCCCCAAAATAGGGTTCCGTAGCCATTACGAAGAAATTAAGTATAATTTTTCTAAGGATTTCGTATTTTGTACAGAAGATTCCAAGTTTAGTTATATTTTATACCTAAGGATTGCTATTTACTCTTAAACTAAGTACTAATAATTCTCAAGCAAACAGCCGTTAGTTTTCCTTGAAAATTGACAAGATTTCATTTTTTTAACACCTGTAAATTACTACAGGAACCGAAAGAGTTTTGCCTCCTGAACATGGGAAAATATTTATTATAATTGATTTCTCCATATTTAAAAAAATACAAAAAATTGACAAAATATGTCTGAATTTTCCAATAGGTACTACCACAGAATAGATACGTTTCCTTTGCCCATTTCACCAGAAAAAGGAGCTGTCATTATTTTGATAACGTCTCTATGCAACGTCTACGTCAGATTTACGTGGTCTTTTTTTTAAGAGACTAGACAAAAGTAATGGATCTATTGTGTGGTACTTTTGGAGTTATGCCCTTTTAGAAAAAGCACATCTTAATTTTTTTTTAATAAATTAATAAATAGTTGTAGTGAAATTTTAAAAATATCAGCGTTTTTCTCTTTCCAAACAGAATACAGAAAACGAATCAAATTATAGTCTTAGAAATATGAAATCTTGTCAATTTGATATACATCCTACCATCCTGATTTTTTTCAAAATTTTCCACCCGCCGGTTTAGATTTTAGAGGGAGGGGGGACGCTCGATTTGAATGAAAATTTGAACTTTAAAGTTGAATATTTCGCATACAAATCACTGAATCGAAAAATCGTCTTAGCAACCCCCTAATGGTTTTAATTTAAAAGACCCCACACTATAGGGTTGGATGAGAAAAAAAACCCCTACTTTACGTTTATGCGAGATCCCCAAAAAAATTTTTTTTTTTTAATTTTTCATTGTAAGTGCCATTTTGTCGGGATAGTTTTCATATATATCCGTGCAAAATTACAGCTTTCAAGCATTGATAGTCCCTGAGCAAAGCCGCGGACGGACAGACGAACAGACAGACGTGGCGAAACTATAAGTGTTCCGTTTTTGCCATTTTGGCTACGGAACCCTAAAAACCGTATTCATGTGCAGTACCTAGCTAGTTCATTTTGGCGAGAATAAAATCTGTTTTTTTTTTGTTATTATTTGATACTACAGAAACATCTGATATTTTTTCCATTGACTAGTATAAGCTTATTCCTGTCGATAAAAAAAAACAGCCACTTTTAAAAATTTCATCCATCGCCCATCATTACATAAATTGGATTTAATTAAGTAAGTAAATAAAGTTTGAACTTGGTGCGCAAGCGCGTTTGTCGTTTTCCAGATATATCTCGCAGCACTGTATAATACGGTATTTGACTATTTTGTATATGTTTTATAAATTAAAACTACACAATGCCTGTTATCGAATAGAAAAACAATTTTTAAGCTACCTTTACAAATAACAAAGTTATAAAGGTTTAAAATTCTAGATTAGACAGAGAAAGACATACTGGCATGTGACGTCACACGCCAGTACCGCTATACTTGCTGCATAGAGAAAAGCGTTTGAAAAAGATACAGGTATATAGATTTGTCAAAAAATCACTATAAATCCAATTTTCAACTGATTTAAATTTTCTCTTCGCTAAACACTATCTGTTTATCTATATTTTCATAATAATATTAAGATATGGCAAAATCAGGAGTTGTCAAATACCGTATTCTGTGTCGAGTTGACAAAAATGTCGTATCCATTATTGGTTCTAGAACTGTTTTAATTTGTACTCCAAAAGTCGCCAGATAAACCATTTTTGTCGTCAAAACTTTTTTTTGGTCGCTAAGATTTAAGCAAAAGTCGTCACTTCTAGGGACAAAGTCACTTAACTGGCAACATTGATGGCCGCTGCGGGCCCGTCGCGGGTCCGACCCGCTCTCTGTGTGACTACAACGAACCGCGCGGCTCACGCGGCGGACACGACCCGACCTGCGCCGCGCACGCTTTGTGTGTGTTGCCCTTTAGGTAGTACTAGAATCCGGGACGTTCTTTTTGCAAATATTGGATACATAAATACATACAAAACACCAAATTTAGAAAAAAAGTGCATGATTCTATTACATATCCATATGAGAATAAGAATCAAAAACTTTTAAAAAATCGCTACTATAACATTTGACATTACTAGTAGGTTTCAGAAATTAATTTTAAAGAAAATAAATTCCGCAACATGGCCGCACCTCACATAGGTAATAATAGTCAGACTTTAACTAGATAATGTTAGTGGCAGTTAGAATACTTTAAAAATGCTACATAAAATGCAAACTTCACTACTAAATCCAAGGCCTCTTTTTATAAGAACTTTAGTCGGCTATCTAGATATAAAAAGTAAAAACCTTAAGTATCAGGATAAAATAAAGCTCTATTACAATACAACATTATATTACTAATATTCGGATTAAAGTTATGCGCTCGGCAAATGGTTTTGTCCCTTCATTGGCTAAGCCTTCGAAGGTAAGTAATAGAATAGTTATTTACTACCTACGTAGGTATTACTTATTTGAAACTTATGCGTTTTTTAATGCAAGTAAGGCCTATGTTACATTGTGTGAATTGTTGTATATAGGTAGCAGACACATTATAGACGGTTAAAAGGTTTAAGGCTTGTGAGTGGCGGGCGTTGTGAGGACGATCTCTATTGTCTCTACATAAGTAAAAACTTTGTATATTATGCATTTGGAGACATAAAGATTGCCAAATCACATTGAGAGCACTGTACAGTTAAGTGCAGAAATATGTATCTATTCGAACCGCTCAAAATCATGTTACCGTTACCACGGCCTTATTACGTCGGAATAAGAGTCTGTGGTACATAAGCTCATATTTTTGCACTCGACTGTACAATGTTTGGACGCGGTAAGAAAAAGGGCACAACTATTCGAAATTAATACTTACTATTTGCGAATTTAGCGAACAGGATAAAAAGCGGACTTTTAATTTTTTGAAATATATTTATCATCAAAATCTTTGAAGATACCTTACCTTACTCTTAAAATACACAAACGTTTTATCCTCCTGTTCTGGCCCCTATACCACACACGTTACAAGTGCTACAATTCTACGTAATTGTCACTTTTTTAATGAGAAAGTTAACAAGCAATGGTTTGTTTTATGATTTGTAGCATTTGTAACTTTTGTGATACAGGGACTTGGCGTACACTATAAAGAACCAAACAATTTTAAGAATAACTGACGAATGTACTATAAAACTTATAACACTCATCTAGGTCTTAAGCACTTCAGCAGTAGGACACAGGGGCCCACTCAGAATAATAGTAAGTACTTGGGCTGTAGGTTCCTCACAATGTTTTCCTTCGCCGAAAAGCTCATGGTGAGTTTCAAATATAATTTTGCACAAAAATTCCGAAGGTCTCAGGCTACGTACGCACTATGTGGCTGAACGGCGGTTTGAACGCGCTGTCTCTTCCTCAAGCGATACTTTGAAGAGGGATAGCACGCTAAGTACTTACGTAACCTTAGAGGTGCGTGTCCAATCCTTTGCTAAAAAGGCCTTAAGCCAAACCACCGCTTTTACAATACATAGGAATTAAACAGAAACTTCACATTTTACTCAATACTGAAAAAAAAAAACGTATGTTGTGCACTTTTCGTTACGGTGGCAGTGCTGTTTTGTTAACTTACATGTATAACCATCAATATAATCTAAAATAATCTAATAATCATTCTTACCTACAGAAAGCACCAAAGTAAAGTATATTGTTTTGTTGCGTATAAAGCAAAACTTACTGACGTAGCAATAAGAACCCTGCTAAGCGTTTCAGGTCTAATTTTCATTTCCAGTTTTTTCAAAGAACATGAAGTCCTGAAAGAAAAAAAAAGTTTTACTTTAAAACTAAATTAAAAGAGGAAAACATGGTTTTAAAATAACGTTTATTTTACTATGAGGCTTGTGTGGCTTAATATGATAGCTCTATTGTTCCCTGTTGTTAATATTCCAGTCATTTGCACGAAGCGCTTCGCTTCATCTTTTATAGCACGGACTAAAGAATGAAATTCGCTTCCATCATCTGTTTTTCCGGATAAGTACTATTAAGGGCTATTTAAGGCTACAGTAGTGAATAGGCTGTTATTGAACTAGTGAGCAACATCGTCCTCATCTGCACTTAAATAATCGAAAATATAAATTGTCACTACTTTGAAAAAATCTCGTAGCTAAAATCAATATGATTTGTTAGATTATTTTCCCATAATCATTTTTTCTTTGCAGCAAAATTTATTTTCGCGTTTTTACACGAATTTTATTTTTACAAGCTTGTTTTTTTCAAGAAGCTTATTTTCACATTCGCGTTCTTTTTGTGTCGCATTTTTCCCCAGTCGCGTTTTTCCCCAATCCCAATCGGTACAGAAACAGTCTCGACGCGCGGAGCTCCTATCCTGGGTGGTTTTGGCCCTTCGGGCCGATGCAAAATTAACATAACCTAAACCTACCTGGTCTATGAGCCGTTAAGCCTGGTTTTGTGGTTTAGTAGTGGGGTATATAAGACTCGGTGGGAAACAGGAGCTATGTGATACTAGGGCTCCATCGACACTGTTTCTGTGTCGATTGGGATTGGGGAAAAACGTGACTGGAAAAAAATGCGACACAGAAAAAACGCGAATGTGAAAATAAGCTTCATTAAAAAAGCAGACTTGGAAATATTGCCATCGTGAAAAAAAGCGAAATGAAAATTTGCTACAAAGAAAAAACGATTATCGGAAAATAATGTACCAAACGAAGTTTTTTTTAAGAAGTGACGAAATATATGTTTAAAAAGACGGATGCGATCGAATTATGATGAGTACTTTTTCGGAGCTCCGGAGGAGCGCACTTTGAGAATGCCTAGTCTATGGCACAACGTGTAGACAGTCAGACAGGAAATTCTTCTATATGCCAGTCAGTGCAATTGATTATTTATTTATTTAGTACTAAAGACTACTTACAATAAGGAAGCAGGCTCCCAACAACACCGCCTTGATCCTGACGTCAAGATCCATAGGAAAAGTGATACCGAAGTAGTCCGAGTCTGTAAAAGCTTCGCGCGCCAACCCCGACCATTGCTTGGTTATTTTGCCGACCTTATTTTCGCCATCCTTCGAGTATACCTGTAAAACAATACAATAACCTAATATTTGATAAAGTTTACATACACTAAAAACTTTTAACTTATTCCCTAGCGAGCTCTAGTATAAAACAAATTATACATAAGTATATGTTATGTTATGTCTCAAAATACTGTTTAAACAGGCATGTAAATTGATACTGAGGACTTAAAAACGGTACCGTGCTAGCAGAAAACTCGTCACGTGTATGCTTTTTGTTTGTATAGGTTAAATAACAAGTCAAACTTTAAAATATCAAGCTTAAATTAGGTATCTCCGTCCATAGATTTAATAAATAAGAGCGGGAATAGAAGAAATATGCACATGGCTTAAAAAATAGGTTCAAATTATTGGGGCATTGCTAGAGAGAGTAGTATATTCATTGGGGAATTTGGGGAGAACCACAATCTATTAAAACCTACGAAAACACGGATAAACGAGTGCTCAAACAGCGGGAACGACAAAAAATTACAATGATAATTGTGCAGGAAATAAACACAATAAAAATCACATCCTCTTGTTATTAGGTATCTACTTAGTGCAGCGTGTATTTCTAATACAAATAATACCTTGAAGTCGACATCGCCGCAAATAGAAAAGGTGCACACTGGGCCCTCTATTCTCAGCACGACGTCGCCGGCAGCGTTTTTGATGGCGAAGCAAGGCTTGCAGAGCGACCACTCCTGTTCCACGCTGCCGATGACCGTCCCCGGCGGCGACGTCACCTCCATGGACTGCAGCCAACACGGGCACCAGCACGACGAGCAAGCCAAAGGGCGCCGCAGGTGGATCACCTTTGGATAGACGATAATAAATAATCTATATCTATAAAAGACAAATGTGACTGACTCCATCAATATTCATCATCTACTTAAATTGCTGCCAACAATTTAAATACGTCATTCATTAGCATTAGGTACTCTATCACATTTAAAGCTCACAAACTCAGTTTATAGTTTCATTTCTATGTAGTTTCCGCAAATCAACCGAAAATCCGCTTAACGTCGAAACAGCAGGGCTACTACGAAACTCGAAACTCGAAGTTCGTGTCGTGCCGTCCCTCTCGCTCTCGTATTAAACAGTATAAGTGTCAGAGGGACCGCACGACTCGAACTTCGAGTTTCGTAGTAGCCCTGCAGTAACCGAAATGTATGCTCGGAGGCTACGTAGGTGATGATATCGATGATGTCAAATATTTTGTTAAAAGTCCGTTTTGCGCATTAAACTATTGTTTCGTTGACGACTGCTTAGTTGCTATACTTACAAAATTGTACCTACCTATATTTCGTAACGGTCGCCGGTTAAAAAGACAATAAAAAACAACTGAATGTGACCCATATTGGCGTCAGCGTGAAACGACAAGTTTAAGTTACAACTTTCAACTACAAAATAATGTATATTTGACACCATCAATCAATTGCCGTATGTACTTTTGACGGGCTGTAAAAATGCAATTCCCTCTTAGATTTCATTTAGCAATAATGTAAAGTGACGACACTAATTTTGATAGCCAGCTCAGTTATTTGTTTCAAAGAAACTAAAACAAATTAACAAAAAATGGAACTGATTTCAAAAACCTCGAAAATAATTTTCTACTAGTTTAAAGTCGGTGCCTCAGCACAAGCCAGGCGGAGTGGAAATACTATACATATATATGTATATTGGGCCTCAATCACTCCTGCTGGCTCGTACTGAGGCACCGACTTCAAACTAATAGAAAATTATTTTCAAGGTTTTTTGTTAAAACAATTTTTTTCATCTTTTTTAATGATTATTAGCCAAAGTGCATCTCACAACGATTCCATTAAGCTCAAACACGGCATTTATATCATTTTATAACAGAGTACCGGTACCTACGGTCTTCTTTATCGGGTCCAGTTCACCAAATGATACTTTCTGAATGTAAATACTTGAATTGGTGTTAAAAATGCCAAAATCGCTATAGGTGTTCTTTAAAAATTCGAGGGTTGCCCTCGATTTCTCTAAGATCCCATCATTTAGAATTGAAATCCCCTTTTGAAAAAACAAATTTTTTGAGTTATAGGCCTGTTTGGTACCAACACAAAAACCATACAGGTTGCATGCGTACAAATTGATAGTTGATGATTAATTTTAATTAAAATTCTGTCTAACTAATTTTAACACAAAAATAATAAAAATTATGAATTGAGAATTCCTTTTTTAACTTGAAAATTTAAGTTGAAAATCTAATTGAAAAAAAAAAATAAATTGGTTTTACAAAATTTGCAGGTGGTAGGCTTGTGAAGGTCCGCCCGGAATTTGCTCCAAAACTTTTCGGTGTTTAAGTGAGAGCCGGGGTTTGCAGGAGTGGATCCCCTCTCACTCTTATTGCGGGTGTTGAATGGGCGGTTGTGATCTCTTACCATCAGGAGCCCCACTTGCTCGTTTGCTATCAAGTCAAAAAAAAAACTCGTACCTCGTTTATTTCTGTTGCAGTTAAATCAAGTCTCAATTTCACTAGTTCAACTTGAATTTTGAGTATCCCATATATAGGTTAGGTAACACTGCAATGCAATGACAGTCAGCAAAAAGTTTATGTTCAAAATGAAATTATCCCAAAAATTTAATAAGTACAGTTGGATTTTTGATTAATGATGTTAACCACTAAGGCATGATAGACAAATTATTTCTTACCTCATTTTGAAAATTGTCCAAGATTTTCATATCGAATGGACGCATAGGTCCACAACAGTTTCGTGTACAGCAGTCGTTGTCTTCGACAGCGAAGTACACTTTTTGGCCAAGACTATTCTTAATAGTGTACTTATTGTTCGTCTCAAAACCGACGAACGCTTCCAATAGCTCCACCTTTTGATGCACCAGCAATTGGTTTATCATCGAAAGATATTCCAGACCAGGAGGGCAGTTGCTAAGGCCCGTAGGGATGCTCATCCAACCACCTGCAAATACATATTTATATATTTTCGTACAATAATAATAAACCATTAGTTTCACGCAACATGGCCCATACAGATATCATGCCACAAAACGCCGTGACTCCGTGGCGTCACCATGATCTTCATTTAAACTAAATTCAATTTTAAAGGTTAGGTAAACAACAAAATTAACAAATCTACTTGGGTTTCAATCACGTAAAATATCTGAAGTTTACTCGTGACCACGGCCGATGTATGGTGGCCGAAACTATAAGGTAGTGTTAAAAATGTGATACCTAAATAAGAGGGAGGAAGTTTTAATTATTCATTACATAATGATAAGAAAAAAAATCCGTTAATTTGCTTTGCATTGAGTTACGAAGTCTGAAAATAGAAACCACTCACCTACTTTAAAAGCTTTCGCACATTAATCAATCAATCAATCAATTAATCTTTTTATTCGTCGAAAATAGTATATACCTACACTGCAGTTGTAGTTACAATGTTGAAATAATGTTCAGCTACATCTTACCCGTTCGGGCATACGAATTATATGTCTTAAATACTTAAGTAAAAAAAAAAAAAAACCTAGGCAAAACAAATTAAATATCGGTAACTACTGACTTCTATACGGAAATAATTATATGGAGCATGTCGCATACCAACTCCAAGTGAAGGGAGAAAGTGTACTTACTTAGGTATATTTTACTAGCTTAAGCCGGCGACATCGTCTGTCAGATCAGGAATCGTTTATCGCTACCCCGTAGGAAATATGCAATTTTCCAAGATAAAAAAAAACTATCCTTAGGGTTTTAAATTTCCTCCACACCAAATTTCATCTAAATTTTTCATTGATTGATACCTACTTATGTAAGTGGCCTAGGCGAACCCGAGGCTAGACGGTCACAAATATTATAAGACAAAATCATTGAAACAAGCAACGCTAAAGATAAATATTAGGCCTAAGATAACATGAAATTATCTAACTACCTACTAGCCTTTACCCTTGCTTCGTTCGCGTACCATTAGGATTGCCAGCTGGATTGAAATCCCGAGACTTTATTAAATTATCTCTCACGCGAATTTCAAAAAATTACACCGTGTTCTTCATTAACCAAGTATACTTTATTGAAGAAGTAAATTGCTGACGTTAATCTGTTAAAACCGCTCTACTAGGGGTGGCGGGCAACTATTATCCGCGAGCAAGTACAACCGCTTTTCTTCGTCAGTCAAAAACTTTTCATATCCACTGTGCCGAGACTTAAAAACTCTTTCGTATATTCTACACAAGGTTCTTTTCACACTCGCCGCACTCAAAGTCTTAATGTAAACACTTTTATCTTTTATATCAGAGATGTTAGAACAGTGCTTAGAAACTAATGTCTTGAAATGACACCACTTCACAGTTTTATATTCAGTACGACTTTTAGAAGTTTTGAATATTTCTAAATTATTTTTATTATTATCTTTATTTAACATGTTGATCGAGTCGATCGAATAGAAGGTGTGACGTTAATTATATTTAAAGCAGTTGAAGCGAATATAAGTACATTGTCAGGCCACACAGAGACAGTGGAGTGGCATCGAGTTACGCGAACAAATGCGAAATAAGCATGTAATCAGCACTCTTCAAGTAGTGGCAAGGGCCTTTCATTTTACTAGTAATAAACAACCTTATCTTGCAGAGTCATTAACTTAGTTTGCTCAATGATACAAATAAGACAATGACATAGTGGTTGTCGCTAATAATGTAAGACTTTCCAATCATGCAATGTATGTTGCAATTTACTGTTCCCAACCAGCTACGGAGATCAACAAACAATATATGCAACAGGAGCCCACGTATAAACAAATAAATGTTCTTAGGCACTATAGAAGCATTGAACCGCGTTAGACACACTCATTGCAGTGCGGAACTTCTTCAAGCAAAAAAAGACATCGCATTGGAAGAGAAGGAAAATCAGGTCAGTCTATCAGGTACTGAAATTAATACTAACGTCAGGTAAGTATTATAGATACATTATTTTAACTGGTACAGGTACCTAAGATACCAAAGTTCGGCAAGGTAAGTGGCAAAAGTAGCCAGACACTTTAGTAAGTTGT
Organism: Choristoneura fumiferana; assembly: GCF_025370935.1. NCBI lineage: Eukaryota > Metazoa > Arthropoda > Insecta > Lepidoptera > Tortricidae > Choristoneura > Choristoneura fumiferana. Next base: position 11,183,008 of record NC_133489.1, read on the forward strand.
AACTTTCAGTATAATTTGTCACAGTCGTTTCAAACCGTAACAGTTTTGTGGGTTATGACGAAGAGTATTCAAAATTCTCGCTATTTCTTAACCTATAAAAGAATATACCTACTTAGTGACTGTCTGACAGACAAAGCACAACCTATATAGATACTACAGGGCCCTGTTTCTCCAAGCTTAACGGGTTGGGTTAAAGTAATGAGAAAATTTGTTTTACTTTATTTCAAATAAAATCACTAACAATGGATTTCTTTGATAATTATATTATTATAAACTAAAACTAGTATGTTAATCACTAATTACGATAAAGAAAACAAAAAATTTAACCGACTACAAAAAACCATGAAAATATTTTTCTACCAGTCTGAAGTCGGTCGGTGCCTCAGCCAGCACGAACCAGCAGAAGTGGGCCTATAGTCATCTACCTCGCCTACGCACTATTACGCAATTTATGCTCCTCGTATGCATATGGTAAAACGGGAGGTGAAGCACCAGGACTCCTCAATAATGAACGTCTCTGCATCCGAAAAAGATCTTTCGTAAAAGGTGACGAGCAGCTGAAATTAAACTATTGTATCTTAGATTATTTACACTAAAAAAAGTGAAAAAAATAAATCACAACAAAAAATTTAACCGACTACAAAAAACCATGAAAATAATTTTCTACCAGCCTGAAGTCGGTCGGTGCCTCAGCACGAGCCAGCAGGATGATTGAAGCCCAACATAATAGTGCGTAGGTGAGGTAGATGACTATTCTCTTAGGTCCACTCCTGCTGGCTCGTGCTGAGGCACCGACCGACTTCAGACTGGTAGAAAATTATTTTCATGGTTTTTTGTAGTCGGTTAAATTTTTTGTTATATTTTTTTTTATTGTTGCGCAAAACTGTAAGCATAAGCAAATTTACTAGCTATTAAAATTCCCAGCGTTGCCCGCGACACCGTCTGCGAGGAATTCGTTTATTGCGAATCCGTGGGAACTATGCAATTCTCCGAAATAAAAACTATCTCCATACCAAATTACATCTTACGGTCTGAGTGCGAAGAGACAGACAGAGTTACTTTTGTATTTATACAGAATTATTACTTTTTCCCTCATCTGTAGGTACTTTACGTCAGGTGAGATAGGGCGGTCAATCACGGGTCAGTTTTTGTGTTAAAAAAACTTCTAGATATACGCAAAAAATCCCGATTACTTTTAAACTAAAGTTTAGACGATTGTTTTTTTTTGTTTTTTATTTTTTTATTATAATAATGCTACTACTGCTACGGTGCTTGCTACTAGATATCCTCTTATCGAATTATTTTTTATTAGGCGATCCACGGCACTGCTGTCCTGCCGTATGGAATTTTCTACCTTGGATTTGTATCATCTGAGTAAACAGTGTTTTTCAAATTAGCATAATACCAGTAATAAATTGACGTAGATGTGGTGAATTAAAAGCGACGATGGGTGCCTATTATTATGTAAATTCATTTACTATCTCACTAATCGATACCTATTAATATTATAAATGCGGAAGTAAGACGAGAATATACTAGAAAGTATAGATTCGTCGGTTACCTCTTCACACTTAAACTGCTAAACCGATTTAAATGAAATTAGGATAGTTTGAGACCTGACCTGTCCTTCCGAGGGTCTCAAACCATCTCCAATATCATTAGGACAGTTTTACATGAACTAATTATTGGTAGACGAAGTCGTGGGCAACAGATAGTAGGTAATATACATATGTATGGTATACCTAAACGTGTTTGTTTTACATTGTTTCTGTGTTACTCAATCATGAATTCTACGTCTAATGCGCGCACTATCGCAATCCCATTCACCATGAAATTCGGTAACTGTATGGTTTAAATAAATAAAATACGTAATTGTTGGGTGAGATAATGATTGAGTAGTGCTGTTATAAGGCTTGTTGTAAATGTTTTATTTTGTCTACAGTTTTACTACAGTTTATTGACGTTATTATTACGAAGGCAAATAATAACTACAGTCAAGAAATGTATTAAAAATATATGTTAGTTAACTAATCTATCTAATAACTTTAAACGAGCAATTCTTGTAGGTATATAAATATACTAGAGACCCGCCCCGGCTTCGCACGGGCAATATAATAAAAAAACGGCCAAGTGCGAGTCGGACTCCCGCACGAAAGGTTCCGTACCTATACAACATTAGACATTAGCAAAAATTGACAAAAAAAACATGTTTGCTGTACGGGAGCCCCACTTAAATATTTATTATATTTTAATTATTTATTTTTAAAGTGAATGAAAATACAAATAAATATTCTGTGAATATTTTAAGTAACTTCCTGTTGCCGTAAAGATGGCAGCCTGCCATAAGGACCCTTTTGCTAAGGATTGTCACATATAGCCTATGGCACTTTGGAATAATTTTGGATGTGCATGAAAGAATTTTTAAAAACGGTCTAGTAGTTTTTGAGTTAATTCGTAACAAACATCCAAAAATCCAAAAATCTAAATATTTCCTCTTTATAATATTAGTATAGATATAGATATATTTCGGAGATCTCGGAAACGACTCCAACGATATCAATGAAATTTGGTATGTAGGGGTTTTCGGGGATGACAAATCGATCTAGCTTGGTCTTGTCTCTGGGAAACGCTTATTATCGAGTTTTACCCCGAGCATCGCCCAGGTACTTGTTATTAAGTAAGTAACAATCCATGACAAATATTTTAGTCAGATGTTCCTATGGTTAATGATGGAGCATCAAACCTAATCCGAGGCCTTATTGTCTAACATATTGGAATCACAATCGTTTTCAATTTTTAATCTCACACGGTATAAGACAATTGTAGAAAAAGATGGCGAATGCGATTGCGAACGTCAATGCATTTGACAATACTACTTGGCAATCTGGAGCTAATTTGGCTTACTTTTTGTGTTCCTCCACGGTTTTAAAATACCTAAGCAAGTCGATGGAAATCGAGTTTTATCACAGAATAAGTAACACCCCCCGGTACTGGCTAAACGACTAACATTTCATCTCAAAACTTGTGTTGTGATGTGAGACTTGCATCTTTCTACATGTAATATTTACGATAGGATACTTCAATTTCAAGTGCAGGTGGTAGGACCTTGTGCAAGGTCCGCCCGGATTGCTACCACCATCTTGCTCGCTAATCCTGCCGTGAAGCAGCAGTGCTTGCATTGTTGTGTTTCGGCGTGGAGAGTAAGACAGCCGGTAAAATTACTGGCACGTGAGGTATCCCATCTTAGGCCTCCAGGTTGGCAACGCGTTTGCAATACCCCTGGTGTTGCAGATGTTTATGGGCAGGGGTTGACCCTTACCATCAGGAGACTCACTTGCTCGTTTGCCTTCCAGTCGTATAAAAAAAAAAAAAAAAAATTCAAGTGTGATTTGCTAGCGTGCAGCGGCAGTCAACTGTGGTTGCGGTTTGCGGTCGGGCGAGGAGTCTTATATTATATTGTATCTTAATCTTGTTTACTTTTATGAAACAGTTAACCTTTATTATACATATACTATTAAAAAAAACAATATAAAACGCAAGTGCGTTTAGTTGTTTCTTTGCGCGATAGAATAGAACTAGTCACCGACCTCGTAGCTCGAAAAATATGCAAGTTGAAGTGGCAATGGGCGGGTCACATCGCTCGAAGAAGCTTTGGTTGTTTAGCAAGTTGTGGTTTCAAAATTTGCAAACTTTACACAAACAAATTGTTCGGCCACTTCCTAATATGAAATATATAATTCAGCTGATATTTAGCATACTTATGTTAGTCCGATGAGGATGCAATACGCGGGTAGTGAAATTCTGGTGGTTGGGCCAGGATCGCCAAGGCAGGACGGAACTCTTCAACGGTAAATGAAAATGACCACTCTACGGCACTCTGATATGTTTGCACATTTGTATGTTTTGATATCTAGAAAACAATCTAACGATTTCAATGAAATTTGTTGCCTTGCTTACTATTATAGATAGGTTTTGGGAAGGTGAAAATTGATTTAAGACTGTATCGTTTACAGCGAACGAAAAACCGGCTAAGATAGGGTTCCGTAGCCATTACGAAAAAATTAAGTAATATTTTTCTAAGGATTTCGTATTTTATACGGAATCTTCCGAGTTTAGGTATATTTTATACCTTAGGCTGCTATTTACTCTTAAACTACTAATAATTCTCAAGCAAACTTAGCCTACTGCCATCCTGAATTTTTTTAAATTTTTCCACCCAACAGTTTAGATTTTAGAGGGAGGGGGGGACGCTCGATTTCAATGAAAATTTGCATTTTTATGCAACTGTATCGTAATAGGGTCACTTGAGTGTTTTAAGGCCTAATTACGTACAGTTGCATACAATATTTTATCTATATCCATATATTAAATCCTCTATCATGTGTTCAAGAACCATTGAGAATGACCTGCATTAACGAGAACTAGGTAGGTATGTCTCTGCCCCACGAGCTGCGCCAGCTGCGCGCGCGACGACCAGCTGCTGCACGTGGTCGCCCTTCCCCCCGTGCTGTAATGATGTATGAAATCTCGTAATGACCATTACAATACAGCCGTGTTTATAATAGAATCCAATGTCGTAATGCTGGTCATTACCTATGGTTTTTGAACGCATAATTGAGGGTGTAGATAAAACTGAATAACAAGTCTTTGCCAGGTCCTAAATATTACACGGTAGTTCGGCAAAAAAATCATGGTCTGGCAGGCAATTTGCTAGTGCGGGATAAAATCTAGTTAATTTTTCACCAATTCATCAATGAAGGTCGAAATTTACATGAAGTGTCTTCAGATGAGAGTATTGCCCTTAATATGACGAAAACACAACTGCGAAACTGTATTTTGACCCGACTTAGCGTCTTGCCATTACGCAGCTAAGGTGATAAAATGGTCCAAAGACAATAACGTGAGTTTCGTGGCCAAAGACATGAATCCACCATATTGTCCATATTCACCAAATCGAACATTACTGGGCTATAATGAAGGCTAAATTTCGCAAAAGGGGTCGCAGTGCCGATACGGAGCAGTTTCGTTCAGATTGGCACGAAGTTGCCAGAAATTGTAATCAAGTTGTTGTCCGATCATTGATGGGTACCATGAGACAGAAAGTCAGGAAACTGACCTAAAAAGTTTTTTTTTTTGACATTAATTTTGGTTTCTGTAGATATTCATGTACAAAAATTCAAAATGAAATATATCAAATAGGTATATAATATAAAAAAAACCGGCCAAGAGCATGTCGGAATAAGTAATATTTTTCTAAGGATTTCGTATTTTATACGGAATCTTCCAAGTTTAGGTATATTTTATACCTTAGGCTGCTATTTAAGAGCCAAACTACTAATAATTCTCAAGCATGGACTCATGAATCGGAATTGGATTTGTTGGATGAGAAAAAAACACTCCCACTACGTCTATGGGAATGGGAGGTACCCTAAATTTTTTTAATAATTTTTTATTGTACCATTTTTTCGGCATAGTTTACATATATATCCGTGCAAAATTACAGCTTTCTAGCATTGATAGTCCCTGAGCAAAGCCGCGGACGGACGGACGGACGGACGGACAGACAGACAGATAGACAGGCATGGCGAAACTATAAGGGTTCCGTTTTTGCCATTTTGGCTCCGGAACCCTAAAAATATGATAGTTTATTCTTGTATTTATACTAAACGATACAATCTTTATATAGGTATTTTATTTACATAGGTAGATCTCATTTTTAACCGACTTCAAAAAAGGAGGAGGTTATCAATTCGGTTGTATTTTTTTTTTGTTTGTGACCTCCGTCATTTATTAACCGATTTGATTTTTTTTTGCGTTCGTCTAGGAATTGAAGACCAAATCAGGATCTGATGATTGGATCTCAAGGAAATCGAGGGTACTCTTCAAATGTTGTCGGGACACCTATAGTAAATTCGATGTATTTAGTAGTAACTCGTGTATTTGCTTTTGAAAATCATCATTTGGTGAAGTGGAACTGATGATGAAGACCGCAGTTGAACATCGGCGTTAATACTCAAGTACAAGTATTTCACGGGTTGAATTTTAATTACTTTGACACAGTTGCTAAGCAACTTATGCTCCTCGTAATGCATAACGGGTGGCGAAGCACCAGGACTCCTCAATAATGAACGTCTCAGCATCGGAAAAAGCAATATTTCGCATAAGGTGACGAGCAGTTGCTATTGTATCTTACATTATTTACACTAAAAAGCGAGAAAAAAAATTATAACAAAAAATTTAACCGACTACAAAAACCCATGAACATAATTTTCTACCAGTCTTAAGTCGGTTGGTGACTCAGCACGAGCCAGCAGGAGTGATCGAAGCCCAATATAAAGTGCGTAGGTGAGGTAGATGACTATAGGTCCACTCCTGCTGGCTCGTGCTGAGGCACCAACCGACTTCAGACTGGTAGAAAATTATTTCCATGGTTTTTTGTAGTCTGTTCAATTTTTTGTTATAAAATTTTTGAAAAGTGAAAAATGCCTGTTTTTCCGATTTTTTGAACGACAAGCCAAACAGTCGCCCAGGTATATCATCAAATAACTTACCAGGCACAGGCTGCGCGCCAGGTCCAGGTTGCTGTACGATCGGACCTGGATATCCTGGCTGCGGGTGTGGATACCCTGGTGCATAACCAGGTTGGTACCCAGGCTGGAAACCTGGTTGAAAGCCAGGTTGAAACCCCGGCTGGTATCCTGGCTGTAAACCAGGCTGCGAGCCCGGCGGAGGCATGGGCCCAGGAGGAGCCCCTGGATACCCTGTTTGTGACGGCTGCGGGGCCAGAGGGTAGCTCTCCTTTGGTTTTTCCTCTTCAGATGGTGGTGCGTAACCCTGGCTGGGCGGGAAATTAGGCGAATAGGGCGTTGGCTTGTGTGACATGTTGACACTCAGATCTTTATCTCTGAAATAAAGTAAACAAAGCAATTTATGATAAGGTATCTGCACCAATTCAATATTTATTTATACATCAATTGTTTTGATTCGGTACTTGAATGTCTAGAGCTACACTCTACAAGTACATGTTATCGTATTAAGGTTAATGCCCTAAGTTATTAACCAACAGTGGGTAGCACATCAGTGTTTGTTTTAGGCCGCCAGTCTACTGGAGCGAAGTGAGGCAGCGGTGCGGTGCGAGAGTACGGAGCAGAGTTGCGGACTGTGTCCACAGGCGCGGAGCTAGATAGCGGAGCGGAGCGATAAAGTAATGCAGTGCGGAGTTGCGGAGGCGCGGAGCTAGATAGTGGAGCAGAGGAATGAAATAATGCGGATCGGTTGTTTTGCGCTCATTTCTCCGCCCCGCTTCCCGGTTTTGTATGAATTTTTAAGCTAGTTAAGTTACCAACTCCCTGTCCACAGAAGAGTAGAGGAGATTTTATGCAATTCTATTGGTGGTTTTTTAGGCTGCCTGTCTACTGGAGCGGAGCGAGGCAGCGGAGCTGTGAGCGAGATAAAAATATCGTGTCACTTTTCCTATAGGTACCCTATCGCCGTGGTGGCCTAGTGGTTTGACCTATCGCCTCTCAAGCAGAGGGTTGTGGGTTCAAACCCCGGCTCGCACCTCTTGAGTTTTTCGAAATGTAATTACATTTGAAATTTACCACGAGCTATGCGGTGAAGGAAAACATCGTGAGGAAACCTGTACAAACCTGCGAAGCAATTCAATGGTGCGTGTAAAGTTCCCAATCCGCACTGGGCCCGCGTGGGAACTATGGCCCAAGCCCTCTTGTTCTGAGAGGCCTGTGCCCAGCACTAGGACGTATATAGGCTGGGATGATGATGATGACCTTATCGCACTAAATTAAAACAGGGAAACGCGTAAGCCTGATGGCTTAGTGGCGATCCACTAGGTCAAAAAAATGCTGTATGCTACGATATGTCTATCTCATTTACTACTTAGTCCCTTTATCATTTGATAAATGCACGAAAAAATGGAAATAATAATGGTTATCTCCCTTTTAGCACAAGACCCGGTCTGAGTGGAGAGCTATAATGTCCAGCAGTGGACGTCTTTCGGCTGACATGATGATCTCCCTTTTGAACGATATATTTGGCTTATGGCTGGATAAATAAATAAATAAATAATAAATATCATGGGACACTTGACAACAATTTACCTACCTAGTCCCAAACTAAGCAAAGCTTGTACTATGGATACTAGGCAACGGATAAACATACTTATATAGATAAACACATATTTAATATTAACATCCAAGACCCGAGAACAAACATTTGTATTATTCATACAAATATATGCCCCGGCCGGGAATCGAACCAGGGACCTCAAGCTTCGTAGTCATAGGTTCTCTAACCACTTGGCCATCTGGTCGTCGGATAAAAGTTCAATGACAATAAACAAGTTTAACTTTCATTGTTTCGTTTTTAAAACTTTAATCTAAGTAACAAAAAATTTGAAATTGAAATAAAAAATACAAAAAGATTCCAAAAAACCAATCTCAATTTGATTGCTCACGACATCTCTTATCCGGGTGAGCGGTTAGTTCCAATGGAGTGCCGAAAGTTTCTCGATGAGGGCTACGGTATAGATGTCGCTAGCGTCACTGCTTAAGTGCCTAAATAAGAAACAAACAAGCTGAGATATGTGGTGCATAGGGGAAATTCCTGTCTGTACCGTTGTCCAGCAGTGGTGTAGCGGTATAGCACGCGGCACGGAATGCCGAGGACCTGGGTTCGATTCCCAGTGCTGGGCTTATTTTTCTGGTTTTTCTGTGCATCTATACTTCAGTTTGTATTTTCATCATATTATTATTACATTATTTACGAAAAATTAGTATAAATAGGTATAACATAGTGTATAGGTATACAGAGTATCTACAGCACGAAGCAGTGAACAATGAACCTGAGGCCGTATTGTCTAACGTTTCTGACACTCATGATCACAATCAAATGAGTTTTTTTATTTTTATTTGACTGGATGGCAAACGAGCAAGTGGGTCTCCTGATCACCACCCCCCATAAACATCTGCAACACCAGGGGTATTGCAGACGCGTTGCCAACCTAGAGGCCTAAGATGGGATACCTCACGTGCCAGCAATTTCACCGGACGTCTTATTCTCCACGCCAAAACACAACAGTGCAAGCACTGCTGCTTCATGGCAGGATTAGCGAGCAAGATGGTGGTAGCAATCCGGGCAGACCTTGCACAAGGTCCTACCACCTTCCAAATTTTGTATGCGAAAACTGTCATTTGACTGATCGCTAGCGCCAGAAACATTACGCAATAGACCCTCAGGTTGTATTGTCTTTGACCTGCAGATAAGTAAATCTTGTGCCAAGCTTTTTTATATTAATTATCACATGAATTATGTAATGTGATAAATCGATGGGTTTGAGTGACCTAAAGTTTATTTTCTTCTTTTTAGAACATTTAAATTAAAAGCTTCTTTTTTTTATTTATATATTTTATAAATCAAAGATCAAATAGAACAACAATATTCAAGCTACCTTTAAATACACTTTTACCTTTAAATACACATTTATTTATTTGTTGATTTCCATTAAATTCAAGGGAACAGGGCTAGATAATGTCCAAATTAACATTATAAAGTAACATTATGTAATGGACAAATCATAAAAATACCTCAATATCAGTATTAAATTATAACATTACTTGACAACTATTTTGTAATTTTTTCTTTAATTGTATACTCTCGTTTTTAAGTATTTTATTTGTAATTATTTTATTTTGATAAAATGACTGCCAAGTTTCTTGCGGCGTTTTCTTCTTGGCAATGATGTTCTTTCCAAAAGCGCTGGTAGTTAAAAAAAAAATTATGTGTAAAAGTGCCCATTGCGGCCTATTTACTGAATAAAAGATTTAAATTTAGATTTTGAATTTTAACATTATGGTAACTGTTCCCAATTGATGTTACTTATATTATATTGGTAATTTTACTTAACATTGTAGGGCCTGTTAATGTTCCGCAATTCACATTATACTAATTTTACCAAAGTAACAATATTTCCATTGGTAATGTTTGTTTTAATTTTTCCATGACCATGAGACTTGAAGCACTCTGATACATGGTTTAATTTGTAAAGTGGTTTTATTTATCATGTACATTCTTAATTCTCATTTGATATGCACACAACAAGTAGGGATCAAATGTAGCTGGTTACTTTTTTACCATGTCAAATGTGTTATTTGTCAATCTTGTATGGCGCTAAGTATGTAAGCTGTAAAACAACAAAGTACAAAAGTAACCAGCTACTTCTGATGCTGATTGTATCTACATATTGTTGTTGAGTAGATCTAATAGCACAACCACCTGTTCCAATTTAGCAGAATAAATTACAGGGACGCCCCTATAGTATAAAAGTGAGAAGTAATAATTTAACAACACTTTCGTAATAATTTAACATTCAAGACTAAAAAGTTGTGTAAAATTTAAAAAACATTATACTCCCCTATGGTATTTACTCAGAATAAACTGAGACAGCATTGTCTAACGTTTCTGACACTCGCAATCACAATCAAATTACAGTTTTTGCCTACAGAAACTATCATTAAAATTGTTTGAACGTGATCGCGTCAAAAATGTTAGACAATATGACATGATTCAAAGCAGTTTTCTGTTATTTAATACAAGTGGCTATTAATTTTAAAATGTTTTCTAAATTTCTATAAATAGATTATCAAGTTGACACTTAAAAAGATAAAGCTGCAATGTTTCAAGCGCAGCCGATATACATTTAATTTTGACAGTCAGTACTTTTTAATTGTTGTTTATTTTGATTCATATTTGATGCGAATAATAATTTTATACTTCACTAATTAACTCTAAACCTAACACTAGAATATGGTAAATGAGTCATAAGTCTTAACGACACCGCGCACCGCATAAAACAGGAGGAACAGAGAACAAATTGAGCAATAGAATAGAAATAATAAAATCAGTCTAAACACTTACTATAATTGCACCAACAAATGAACGTTAACGAACACGCCTCTCGCTATTACTCTGTTATTCGCTCGCACTACATTAAATTATACGGCCTTGACTAAATATATTTTATTTTAACAATTTTGGCACAAATTCACGTAATGGAGATCAAATAGAGATGGAGCCTGGCTGCCTGTATCGCCGGGTAAATACAAGACAGCAGGGCTACTACAAAAATCAAAACTCGAAGTTCGTATCATACCGTCTCTTTCCCTCTCGTATTAAATAGTATGTGTCAGAAGGACCGCACTACACGAACTTTGAGTTACGAGGTTCGTAGTAGCCCTGCAGCGCTATGCGTGTGTGAAGCAGTGTGAAGCGCTGTAATGATGACACTGACAGTGACAGTTCAATGAGGGCTCTCGTTTTTTGTCTCACTAGATGGCGCACTGTTGCGTGAGGTTTTTAAGTATGGCTTTCAAAGTCTGTACGGGCGTGAAAACAAAATTTAGATTGAAATCCTATTTAATACACTTTAAAACCATACCATAAAAATATCGAGCATGCCACAGTGTTGCATAGTCCCCGTTTTGTTCGGAAAAAGGGAGGACAAAGGTTTCCGAAAGACAAAACTGTTTCAAAACACAGACATTCATTGCCCCGGAACGCATACTTGCCATAATTAATTTCAGATATTGCAAAATATTCACAAAAATATTCTAATTATAAATAAACCCGCGTAGCTCACCCAAAAACTATGAGATTTGACATTTCGGAGACCTCACGCTACACTAGCGCCTCTAGTGGCGAATTCATACGCGATACTCATTGGCTTTCAATGTTTTATTTAACGTTTTAACCGATCGATTCGCGCTGTCATCGTTCATCCACCATTACCTCTCAATCTGTTGCGCTTAACAGCAGTCAAAATATCATTGGATTTTATTCGTACTATTTTGTAAAATAAATGCACAGTAGGTATAATTAAAAGTCTTTGATGGGCTTTTGCGACCGCAATAATAACTCAACAAGGGTAAAACCGGGCTTCTAATGGACTCTCGTTCGTAATTCCTTATTTACCGCCCTTAAGACACAATGTACTATTTATTACTCATACAATACTTATTTTATTACTGTACGCACAGTACTTCAGGTAGCATTTTTTTTTTTATTTAGTCATTTAGTTTCAAGGGTATTGACTTTTTTAAATATTACATACAACACAACATAAACGAGTATTTTAATAATATGGTCACTTTTAATGGCGCGTCCACATCGGGCCAACAAAGCGTCTTCGAAACATCTTCGAAGGCCAACGAACGAGCGTGCGAATAGCCAACGTTGAATATCCTTCGTTGGCGTTCGTTGGGCTGGTGTATACCCACCATTAGAATCATGTTTGTATGCTAAAAAATAAATTAGTATCTTGTTTTCACAAAGTATCAATTGTAACATACAATTATTTTAATTATTTATGTACTTAATTAATATTATTATTATTTAAATATTACTTTGTGTTATTTTTACTACTTCTGAACAAAATATAGTGTTTACAGTATTTTTCCGAACGAAATAATTGCGGGGCTGCCACACTATTAGCCATATCCGGTAAAGTTGCTAGTTAAGGGTTTTTCCTTTAAATGAGCAAAAACTTAAAAAAATCAAGATATACAAAAAAAAGAAACATCAGTTAATAATCAATAAAATAATTTATAAAACTAATATCTTAGTTTAATTTAAAAGAAAATTGTGCAACAAAGTAACAATATAAATTGTAATAAAATATAAACAAATGACTATGAAATATAACGCGATACGCTATCTTACCAAAAAAATAAGAAACAATAAAGTATTCTAGCGCAATAATATGGTATATTGTATGTTATAACAGCATAATAAAATGGTAATCTTGATAATAATGCTGGCAGCACTGGTTTCCGGTTAGTGCAGTCCATTCACCAATCAAACAAGACAACACGCAGCGCAGTTGCTTTGACTAACCTGCTGCTGCTACCAGTCCGTCAGTTCTTGCAGGGAGCTCTAACTTAGTTTGATAAATGTTGGATTGCTTCCGCGTCATCTGATGTGAGCTAAGTACCGCGATGCGTGTGAAATTGTTTTACTAAACATTGAACTAAAATGGCGTCGCTGTTTATCAATCAGTGAAGTTGCCACTAGTGAACGTTTCTCAGTGATCGCATCAGTGAGTCATAAACCAACATAGCAATGACATTTTTATAACATAGTGAATACGTTTTAGAAACGTTGTATTGAAGACTGGCAAGTGTGATTTAGACAGTACAATAATGCGCGAATTCAAAGTAGTCGTTTTGGGTTCGGGTGGGGTCGGCAAGAGTGCTTTGACAGTGCAATTCGTGTCCGGTTGCTTTATGGAAAAATATGACCCCACAATAGAAGATTTCTATAGAAAAGAAATCGAAGTGGACAATTCGCCATGTGTTTTAGAAATATTGGATACCGCCGGTACGGAGCAGTTCGCGTCTATGCGGGATCTGTACATAAAAAACGGCCAAGGATTCGTGGTCGTATACTCGCTAACGAATCACCAAACGTTTCAAGACATCAAACCAATGAAGGAATTGATAACGCGCGTGAAAGGCTCTGAACGCGTGCCCATCCTGCTGGTGGGCAACAAGGCGGACCTGGAGCACCAGCGTGAGGTGGCGCAGCCCGAGGGCGCGGCGCTGGCGCAGCTCTGGGGCTGTCCCTTCGTCGAGGCCTCCGCCAAGAGCCGCACCAACGTCAACGAAATGTTTGCTGAGATCGTGCGCGAAATGAACATTAGCCCCGAAAAAGAAAAGAAAACTTATTGTTGTTGTACAGTGCTTTAATATCTAGAGTGTAATGTGGCATTTATTTCTCGTAAGACTGCAAGGGCGAGGAGAGGCGTGAGAGCGTGTGGCGCGCGCCCATGCCGGGGCCCGCGCGCCTGGACAGCCCGCCGGGCGCCGCGCCGGCCCGCCGGCCGCCGGGCGCCGAGCCGGCCCGCCAGCCCCTAAGCCCCTCGCGATGTGCGTCATATCACGTTGTTAATATCTTTGATACATACCATTGTCCAATCGAGGTGCTTTATCTTATATTTTCATACTTTAGTACTTGTAGATACTCCCGCAATAACCATTATCACATTTTGACAAAGAAAGTGGCCCTATTGGAGCATACTTCTTTAAAAGATCATGTTTAAACAATTAAGTTTTTTTTAATCAAATATCAGTGACACAAGCACATGCTGTGTTGGTAAAAAAAATTACATTTAATTTAAAGTAAATTAGCCAAGTTTGTATATAATTTCATGAGATTAATGATGTCGAAGGGCATGGACAGTTAGAGAATTAAAAAGCCATCCAAATATGCAATAAACTTTTATGATTGTGTAGAGTGGAGTGTGATGAGTAACAGATTACACCTAAGTCGAGTCGCAGAGTGTTTTATTGTGTAAATTATGTTTAAATGAGAAATCCGTAATCAAGGAAATACAGTAAGATTTGTCAGTTGCGTGATTGTGTTTTAAAAGTCTACCAGGATTTGTGATAATACATATAACAAAGTATCTATAAATAAAAGTTTTAAGTGGGAGATTACCAAGAAGTTTTATTCTCCAGGATATAAGGTAACATGATTTTATTATGTTTTTGTGGCCAATAAGTCAGTTTTTAATGAATTTGATAACTTAACTGATCTGAGGCCGTATTGCCTAACGTTTTCCGATGCTCACAATCGTAATCAAATGACAGATTTCCCATAAAAAAACTGTCATTTATTGCGTTTGCGAGTGTTAGAAATGTTAGGCAATACAGCCTCTGTTCTTTGGACTGCCATATAGATAAACTTGATAGGCTCTTGGAATCATAATTTTAGTGCCTGTAAAGCTTTTCTTAGTCTCTTCTGAAGAGACTATCTTTGGTATTTCATAATGAAAATATAAAATGTCCCAAGCAAAACATGTGTACGTTTTCTTCATTACTCTGACTAGTTAAATCACTGAGTCCAACCAAACAGGCCTTGCATATTGAGTGTTTTATCTTTTTGTTTATCGAAGAAAGTCTTACTGATTCTACTATGAATTTGTTATTGTAATACCTCTTAATTATAAATCTTATTCTTTGTTATGAAAACATGAGCTTGTTATATTGAACAATGATTCTAGCTATTGCTTTCCTTTGTTATTGATCAGGCAAGTGGCAGAATCTATTAATAATTTGACTTCTGGTGTCATATATTGCGAAACTAAATCTTATTTATTTTTTAAATACAATAATAATAATGGTCAACAATAAATTTCAAGCAACTTTTCCTTTTATCCTTATAATTGGTAAGGCACATTGCCATGATGAAAAAGTCTGATGCAGATTATATGATATTCTGTTATGTGATTTCGAAAAATTAATATGTTTTGACTGTTGTTATTGGATTTCTAAAATAAAACTGTAGTTTGTATCCACAAAGAAATTTAGGCTAGAGCAAGAATGTTAACAAGCCTCTTATGTTAAATATCAACCCAAAGCATATCCACAACTGCCATACCCTCATAGGTTTAAGGTATGTTACTGTACCTGTATGGTAAAAATATGTATCTATTCAAACCACTCAAAATTTTATTTGTTACCACGGCTTTATTACATCTGAATAATAGTCTGTGGTATATATTTTTAATGGGTTAGTTAGATAAGTCCATATTTTTACAATCAACTTTTCCTAAGCCTTAGCTACCTACCTACATAGGTGCCAAGGGACATATGATGCAACAAATTGTAGTTCTAGTAACCCAAAGTTTTTTTTTTGTATTAGAAATAGGGTAAACAATGTAATTTTATTGAAACCCTTTTTATTAAATCTTAATGACTGGACATATGAAATCGTAACAAAAACATAAATAAACAGCTGTCAGATTGTTTAATTGTTACTGTGTCAGATTGGTACTAGCTGTTATCTATTTTTTTAAAGTATTTTTCAATAAAAACATAGGTCAAGATTGTTTACCTTCTTTCTAATGCTAAAAGAATTGAATGAGGTATGGTGCTGACAAAGAGACAAAGATAATAGATGCTATAGTTTTGAGCTCATTAAAGGGAGTTTTGTTTCTTCTTTCTTTTGCCTGAATGACTTCTTTGTGTAGGGTTATTCTTACATTCATTCTGATGTAAGTTTGCTAACAAAAATTTCAAAAACCTAGGATTCAGTTGGAAAAAACAGGGCAATACATTTAAAAAAAGAATGTGGTAACAAAATAGCAATAAATCAATGAAAATGTGGAAAAAAAAGTTAAATGTTTTAAATGTTTATTTGGGCACAAACACTACAATTTAGCTTAGATATAACAAGCTTATACCTAACATTAAGCAATAAAGATGCCACTGTTAGATAATACATAAAAATGAAAGAGGGTTGGGTTAAATGAAATTCAAATAATATGAATCTTCAAATACCTTATTGGGGCGTTTTAGAAACCCAGGGCGCTTCTTAAAAACTATTAAGTGAGCCCCAGGACACGAAAAAGTAGACATGTCCTAGATAAATCGGTTGGCAACCTTATTAATGATGTATTGCCATCAACATCTATCTACATTGATTGCAATGTGTATTGCCAATGGATATAGTGTAGTTACTTTTGTGTGAAAAAAAGAACAATATTAAAAAGTTATCAATTTATTTAGAATAATAAATGGTCATAATGAATGGTCCTAGAGTCCAAATTCCATGAAACAAGGCATTTACCCAAAGTGATGGAATTATAAGCATATCAATACAATTTTACTTCTTGGGTTGCAATTGATTTTATATTCTACCCACATACTGGCCTTTTAGCGAATTCTAAATGAACCATGTTGAAAGTAAAATCATATTGAAAGAGCCTGACGAAACTTAACTATGTAGGTATGTATATCAATGACAAATAAATAAATTCAAATATCCATAGCAATAACAAAGAAAATATGTATTTGCTTTAAGCCTGAACGTGTTGAAGTAATAATCACGTTTGAGTTTTTGTTGTGGATGTCGCATAGCATGTGGGCGCTCAACTGTGCACTATCGTCGATTTCAAATCGCATGTCGTGCGCAACCAGACCTAAGTACCTACTACTGTGTTCTACGGTAGATAATACAGAAGCAAAATTATTGTGTTGCAAAAGTTACACATTAATTGATCTGATCACTCACTGGTCTGTTCTTCATGACAAGACTGACTGCCTAATGGTTTGATTATTTGGTGATCACTGGGCCGAATAGTATTGCAAACGTAACGGGACTGATTTTCTTGTAGCAATCGCCGGCTAATGCCTACTGGGGCGCGTGCTGGTAAACGCTAGCAGCTGTTGGACCATGAAGTTCGGTGTGCGCAATCATCCTATGTTTTTACAACACTTCGGAGCATTTGCTGCGTTGCGATAATCTCCTCATGTGGAAACGAAGGCCTAAAACCATGAAGTCAAGCAAAGTGGGTACCTGGTAGTGCGAAACGTGTTTCAACAACGTTTTAAACAACATACCTTATTGGTTTCTACCTAATCTTCAATCAGACTATCTTATCGACTGAGCTCGCAATTTCGATGTATTTTTAAATATGCATTCGACGATGATTCACAAGACTTGCGTAAGTTTTTAAGCGAATCGTGTTGTGCTGTTTCCGTTTTGTTCGTAGTGTTAACTAGCGGTAGGTCGACTTGCTCCAAGAAATACATGCAGGAAAACGACTTTTTCACACCTCTCCTTCAGAAAAGTAACTTTTCCTCCCTGACGAGAGGGAGCAAAGTGCAAATTTTCTGTTCAAGGCTTTTCCAAGTAAAAAAAAGTAAGTAATTGCAAATGCCACTTATTGAAGTTAAAAATTGTAACGCCACGCCATTTTTTATGCTGGTTGTTCTTTAATAATATATATATATATTTTTTTCAAGTTTCTTAATGCTCGATTTGAAAAGTTGTATGAGCCACTCGAGAGCAAAATTATTTTTATCTTGGGCGTTAACACTTGAATCCCTCATTACGCTCAGGATTCTACGTTAGAATCCCTCGCTACGCTCAGGATTCTATTGCAGAATCCTTCGCTACATTCTGGATTCAATATACGCCCTCGCCGTAAATACACTATTTTGCTCCCTTGTGACACAAATAACTATTCCTCTTAAGTCTACTAGTTCTGCTAAACTTCTCTGGACCAGCTAGATCCTCTTGCTACGATAAGACTAAGGACGTCTTGTAGGCTTTTTTAAATCTCGATTTAAGGCTTAAACTGACAGTTCTTGTATGGATCTGACAGGACTTAAGACCACTTAAACCTAGATTAAAAAGCCTGCAAGTGGACGTAAGAATTAGATTAGAAAATACGGTTTTTCTAAAAATTAACTACACGAAACTAGCAAGAACTGTATAAAACAACTTTTCGGCTCGGATTTGTAACAATTGTGTATATCCAGTTGATTATCGTTAGTTGACCATGGTTGGGTCGTTCTGTGCGCTACTACAGTTTAGGTGCCGTTAACGGCCCAGATAGAGCTAATTCGCCCGGACATTGATGGCGGGTGTTGTAATACCAGATGTTTACTTCCTGAAGAGCTTGGTTAGAGAATGCAAAGGTTTTCTTGCTACTCGTAAATAGTATTAAACGCCGACAAGTGTAGGTGTTAACGAAGTCTTGGAACAAGGGTCCTATAAAACTTAAAACCTAAAGGTTTATTGTCGAGCTTCTCATTTTCACAATCCTTAAGCTCGTTATTCAAATGAACACTGACGGATTTAGCTAGCGGGAGTTATTTGTCTCAATTCATTAAGATTTTTTCAAGTTCGTCAACTTCGTTTTCTGCACTTAAATATCACCACTGAAGTTTTTCACATCAAGCTGAAACAGATATTCTTTATATGCCTAGCAAATACTAACGCATAGGAAGGTCACACTAATGGACGTTATTTCGGAAACACCTTCCACGTCTTATTGTAGACCAGCTACTGTATAAGTAGAATTTGTGTAGGTACTCATTCAAATTTCCTATATCGTTCAAATAACGTTCTTTACGAGTACGATAGGGAACAGTGATTGAAATTCACTCTCTTAGGGTTACAAGTACAACACCCTCTACACTACGTGCACATATCAAGTAGGTATGTTAAATCGGGAATTTCGAGCAGAAGCATTCGACACTGCCGGAATGCAGGGCGTTTTCGGGCCCTGATATTGATTAGTTACACAAAGGGAATAGAGCATCCCCTCGTCTAGTAACGTGTTCACCTGAATACGCAATTTAAATGCCTTAGTCGCATCGCACCTTATGATTGAGTTAGTAGTAGGAGTTACTATTGCTATAAAGAGGTCAATTATTGATTTTGGTGTTAAGATTCGTAGGTAACGAAGTTCATGTAGATTCGAGCTTTTATATCGATAAAGACTCAATATTTCCGAATGTTGAATAGGTAGTTTCCAGGAGTTTGCGAGATAATGTAGTATGTACGAGGATTATGGTAAAAATAACTAAAGCTACTATCGATGAACGTATATGCATTATAATAGAGTGCACTTGTACCCGCAACTTGTTTATTCATTCAGATGTAATCAAGCCACATTGTGCCCCCGCATTCGTATATGCGACCGTCCACCCGTCCCTTTCAATAGCCAATTCAATGTTTTAGGAGACGTCGGTATTCAATAACAGTCCGGGGTCAAACTAAAATTCTCGAAAGCTCTCCATATCCTACTTCACATTTTATATTATTAATCTCGTAGTGTAACCATGCGCCCAAGGCCTTGTTGGCGAATTATTATAATGATGCGTGATTAATGTCAGAGCGAAAACGACCGACAGTGTGACTAAAACGTCGACACCTTTATAGTAAAAGGTACACCACATTGTTGATAGATAGTTTCAAATCATCGGCCTTAATGTGGATTGATTATGTTAGAAATATTGCGAACCTATTGCTGTTGCAAGACGCAGACCTGGCTAGATAAGATGCTCTTATTTGTTATGGTTGTAGTTGGTAAGCTTTTGGTTAGAGTAGAGCGCAAGGTCTCTCTTGGAATAGAACCGTCGACGGGCGTCTCCCGCGCACCTCTCCGCTACTGCTTTGCGTGTGGGGCGACTATAAATAGGTACTCACTCTAAACATACGCCTCAAAGCCGTACCGCGACTTATCTCTGAAATAATTCAATTAATCCCAATTGTTGCACAAAATAATATGCTGTACACGACCCTATTGTTCAATTTTATTAAACTGGTAAATAAATTATGAAAAACGAGTAGGTATCGTAATAATGTTCGACGTGTTGGCGGTTGCGCTTTGTTTTCGTTCTGTATTCATTTTTATTACGAGAAGTAAGGACTCTTGAATGAACGAATAAAAAGGCTCTCAAAAAGTATTTTTATTTCCCCATTCTAATGGATACGCACGAACAATTATCATACGAAATTGCTCTCCGACTAGTGGAGTATATACTTAGTGGGTCGTGGTTACAATAGTTCTGTTGCATACAATAACTACTGTGGTCGGCTGATTCCTCCGTTCTCAAGAGTAAAGTTCTCATGGAAACAATCAATGCAAGTGCAGTTGTATTAAATTGAATGGTTTTAATTTTACACCGTATAACTGCGTTTAGACGGCGTACACATTTATTACAACGTCATGTTTATGTGCATTGCTTTTCTGACCTTGTTGAGCATGTAATGCAATGACGCGATTCCTGTATGCGTTGACCAAGAGTAGGTAACAATTCTACGTAGCTGATATTGACGGTACCTACTGCGTGCGCAGCGTATGATAATCTCTTGAGACGTAAAGTTAGCTGTACTGGTAGCGCTACGTTAAGTAGCCAAGCCAACGTCCCTTGGCTGATGTGAGCTGATTGTTGGCTCGGGTCTGCGTGCTGCTCTGTGTATTGCGTAAGCGTCCACCTTGACTTGTATTGCCTGCACCGAACATGGTGCGGCTATTTAAGCCATGTCTACTTACTGGCTACTTATGGCACGTATCGCTGACAAAGATATGATATTGGCGTCAAAAGTGATGAGATGATGCTTTTACATAAAATCACAAATAATCAATGCTTTATTCCGTTTCTGGTTTTTGAGTTCGGATCCCTAAATAGTGATGTCCAGTCCTAGTCTATACTTGTGCACTTGATAAAGTAGGCATTGCAATTATTTTAAGTGGCTGACATCTATTTAGCATACTTTTTAATGTACGAAACTGATTACGCATAACAGTTTACGCAGAATTCTCTTACGCATAATTTTTGAATTCCGATAATCCGAATATTGTTTAGGCAGAAAATTACTTTCGCATAATTTATTTACGCCGAATCTTAACTAGGCGGAATAGGAGCTCCGCTGTCGACTCCGCCTTAGAGTCCTTAAATTCATATGAATATTTGCTTTCCAGACATAAAATTGGTGGTAACAATATTCAAAGTAACATTAAGTATGCGAAAGTAACTTTCTGCGTAACTAATTTATGCGCAAGTAATTTTCTGCCTAAACAATATTCGGATTATCGGAATTCACAAATTATGCGTAAGAGAATTCTGCGTAAACTGTTATGCGAAAACAGTTTCGGCATAAATACTATTATGCGTAAACAGATTATGCAAAATAGAGTTATGACATAGGTAAAAAAATATGCGTAAACAAGGGGAACCAATTTAAGTTAAAATCCTCAGTATTGATTAAAATTAAATGTAAAGCAGTTACAGATGTTTTATCTCACGAAAGCGAGTTAGCCATACTTGTGTGTGAAGATACTCGTACCTACACATGCACGCACATTGTATCTCTGTGCGTAAGCTCGGGAGCGCTCAGTGTAGTACATGTTTTGTTTTGTAATAATACCTAATAATAACAATATTCATTTATTTCAATTCAAGTAAACATGACTCATAGAAAATACACAGTGTTGATGGATATACTATTATTTATTACATAACCAGCCGTTACCCGCGACCTATTTGTTTTATGCCGCGACGCCGTCCGCGCAGAATTCGTTTATCGCTATCCCGCGGGAATTATGCAATTTTAAATTTAAATTTTAAAATATTTCCTATGTCCTTCTCCGGGACTCAAACTATCTGTATACCAAGTTTCATCTAAATCAGTACAAACTTTCGCATTTATATATGAATTTATACATATATTTTTATTTAGTGGGATCTGTGCTGATATAATAATATTTGGAACCAATTTTACGTAGTTAGAAAATTCTTTTTTTGAAGAAAAGGAGTCCCGTGATAAATTTTCATTATTGTTTATCATGCTATCCATCCATGTAACAATGATTTACGAGTGTCTAAATATAACGTACCGAAACCGTTTACATGTGATGAATTTGGTTTAGAAGGTTTAGATAATAAATTTAGACAACTTTGAAAAATAAAATAACCAAAACTGATTCGGGTCTACCTAAGGATAAAAGGAAGCGGCCCTTGCTCTGGATGTTTCCTGGGAGGACGTCTTCCACATTTTTTACAACGATCGGTGGTGGGGATGTGCATTCAACAGACTACGAAAGGGGCCTACAGATGTTTTGTACTTTTATTCGGCGGTAAGCAATATTCGTTCTTCAGATAAAAGGATAAGATAAATTTTAGATTTGGCCTGACGAGTTAGTTAGCAAGTGAGATGAACAACACGTGCTGTATTCAGCATACGACACAATAACAAAACAAAATGAGACTTGTATTGTATTGTGCAGTGGCCCTCCGTAGAACCGCTACCACGTGTAGAACAGGTTTCTAGATTGCTTACTTCCTTAAAATATTTACAGTAGGTACGGTATGTACTTACTGTTAACCTTATTAAACACTTAGAACACGGAACTGGAGCTAGGTATTTCATACCGCCTATGGAACGCGTAAGCCTAACAAAACAAAATGATAAATGAGTTATACCTAACACATGAAGGTACATAATAGTAGGTATAAATTACAAAGACCTCAAGCTCATTTCATTTCTTCAACTTTGGATACAGACTAAGTGCGTGTTGGGCCACTCGCAGAATAGGGTTTCATACGGCGGCATATTGTGGCACATATTAAATTTTGACTGATTTTTCCATCTTCATTTTAGTTAAGATTTTGCAATTGAATTTTTTGGATTTGCAAATAGAACACGCAATTTCCCGGAAAGCGCCCCGATTGACATCCCGTTTGCTTTTCTCTAGGTATTTTCCAAACTTATAGATATTCTTTACTCAAGCAAGGAATTCCACGAAAACGAGTTTACATACTAAATTAATAGACCTACGATTAATAACGATTCGCCTGTCATTGTTCTGCGGTTCATAGAAAGGCACCCATGTTGGATGCCTTTACCGCACGACTTCCAAGTGTCGATTAGGCATGCAAACGATGAGTAGGTACTCGTATAGGATTGGGTTGTTTATGGTAACCGTAGGGCACATGCATTGACAACGACTTCCGCTCAGGAAGGTCGACGAGCTTTGACCACGCCCTTTTGTAACTTATTGGTGGTCGCTTAACCAAATTACGGCGTTTATAAATGGGCCTGCTTTAATGACGATTGCTTATAACGCATGTTAATAATTCCTCGAATTAATGCAGTGTAATCATTAATTGATCGTTGGTTGATCGAGTCGAGTTACAGATCATTATGTAGATGGACGCGGATCGGTTAGAACTTTCAAGGCTCAGGCATTTTATTCAAACAATAATCATGCTGATTGATTTCGTTACTGTCCTACATACGGTATCTTCGAACTGTAAATAAATATCTACAATTTATGCAGATTTCTCTACAAGCAAAAGGTATTAAGGTACATCAAATCTACCCACCAAAGTGAAACCATGTCGGATTGTGTATCACGAAAGTGGACGATACGTGTCTAGTTAAAGTTTTTTGCGTGCTGCATTCATTTATTACTTAGATATAACATGCGATTCAACGCCGCGGTGGGTACGCCATGCCGAGCTACCTGCCAGCACCCGACATGGAAAACTCGTCAAAAAATGAAATTAGCCTTCAACAGATTTAAAACCTCATGTTTTTACCCGACTGCCTGAAGGAGAGTTATTTCACTAAGTATCAGCACTGCATGCGGTAAGAATAAACAAAAATTTTCTACGATTTTACATACGTTTTCATAGGCCAGGAGGCAACCTTTAAAACGAGGCAGACCAGCCAGCACCCGACATGGAACACTCGTCAAAAAGTGAAATTAGCCTTGAACAAGCGGTTTAAAACCTCATGTTTTTACTCTACTGCCCGAAGGAGGGTTATTTCAGTAAGTTTATGCACTTCATGTGGTAAGTCAAGGCGAAAGAAATTAACAAAATGTTTCTACGATTTTACATGGGTTTTCTTAGGCCAGGCAACCTTTAAACGAGGCAGCCTTAAAACGCTTCGATAATAATAACGTTTTTGCTATGTTTGCAAAGTAATGAGGGGAAGTAAAAATTGCTGAGCTCATTCATAAAACATACCGAGACGCACGTGTAACAGAGGGGAGGGTGCCATGCCCTGTTCCTTTTATAAAAGAAAAAAAAAACTTCATTTGTATTAATTAATATCTTTATACCCAAATGGGTACGACTTTACGTGTAGATACTCTTTAGTTATGCGACTATATGTAGATATCGGTTGGAGGACTTCGAAGGTACTAGGATACGTTCGGTTCCGTCTGGGCTCATCTCTCTCATCATGTAACTTTGTGGTCTCGTAATTAATAACTTGAGTTAGTACATACCTTAGTAACGTAACGTAACGTAACGTAAAATAACCACAACGAATAATTGAGTGACAAAATTACAACTAAATAAAGAAAAGACTAATAGTATGTATGTACATATCTTCTTCAACCTTGTCATTCGCTGCAGCCGTATTAAATTGCAAGTTACACAAAATTTGTTAATTAAAAAGTCATAATATAACAATAAGCATAAAATTAATAAAACTATCCTAAACTTAAAATATGTACTTCAATAAAATAAAACCTTAAACGAAAATAAAATTTACTTAAAGTAAAGAGTACCTACCCCTTAGGCAAGGTCCCGAAGATAGTGGCAGCGTTTTCTCTTTGAATAGCCAAGCTAATTCTTTGTCCGAGGAAGCTGCCAGCTCTTATCGATCCCCTATGACGTCTACTAACCTTTTTGAAATTTCTATAAAATTATTTAATTTTATTAAGTCAATCTTAATAATCCTTCGGACATTTTGTAAGCTTGATTTTTCAGTGTTAGTGTGTAATCAATGGAAATACGAAACATAAAACATCTCTCTCATATATATCATCTGTCTCATGATATTTGTTTGCATATAGCTAAGTACATTTTTGCAAACACGATTGTACAACTCAATTCGACTGTCTCTTTACGATCAACTTCCCTTGGTGCTGTGCCAATTTCTTAACGCAGAGATCGTTACTCACTTTAAAGTTCAATGTCGACGTGTATACCTTAATATGTGGCATTGTGTACAAGTTCTCAATTTGAAGTACAAAAAAACAACATGTATAAAATAAATAAACCATGACTGTTAACGCAATAAGGAAAGCAACATGAAAACAGTGTTTGTCGGTTGCCTCGTATTGATTTTTCCTAACCCTGCAGCACGTGATAGATTACCATTGCTTTCTTGGAGTAGGATTGTAACAAAGGTCAGTGGGAAGTGGAACAGCTGTTACTGTTCGCTATCCGCCGTCGAATCGAGCGAAAGGTACCTCACTGCCGCGTTTCCCGGTGAAATCGCATCTTCACACGCGCATAGCAAAAAAACTGGTGTACTATAAGTGTTCTGCTATAACAACTTGTTAATTGTATTGAAATATGCGGCGCGTATCTAACTGGCGTGCTTACGTTCTGAACCGCGTATGGAGTAGATGCGGAGACGCCTATGGCACTCCGCCAACAGGGTAGGCTCATGTTTATTATGACTAACAAAACAATAAGGAAGATAAGACTCATACGACTGATGCATGAACTTCTGCGCGGCGGCAGTGATGAGAAATAAAGTAGGTATAATACGATAATAGCTACTGAAAATCATTGTTAAGTAGGTATACGTATTAAAATAATTGTACCAATAAACCATAACAACTATTGTGCCTACTTTTAAGTAAGTACGGTAATACGGGGAAAGGAATCTAGTGTTTTCCTCAGAATAGGTATATTGTAAATGTTATCAAACTCAACGAGACGATGCAGGTGTCATTTGTATTTGGTTTTTATGTGTTTAAAAACTAACTAGGCAGCTAGCGTAGCGGCTGCATGATTGGGTAAGGTCGTAATGGCTCTAACTAGTAAATTAAAAATAGCAACTCGCGCTAAACCTAGTAATATTCTCAATTTGGGGAGCGTGATGATACTAACTAACAAACTGGTGTTCATTTAGTCACTGCCGTGATCTAGTGTTATTAAAAAAAAATGCTTAATTTATTTATGTCGTTAGAGCCTAGGAAGAGCTTCTCTATTAACAATTGAATAGGTAGATCCGGCAACTTTTCTTGTTCTAAACACCTACTAAAGTTTAGGTAGGAAAGGTAGGTTAAGTCGGAGTCTCGTTCGGGCCAGTTTCATATTCATACGTTGATTTGATATCCTTGCGTCAATCGTAGTCGCATCTCTGAAAAAAGAGAAAACATATTTAGAGAAATATTCGGCAAAAACAAAGTAGCATTATAGCATAGATTTACTTGATAGATGTAATGTAATATAGGTAAGAGTGTCTTGCGGCGCATTCTTTTTGGCAATGAATAGCCTTTTCGAAAATGCTGCTAGATATCTGACAGGCTGGCATCCTAATTGCGAAAAAAACTCAAGGTTTTCAGTAAGTAAAACTGTTTTGTTCATATTAAGGTTCTTTCTTTGTAACAGATATTAAGTATATAGGCACTTAAACATCTAGGGAAATATTACCATTTAATAGTGGCAGATATAAGTTGACTAATTATTAACTTTTGCAACCGTACGGAAGAACAAGCAGCTATGAAAATTGGTATAAAATGTACCGGTACCAAGTATATTTTTGAAGCGATTGGCCTTTCATGTGATTTCATATTCCGAGACATAAATTTACAATGACGTCGTTGGCAAGCAAGTGCCTATATACTACATCCATTGCAGCCGACGAATTACGTAAGAAGGCTTATCACTGCTCAACAGCGTGGACTTGACGCGACGTAGAAAGCGATTTCAAGAACATTTTGCGTAACACCGCGAGAAGTAGGTTTCGTTTGATTTACAGCATTTAATCGCATCACTAGGCTTAATTTGACAATACCAGAATAACTCTGTTACCTGATTTGTGGAGTAATTAAATCCACGTGATTCCCTGCTGCTGCGTGAATTCTTAATTGGTAATTTGGTTTCATCCAATTAACATCTGTGTTTCGATGAGTTTTTGTGTCTTCGTGAATCGTGGAAATCAATTAACGATTTCCACTCGACTGTGCTAAATTAAATTAGCCCTAAAAATAGGTCGTTACCGAATAGACATAATTTAAATTTGGTAGGTTTGCTGCAATTGATTATAAAATGTGAGCGAAAATATAATACCGAGCTACGGACTGTTTAAAATTTGTGCAATTGTAATGATTAATGTCTTAATTAAGTTTGTAATTTTTAAAATAAAAACAGCGAAGACAATTGCTTGCAACCCATGCAATTTCAGTAAAACGTAGGTATGTTTTTTTTTATTGAAATAAGAAATGCAAATACATTGTACCTTAAATTAAATGTTGTTATGTTATGAATAATAATGAATAGAAATGCTACTTGTGAATGCAAAGCAGGGTGCGAGGATATATATCAGTGGATATAATATCAATGGAGTTTTTAATAAAATTCATCCATTTTTTAAGTTTCAGAAACTAAAAGTATTTTCTTAAGACAAAGGCTGAATGGGCTAGATTCCTTTGCCTTAAACCTGAATAAAAAAACTGGCAAAGTACCTACGAGTAGGTAGAACTCCCGCACGAAGAGTTCCGTACCGTATCTATACAACATTCGCAAAAAACATAAAAGTCATGTTTGTTGTATGGGAGCCCCCCTTAAATATTTGTTTTATTTTAATTTAATATACTTACAACTAATTAATATTCCGTGAATATTTCGAGCGGCTTATTGTTGCCCTTATTAATATCCAGCAAAAAACCGTAAAAAAATCACGTTTGTTGTATGGGAGCCTAACTTAAATATTTATTTTATCCTTTTTTAATATTCGTTGTTATAGCGGCCACAGAAATACATCATCTGTGATAATTTCAACTGTAGCTAATTAGTACAATTCTTGAGATACAGCCTTGTGACAAACAGACAGAAGGACAGTGGAGTCTTAGTAATAAGGTCCCGTTTTTACCCTTTGGGTGCGGAACCCTAAAAAGTTGAATAACCTGCCAAAATAAAACGAATTGTAGTATAGTGTAAGTGCTTGTTGTGTTTGCCGGATTTTGATCTGATAATACAAATTGAATTGAATTGCCGAATTCTGTTTACCAGGTAAGGAATCATAATTTTATATAGTATAAATATGAATAAGTAAACCAATTCAAATAAAAACCTTTACAGTGATAAAACACACACAACACACAAACATCACGCCTGTATTCCCAAATGGGGTAGGCAGAGCACACGAAACGTTACCGCTTCGGAGCCACTTTTAACAGTTTTAGGTTTTAAGTTTGACAAAAACGGCACAATAGTGGCAGGTTGCTAGCCTGTCGCCTACACTGTATAACGGCTGAAAAGTAATCTACCTAACTAAGAAAGAAAAGACTAGTGAGGGTGTTTTTTTTTCTATGTAATCTCCTGCGAGAGAAATGCACTTGTTACACTTTTCATATAGTGAAACCTTAAAAAAAATTTTTTCGGTTTATCGTCAAAATACTCATTAATTGGGCCAATCAACTATTTTACCGACACTTTGGGCGTCTCCTGCATTACCAAACTTTACTCTGGCGTTACCAAAAAATCGTACTTCCAACAAGATATTTCACGGTTTAATAGGTTGAACTTACGTAGGATGGCATGTTTTCATGTACACCATCTATTAAATTACAGAAAAACCAATCTGCAATCTGCAATTTTATGAAAAATGTCGCGGACAGATTAGTGTCAGTAAAAAAGTTGATTGACCCAATTGCAGACTTCATTTCCTCATCCGTCAAAAATCTGCGTCCCCTCAAATCTTTTTTCAGGAGTCTGAACAGAAAAAGGCGATTAATTTCTTCGAAGCCATTTTTGGACATGGCCAGCTTTGTTGTGCGAGCGGTGGGCACTGGGGCATTGTCGTGCAACAGCAAAATTCCTTTGCTCAGTTTGCCTCTTCGCATGGCAAAAACGGAACCCTTATAGTTTCGCCATGTCTGTCTGTCTGTCTGTCCGCGGCTTTGCTCAGGGACTATAAATGCTAAAAATATGTAATTTTACACGGGTATATATGTAAACTATACCGACAAAATGGTACATTAAAAAATTATAAACAATTTTTTTAAGGGTAGGTACCTCCCATAGACGAAAAGTGGGGTGATTTTTTTTTCTCATTCAACCTTATAGTGTGGGGTATTGTTGGATAGGTATTTTTAAACCAATAGGGGTTTGCTAAGACGATTTCGAATCAGTGATTTGTTTGCGAAATATTCAACTTTAAAGTGCAAATTTTCATGAAAATCGAGCGCCCCCCCGCCCCTCTAAATTCTAAACCGGTGGGTGGAAAAATTTGAAAAAATTCAGGATGGTGGTAAGTATATCAAACTTTCAAGGAAAACTATAATGGCTAAGTTTGCTTTAGAACTATTAGTAGTTTAAGAGTAAATAGCAGCCTAAGGTGTAAAATATACCTAACTTGGAACATTCCGTATAAAAAAAATACAAACATTGGAACATAGAACCTCCTCCTTTTTTGAAGTCGGTTAAAAATACGAAATCCTTAGAAAAATATTACTTATTTTTTTCGTAATGGCTACGGAACCCTATTTTGGGCGTGTCCGACACGCTCTTGGCCGTTTTTTTATTATAAAAATCGTTTTTTTTTTGCACCCTGATGCAAAGTCAACATAATGCTTTATAATATTCCTAAGGTGCGGTTCTTTTCTTTATCAACGATATTTAATTAAATGTACT
The DNA here is from genome assembly GCF_025370935.1 of Choristoneura fumiferana. NCBI lineage: Eukaryota > Metazoa > Arthropoda > Insecta > Lepidoptera > Tortricidae > Choristoneura > Choristoneura fumiferana. The sequence continues at coordinate 11,212,986 of NC_133489.1, forward strand.
TTGCTTAGTTAGGTTCTTTCTGAAAGAGAATTACTCACATTCACGTTACGCGGTATTTCCAGTCCGTAGTCTCCCAGTAGGTATTTTTGGTTTTGAAATAGGAATAATATTTCATAGCAGTATTGCATTTATGGATGAACAAACACACTATAAAACTTATTATCATATGGGTACGCGTGTGCGTGACTCACACCGCGCTGATTGGCCCATCCGGTTCTCTCCGCAGACATCACAATCTTGAGTCTGTCACTTATTTACTTTCTTGTGATACTTGCCATTGTCATCGTAGATTTACCATTTTTAGTGATTATCTGTTTGATTCTAGCTTTTTGTCACGAAACAACTAATATTTTAAGGAACGATCTGCCTTTTTTTGTCATTAAATGGTATTAGGACCCAATATAAATTAAGTCATAAAATCCCCTTAAAAATTATACACAAAAACACATTGCAAATTATCTGGAAATAAAATTCTTAATTGGGTTCAAAGAAAAACCTTATTCTTTTATTTATATTTTATCAGGTTATGAGCCCACACATAATCCTGTTTGGTAAAAGGAAAAGACAGTTCCACTTCTACAAATTTTATCTCACACAAAAAGCAAGATGGATCTAGAGATTCGGAGTGCCAACATATCAGTATTACATTGACCATACTAACACGATACACATAGATTGTCAGATCTAGTAGCAGCGTAGGGCTGCGGGCCCGCAGCGCGGTCCGGCCAGCACTGCGCCCGCGCTGCCCGCCGGCCGGCCTAACTGCTTTAAGTAGCATCTACTTATTTATTTTTACTTTTTTCCACTTTGCATCCTTGATAAGTGCAAATGCAATGTCTCGTTTTCAAAGATGTTTTTAAACACTCGACTGGTTATAATCGCCGACCATTATTCCGTTCCCAGAAATAGGTACTAAAATTAAACAAGTCTTTTGCCGTTGCGGGGTCCAGATGGCTCAGTAAAGTGTCCAGTTTATGTTTACTGCCTCGGGGCGAGGAGAATAAACAATTTGTTGCGTGAATGAAACGCAAATGAACTACAACGACTGCCAGTTTGCTGCAAGGCAGCGGTAGAGAAGGTACAGCCTACTGCAAAAGGTTAAAAATACAATATTGTACGCGAATCAACGTTAATCTAGCAGATGTCGTACACACTCTTGTTCTCATATTCGATTTGGTTATAGCTAAGACAACATGTTTTCTAAATATTAAAAGGAACTAGCTTCTACTAACGAAAATTAAAACAATTTAAGTGCCTATACACATTGACTTTTCATTTTGTTGTAAAGTTCTTTACGAGCAAGTTGCAGATTTGATCTTCAATACAATGTTCCTGTTGATAGATATAGGTATTGTAAATAAGACTAGATCATTAAAATGAACGAAGCTAGTGTACTTTATTTTCTGGAATACTATTCCTATAAATTGAATTTTTAGTATAGTATCCTAAGTCATAAACTTAAGTATACCAATCGACCACTGCCGTAATTATGATCGTAAAAATAAATAAGTAGGTACTCTTTAATATCATAGTCATAACATTACTTAGGTTTTGATGATGTTCCACGACGAGTACTATTTAAAGAAGTGATATTTTAAGACAAGGGTTATCATATTCATATCATATATCATTACAGGGGGAGGCAATTCTAAATAATATGTACGAAATATGCAGTAGAAAACCAGTCAAGGTATAAGACCAAGAACTAATATATGTAAGTAGATTCTTATCTGAATAAAGACACGCCACAGATTATGGCCTAGTGAATTGTTCAGCATTCTATATTCCCGTTGTATTCGCAACGGTCTCAATAAAATCCTGGTAGCGACCAGCGTACCTTTCTTGATACTAATCAGAAAATATGTGAGTAGGCGTTTGATTTTCGCCGATCAGCCTACGTGTTTGGATCAGTAAGGTGAGTTGTTGACCTGCAGTTGCACCCTGCAGTCAAACCAGTTCCCGCGGGCGCGGGAGGCCGCTCGCCGCGCCCGCTCGCACGCACACTCGCTCCTAATAAAACAATAAACTCGACACATTTATTTTCTCCCACTGCCTAATTGTAACTCAATTTACTTGACAAATCCAAGCTTTCTGGCGTGTTAATAGCGGAATAAGTTGGGCTTAGAGATTACGATAACTTGATCACTGGATGTATTACGTTGACAGTTGACACGTACAGGTAAGGGTTTCTCTGTTAATTAGAGATTATATCAACCAGTCCCGTTAGTGTCGTATTCGTATCTGGAGAGGCGAGTAGCAATTATCCTGGAGCGCGGACGGCTGCGCCGGCGCACGCAGCCACATGATGCGCGACACGAATAATAAACCAAGCCACTTCCTGCCGAGCGATAAGCACTACGCACACAATGTGCCATCATCGGCGGCACATCACCTCATAATACATATGCTTATACTATACTTACTATGGACTATTACAAAACATCGTGTCATAGACAAACAGCTAAGTATCACCAACGGAATATGTGGTTATTGTAAGTCTTAGTCATATCGATGGATTCCAAGGTACATGATGGTTGGATTACATCATTCACGTAACTCTATCAAGTTTGAATTCCTAAATGTGTTCGAGGTAAATACTGCGTTAAATAAAACAAGTCGGCAATATTACAGACGCTAAATGCAGGAAGTCGTCGTTTTATGTTTCCTACTTATTCCAGAGTGAGTTGCGAAAGTAGTGTATCTGATTTATGATGTCACGTAAATTGTTTTAATTTGGTGTCCAATGTTTTATACTTTTTGTTCCCAACTGTTTACAAGGACTACTTTAGTGTCAATGGAACTAAGGAATGAAATTTGTGTATGTTGCAACTTAACAAACTAGTACCTGGACGACCGGCTAAATCTCGATAATAAGCGTTTTCCCAGAGATAAGACCAAGCTAGATCGATTTGTCATCTCCGAAAACCCCCACTTACCAAATTTCATCGAAATCGTTGGAGCTGGAAAAAATAGCCTTTGTCACTCTCGGGTCTATTTTGTCTTTTTGTCTCACGCTAAAAATCACGTCGATCCGTTTCTCCGTTCCGACGTGAAAGACGGACAAACATACAAACACACACTAGCATTTGTAATATTAGTATGGATTAGAGTGTGTAAATATAATTAAAGCTGATTATGGATTTGTCTTGTCGTTAAAACCTTTAACGTTTTGCATTTGCATACTTAATTTAGTTTTAATTTTAAGGTAAAAGTATAACTTGAAAAATACTGTAATTAATTCTGGCTGTACTAGTTTTGTTATGTTTTGAGATCTCATCGTAAACGCGACTATTTTATTGTAGTAGTTAGTTAAGGACGTTATTAAGGTGCGGTTACTGTACCTACTGTGCATAACAACAATAATATACCACCTGAGAATTCATGTCCTTATAACAAATTACATAAGAGCACGAATTATCAGGTCGTTCATTTGGGTCGACAATTACAATTTCGTACAGTAACCGCACGGCACCTCGTTATCTTTTCCATAAAACTGATTATTTTGTACTAAATGACCACCATGCAATAACTAGCTATTTGTTCAACCTTGACATTAGATAACATCAACGACGTTTTCGTTTAAGTATGAGTCAATATTGTAAACTAACATCGTCAAGAACTCCAAGAACGCATTAGAAATGATTCAACATTTGCTGTACCGATAAGCTTGTAGCGATTCGATTAGGTAATGATAATGATGAAGTTTCGTTCCTCAAACGACAATTTATTCATACGATAATAGGTGATTACACTCTATTTGACTTGGAAGCCAGTAATGCCCTAACGTCATCACCATTAGCGGGCTGATGACTCATCGACTGGTGTCTGGTCCTCCTGCACTGCACCCAACGGTAGTAAAAGAAAATTCTGAGAATTAGTGTCAGTGACAAAATACTTGGTCACTGCATTACCGAGAATCTTTGAATTTCGCACGATTTCCCATATGTTCTATTTGACTCATGTCAATTTCATGATTTAAACTGTAACATAAAAAAATGCCGTTAAACATGGATGACTAAAAAATACAGACTGGCCAAGTGCAACTTAGTCTCGCGCATTACTTAGGGTTCTGAATCATTAAGCTCTAGACATAAGTAGGTACGTTTGGAGTAAGACCCAACACAAACACCTGTTATTTTTAATAGAATAGAAATGGAAATCGTGAAATTTACGACTTTTTTTTTCATAGATACCACCTACCTAAGTAGATATATATTTACCATGTGAGACCACATCTTGCCAAATTTCATAATTCTATGTAAACTGTGTAAACAAGTAGGTACCTTTTCAGGTTTTGTGCCCGCGCCCTTTATATACATGAAAATACATTTTCATAAGGTTGTATCTCTTGAAACTTTATTTGTTTATAGTTCCAAGATAGCACAGACCTTAGTAAATGTGTACCTATTTTTAATAGAAAATAACAATAAATAATTGATATCTACCTCTAAGTACCCGTTCGTAGAAAGATAATTTTGAGAGACCACGCAGATGGACCACCCTAAAAATACTTACTTAAAGTGAGTTTTACTACTAGCTTTTATAAGTGACTGTGCTAATATTGTTATCTTTTTATATTTTTAGCGATTCGATTATTCCTCGTTTTTTGACATTATTAGTGAGGCCGGACCCATTAACTAGTTGAGTTAGTACCCAAAATACCCCGTCTTTACTGTTACCATATGGCAGATTTATTGATTTGTCATTTATATCATATTTATGTCATAGGGGCTCCTAGCTCTGGATTATAGGACCCTCTCGATCATTTGTGCGTTAATTCCTAATCCTCCAGCGCATGGCCACTCGTGAAAGAACCACCTCATGTCAAAATGAATAATGCCTTAGTTTCGTACGTATAATCACGCTATGAAGCCGAGGGCGTACAGAATATGTCATTGTTGTCGGGATTCGGGTCAAAAGCAATAAATTTACCCTGCGCGTTCAAAATTTTGGAATAAATAGAATAATGTAGCGTCGCGTAGGTATGTAAGTAAATGTTGGAGCTGGGTGGGTTTAGCTTTGAGGTAAAACATTGAGGATATTGTCAGTGTTGCGTTTTGTTTTTGAAAAATCGGAGAACGGGTAGGTACTGTTAATTATTATTACTATTTATTACCAATTTACCAACTATTTTTTTTACATAATGTACATCGGAGGACAATTTTTTACAATTTACAATGGAGTCGCGGGCTACAGCTAGTTTAGTATACATACTCTAAAAAAACAATAAGTTATTTCATATAATTGGTAATTAAGGTATGACTGGTGTAATAAAATTGGACCTAGGTATTAGCTGACCGACCGGCCGGTATAGTATCTAATATTTAAAATTTCACTGATTTTTATTTAGCACTGATTCGGCAGTAGGTACCTCAGAATCTGAAATGCACGGTAAGAGAAATGCCTAACTCGGACAAACCGATATAAATATTGGACTAAAGTTCACATTTGCCAGTTATATAGCATTATGTCTTGTGAGCGATTCATCAATCTGTACAATCGTTCGACTTAACAATAGGTGACAATAGTTTAGGTTAACACGTATATCAATATGTATATAGGTACCTACTAGGTGCTACGAACTAGTTAATTTCTTCATGAAAACAAATGTTATACCTACCGGCCTCTAATTTTTTAGGAGTACAGTTAACTGTCACTCGACATTAGCATGTAGAGTCCTAAATTTCCTGATACTTAGATTTCTACTGCTTATGCTGCTATTTATCTCTTATCACTAGAACTTGTTATTTTAATATATAAACGAAACTTCACTATACTTATCGTCTGTTGTTTAGGATAGTAATGTGTTTTAGTGAAGAAATCAGATGTTATAATGAATGAATGATTTATTTGTATAACATAGGTAAGTTACAAAGATGATGCAGTAAAAAATTTTGATTTTTCGTTTTTTTTTTTTTAATAATTTATCATGTTGTACTCTTGTTGTACTCGTAACGATAACAAAAATAACGTATGTATACCAAAGATTAAATCGTTTCTGTAAAGAACGTTAGTTGGTGTTTTGGTAAAGTACGCCTCCTGATAGTTCGTGCGTGTGACCTCGCCTAACGACCGACAGGAATAGAATTACGAATTGTTTATATTCGAACCTGAAATTTATAGAGGTCGATTGCGATTCTAATACTATGAACATGAATTGCAAATCTTTTCCTTTTGCAGTAATTAACATACTCGTACTGTCCATCTCTCATGGACATGCACGCTCAAATTTAATAAAAAGTAAAGACAGAGACCGCAAAAAGTTAATAATTGGGATTGCTAATATTAATAGTGAACGTTCGGAGTAAAACTATGCAATTAGTATTAATATTGCCTGTATATTTTTGCATATCAGGTGCCTTTCCGAAACCGAATGTAAATTGTCAATTTTAGGTAGTATACTATGTAGTCGGGTACAAGGGTTACCTATTGTAAGAACAGGTTTGGTGGCCGCAGCGCCGGGCTCGTAACGAGGGCGCGATACGCCGCCGCCGCGATGACACACGTCTAACGGGAACTCGCTCTTTACACCGCATGCGCTGTGCGTGCGCAGGCGCAGGTGACGCTAGAAAGGAAAACTACAAACAAACGCTAAAACGTCTCACTTGATTACACGGTACCGCGACCCAATAACCTTGCGCCGACCATAACAATGCAGCTGACTCTAGCCACAAACCACGCTGTAGCAATATTACTCAAATTCGCGGCTTACTTTGGTTGAAGTCATGGAGCAAATTTCAACGAATTAAGTTTATTCACTGATTAGCTCGTAATTACGATTACCTAATAAGTAAGTGGTTACACTGTATGCAAATCATCAATACTTTAAACAAAACCTGTCCGATCCGATGTAAACGGCCATAAAAGATATGACACAGTCGTTCCATGTGAGCTGATGTTGCCTCACATTTTACCTATTAATCTAAACGTATTAGAATAATGTAATTATAATGAGCATAAGCATAAACGGAATGACCTATCTAGGGGGCTGCGCCGACTCCGACGACAGCGTATGGCAGTTGTAGACAGACAGATAAATCTGTCATGTAACGGGCTCGTCGAATGGTGTTGCAAGCCACGCATTGAGCTACACAATAACATTAAACATGCGCGATGCCGAGTTGGTACTTTCAATTGATATATTTTCGAAACCGGTTCTTTTCGTTTTCATAACATGATCCGTGCGATGATTGTCTTAAACCATACTGCTTTGAATTGAACACGATTGAACGGAACCTCTCTTTCGTCGAAAATAAAACCTGTTGCTTTCGTCGTCTACAGATATGTTCATGAGGTTGAGTTTCCTGAATGTACAGTGCAATATCAGAGGTCTACGGCATAAATGGCCGTAAAAGGAGCGTGCGTGGAAGTCGGTGCCCCACTTCTGTAGAACGACGACCAATTGGCAATTCTGAATGAAGCCGTCTCTCATGATCTTGCTTTTTATTGATGTAGGTAATAGCTGAAATCTTTTGCATAGGATCTCATGACAGTTATCTCGTAGGTGCTGTTTGCAGATTTTCTTGATACTGCCATTACAATTACAGCGTCAATAAATGTCAACCGTGCATTGTCTCCAGTCCCGTCGCTGCAGCGCTGTGCACGTGTTATGTAACGCAGTGCGACGCAAAGGCAATTAATTTTCTTAAATTTAAAAGTTTAAGTTCCAAAATGCCAGGTGTCTACTTTTTCGTTATCCAATGTCGGTTGAAACTTGTGGAACAACTATTAGTCTGTTTTAGGATGGACATTAGCACTGTTATTGCAATATCACTCCACCATACCACTTGCTCGTTTGCCATCCAGTCGTATAAAAAAAAAAATATATATATAATTGGGTATTGCGGCCGCGCCGTCATCGCGAGCAGCTAACATTGATTGACACGCTTTTCGGCTAGAACTGGCGTGGCGTTTGTCGATATTTTGAGCGTGAGCAGCGGGTGTCGTCAGCACTGACGTAAACTGATTCAACGGTCTTTGGATGCTCCGCAGACGGTGTGGTTGAAGTGTCTGATTTTATTTCCCAGCTAATGCTTTTCCAAAATCAAGGTGTACTTACAATTCATAAGATATGTAGAGCAGAGATAATTGATATGGACAGCTTGGAAGGAATGAGATAAAGAATACTCAGTTGCAAAATAAAATGTTATAAAAATCTCACGCTAGATTTCTTTACTGAGTCGTGATATTGTTGATTATCAACAAAAGGTAGTCTGAACGAAAACAAAAAGAACGTAAGAGAAGCATTGTGCTCGAACAAAGCGTGTGAACACAGAGTTGAAAGTATGCATCTAACAGCAGGATAAACTTAACATCCGATAACTAACCACTCATACAAATATTGTATGCACAGGAAAATATTTCGCATTTACCAAAGTTTGTGTAGCTCGTATTTGGTATTTAGCAAAGTAGCATAGAACCGGCGGTGACCCGCGTAATTGGGGAATACGTGGCCTGCAACTGTTGGCTTTGCAAGAAACAAGTAAATAGCCGCTGTTGTCACTATTGTCCCTAGTGGGCTTGGTGACTGGTCCGGCGGGCTTGTCATTCAACTTTGGGCTTATGTTGGAGTCAGGACTGGTCTAAGCGGCGGGTAGGCGGATGAAACTGCGGACATTGTTTAAATGAATTATTTACTTACTTACTTTGGGTATTAAATTAAATAATTTAAATGTCTCATGATGTGGCTGGACTTACCTTCTTAAACATAATTAAACACGATAATACATTGGCACGCGTCGTCGTCAAGGCTGTCCCAATTTATGTTAACATTACACAGTACGACCCACGTCATATCATTTAAACGTACAGCTCAGGTTTACAATGCGCCAGAAATAGTGGTTTGTTCAACAAGGGAGGAACCAATATTTCGAGTGTGATATTGGTGTTTTTCACGGGTTAAACACTGCTTTTAATTTCGACTACAAGGAAAGTAAAACATATATGTAAGTACCTACTTACCTACTTATATGAGAAGTTAAGCTGTATAGAAATAGGCTGTGTGGATATTATTGATTGTTTTTTTTTCTTAAGATGTTTTAAACTTTGCTGTTCTGTCTGCGTATAAGAAAAGTAACGTAAATAATTTAACAATTAAAAAGAAACATGTCGAGCTAATCTCGATTTAAGACGTGAGTTATCCGGGTCATTATATTTAATATGAGTGAGTCTCACGGTAGTTTCATGTTCAAAATTAAAAAGAAACTGAATAACTATACCACATACTATAGGTGTATGCCATATAGGCTGAATGAATACGTATGTGTTCCAATGACAGCCAATGCCTTTTTATTTTTTAAATTTGGGGAAGAAAGTAAAGTTTTGCTCCCTGTTGTTAGATATAATTTTCCTCACTTTCCCAGTATGAGAGATGAAAAGACACTTTTCATCACACTTGCTCGTAAACAGTGTCGTATCATGCAGGCTACCTTGGTTGCAACTTGCAACCCCCCAAATAAAACCCTCGACCTTTTGTTCTTGTCATGAAACCCATAGTCGGTAAATGAGTCATCGCCCGTACTAATACTGCTGCGGCGCTCCTGCTGCGCACACTGGTGCAGAAGGACCTGCGCACGCAATTTTACTCACATTGATGAAAAACATTATATGTCGCATGGGCGGTGCTAGAATTACGAACATCGATTCATTAAAGCCCTCAGCCTTCGACTTCGGGCTTCTAATTGACTCTCGTTCGTAATTCCTTATTTACCGCCCTCAACACACAATGTACTATTTACTGTCCATGGAAACGTACAAAGCTTTTGGGGTTGCCGTAAATATGCATAATCCAGTATTAACGATACCTACGACAAGTGGGCGCTCATTGAGGCCGCCGGACCGCGGGCCGCGGTAATTTTTTATTTTTTATTCGATTGGATGGCAAACGAGCAAGTGGGTCTCCTGATGGTAAGAGATCACCATAATCCTTAAGTAGAGCTCCCTGAAAAGGATTGCAAGCTCAAATGATTTGTTAAAAAGGCTTGCAAGACCGTTCTCGTCGTAATGAGAATATAATGAAAGATTAATTGTTCTACTCATTACAGGCGTAACTGTACGGACGTCGCATTCCGAACCTGTATTGACTGAGTTTGTCTTAAGTGCAGTAGGTAATTAAAGATAAACCCAAACTAAGAACCTAAACTAAATACGAGTACCAGTCGAATTCGAATGACTAAATGTTTTAAATTTTCATAAATGAAGCACACCTTTTTTCGTAAATATTGCGAAATTCATATTGATGGGTTTGCATGCCGAATATCGAAGCAAGTTGATGATATTTTTAAATTCTCATTCGCCAATAATCAAAGTACGTAGTGTTATATCTGTTTCAACTCACACATTGAATAAATTTTCCAACGCTTTTGTATAAAGTCAAGTCAAAGCCGTTTATTATTATTCTATAACGGATTGTTTTCCGCATGAGCTGTGGGTTATAATTCCCCAGATGTTCCTTGAGAGAGCTGAGTAGCCATTTAGGTCATGTGAAATATAAAATGTGAGTTTAGTGTCTGTCTATAGTGGTTGGTGTAGGTACTTATATGCAATTGTAGCCGGGATTGGTTCGGCTTCCCGTCTTGAGGGCTGAATTGGAGTAGTAGGACGGATTAGGATAAACCGAGTCAATGGCCGGGTCACGTGGCTATTTGCGTTCGGCTCAGTTCGCGCCTCGCCCCCCGACCCGCCCACTCGCTCCTTCCGCTCCCGCTCCAAACTACCCGCGATCGACTAATTTTGGTAACAAATCTGCTGAAATTACGTAGAACATGAAGGGTTTCCTGGAAATACGTTGAGAACGCAAATAAGTGTACTTAAATAGGTAAACTGATATTCAAATTAGACGTAATTTATTGATGGTAACAGGAGCGATTAATTCCCCCAGAAAATATGACTTTAGAAAGACAGCGACAGATACGAGTAATAATTTGTACTTAGTTGCATAAAAGTTAATAGAAGCGACCATTTTGTTACAGACATTTTTGAAGATATAACGTTATTTAAGTATGATGATTAACACGGCTCGTTTATAAACTGATATTTATAACACCGGTAGCACGCGGGCACGTCGAGCGCTGCCCAAACAAACAGCGTTAAACACGCTAAAGAACTGCTAAATGTAAAATGGTGGCTCCACATTTGTCTAAATGTTTGCACTGTCACATGTTGGGTCCCTGTCTTTACAAAAGTGAATGATAAGGATGCAAAATGTTATTGTAATGTTCCATGTGTGGAGTCATAGAGTCAACATGTTACAATATTGCCAACATGTTGGTAATTTTACAGTGGTCATGTAACACTAAATATAATGGAAGGTGCATATACTCGAAATATAAATTACTATTATTACTAACACCTACCTACTCGTATACTCAATATCTTCACTTAATCCGAATAGGTAGTCAAGCACTTCAAACTGTTGTGTATATAGTTTGAAAAGGATCATTCTAGAGGCGTAATACTTAAAAAATACAGGTAGAGAGTAATACTTAAAAATACAAGTATGAAAAGAAGCAAAAAAATAAAAATTACACATAAATCAGTTAAGAGCTAAGAGTTGATTATACGAAATCCCCGTTGGCCGTTTATGGTAGATGCTGACTCCAATTGATAGCTCTACTCTACTGGGTTATTAAGCAACGTAACGTAACTGACAACAACGACCCACCTATATAGGGGTCTTTTACAGTAAACCGAGTGAGGAAATGAGCTCCTTACAAGAACAATAACCTACCCTTAATGCAAGAGTACAATAAACGATAACCTAAATAACGTGTTCGTAATCGAAAATTAACTGTAATAGTCGAAGTTCACACAGTAATTCTCTTTACAATATAAATTTATGAAGGATGTCCTGATTAAAATCTAAATTTAATATTCCCTCGTGTTACTACGCTGCGGTGGGCCCATAATATTGTTATTGGTGCGCCGTGAACTGTATATATATACCATCAATAGGTAACAGCTGACTGGGCCTGGGCATAGTAGCATCAGAAATCAAAACGAACCGAACAAAACTTATCTAAAAGTATGTCGTGTCGTAAAATAGTGAAGTTGTGAGATATCGAGGTCGTCGACCCACGAAACAAAGAACTCTTTAAGACAACAGGTAGACGCGGACGATGATACGGTAAGTACAGGAGGGTACCTTTTTAGAAAGGATAATAAACGTAGACTAGGTAGAGAACTAATCCCGACTAAATCTTGCGCTGGCGAAAATAATTCTTTATTACTACAGTGAGATTAATGTAAGAAGCTTTATTTGACTAGGTAGGTAAGTAGTAGGTATTAGTAAAAGTAGTGACAATGTGTCTGCGAATATACATATTTACAAGGGTTAAAAGTAGATATTACGCATATACCTATGCGTTGTTTGATAAATAAGTATTGAAGTAGGTACCTAAACAAAAAATTGGTCAGCACCAGATACATTTGTCACCGGATGTTGAACGTGATTTAATAAGCTCCCGATATTTAGAATAGTCTAGTAGAACTCAGGGTAGACTGAAAAATTTGCGAAGGATGTTATTGTTGTGTACAACTTAACTATCAACCATCTACAGTACATACACCTTAACTAAATAGGCTGCGGCTCGGGTGGATATAAACGTCTCAAATAGAATGTGGCGTTTTATGCACTTGTTGTACAATCTATTATTGGACGCTACTTTGGAGCTCAAATCTATTGAGGACATATTTTCATTGATCATGATCGTGTTTTTAGACACCCAATTCGCTAAAATAGGTACCTATGTGATGAAAAATAAAATAAGTATTACAATCTCATTAACATATGTTGTCTACCTTACTCACAATCACAATATTGAATGAAAAATTGGCAGTGCCTCGCTCGACTTAATCAATAAAAATTGATATTGCTGTCAGTTCTGTACTCGTGAAGGTTTTTTTGCCTTAGATAGAATACAAAGAAGTTAACTGAAAAAGATCTGTCCGCTATAGTATTTATAATTTTTATCTTGTTATGTGCAATAAGTAGTTTACATAATTCGACGACCGGATGGCTAAGTGGTTAGAGCACCTGACTACGAAGCTTGAGGTCCTGGGTTCGAATCCCGGCCGGGGCAGATATTTGTGTGAATAACACGAATGTTTGTTCTCGGGTCTTGGATGTTTAATATGTATTTAAGTATGTATTTATCTATATAAGTATGTTTATCCGTTGCCTAGTATCCATAGTACAAGCTTTGCTTAGTTTGGGACTAGGTCAATTGGTGTCAAGTGTCCCATGATATTTATTTTATTTTTATTAATACAAAAACTCCAACTGTTCGGACTGGAAAACGAACTGGCTTTATTGATTACTATCGAACATAGCCCTCAGGACGAGACTACCTGCTTGTAACTAAAATAAAATGGATTAACATCAATCTATTGCTTTCAGCTTTGCAATACCATTAACAGACAAAGGCAAAGACAACCTTTAAGTCAATGAGCTCCAGACTATTCAAGGGTATATTGAACCTGCGTTTTGTTTCTTTTATTTTCTTCTATGCATGCATATAGTAAACCATTTCACGTTATTCACTGCATGAGCCGACAGAGCTGAGAGTTTACAACATTACATTTTGTTATGCAGATCGCGCTACATAAATTACCAGTGCGCGAGTAGGATTCCTGTGCAACCAGTCCGGGGCCTGTATTTATTTGTCACCCGGGTACCTTATAAGTCGTCATTATCGGCGACATTTAGAGCGGCAAGATAATGAAGTTCTGTAAGTGAAGACGGTTGTTAATCGCCGACTGTACTTTCACTAAGTCGCCAAGCAATGTTTGATGTAAATGCTTGTTTAATGCGGAGCTTGTGTGAAGATCGCGGGAAAGGTGGGACGCATTGTTTCAACAAAATCCGCATTCTAATGAAATGAAGCAGGGAAGCAAGCATTCATCACTATTGTTACCTAACTGATACTCTACAGTGCAAGTCTACACTGTCGTCTCGTTAGACGAGAAACATTGAGTAAGTATGTAATTTATGATATGATCATTAGATTATTTTCCTTAACAGTAGTTTTTTGTAATGTACACGTTAACTTAACATTAGTGTATGGCAACCATACATAGGTCGCGGTCATGACGTCACGGTTAGCAATGCAACTTCGGACGTTTAACTCTGCTAATAAGGATGGTGTAGTGGGTGATTGTTAAGAGGAATAAGTTGCTTCATTGAGAGTAAATGTATAAAAATATGAATATTGTGCATTGGAGCCAAACGCTGTATATGGTTTTAAGCGGCGAGTGGGCGGCGGGCGGCCGTGAGCAGCCAGCTTGCGCGATTAGCAAGCCGCGCCCGATTATTGCGACACATTTATGTCTAAATAATTATAATTTCTCTACTTCTATGATTATCAAGTCAGCGTAATACCTAATAGTTCGCGCAAAAACACTGCCGGTTATTCCTGTAAAGCGATTCGTTTTAGAAATGTTCTACTCCATTTGTACAATTAAATGACTCAATTATTATACTTTTGTTTAAAAATTGTACATGTAATACAAACGAATAATAGACAAAGACCCTTTTGTTCATCATTCATGCGGTTTATCTACATACTAATACGTGTGACAGTTTATAAAATATAATTAAACCTATACGTAACAGCGGGTTGCTCATTTCATTCATATTGTTTCAGGAGTGAGATAAACAATCAATTTATCAACAGCATAAATAAGTTTTAGTTTAGTTTTATTTAGGTTGCAAACTCAAACGTAGCTCTACATCCCACTAATATTATAATTAAATGCGAAAGTTTGAAAGTCTGTTTGTTTGTTTGTTGCCTCATTACGTCTAAACCGCTGAACAGATTTAGATCAAATTCGGTATACAGATAGTTTGAGTCCGGGAAAGGGCATAGGACAGTTTTATCCCAGAAAATTGCATAGTTCCTGCGTGATAGTGATAAACGAATTGTACGCAGAAGGAGTCGCGGGCAACAGGCTAGTGGTCCAGTAAATGGCATAATGTACTTCAAATATTGTAATCATTTGAACTACAGGACTTATAAATAAGATTTTTGGATAGTTCTGAGAAATGCTCTTTGTAGTTGCCACTGTTCTTTGTTCCTTGCTTAGAGCATTCCTACAAAATGCATCATCGTCATACCGCAGGCCGTTCTCGATGCCAATCTACTTGTGACAGATGTGTCACAGAGGTTCGTTTTCGATCACCAACTCAGACTGTGTGTCTGTACCGTCTGTACCTATCCACTATGTAATATAGGCACCCTAATATAAATGTTTATAAAATATAAAGTCCCGCCTGGCCTGGTAAGAATAAGAATGTGCGTAAGAAGTTGTTTATTGGAGAACAAAGATTTCATAAAAGGATCAAGCAATTAATTGGAGACAGTGTAGCGGCTAGCGGTGCAGAACTGCAGGAGTGCGTCGGCCCAGATTAGTGATATTGCCGGTGTGGCGTGGGGCATATTGCGTAGTTTATGCGACCCCCGGGGTGAACGATCTGCCCGGAGTCGTCGACACGGCTACGATAATAATTACTGTCGCTGCCGGCGTCTCGCTACCTACGCTGCTCCCTCTTTGCCCTTCGACCAACTCCGGCCTTCTAACACTAACATGTTAACATATTTAATAAGACTACGTTGAGTGAGCTCACCTGTGCTCTGTTAATTCAAACTTTTTCATCCCAGTCTGCTGCATGAAATGTTTCAATGTACAGCCAACGTATTCATGAAAATAAATTAAAAGGCTCTGGGAAATATTTGTAAGCCTCTTTTTGTGTATTTCCTACGTTCACCTTCGTAGGCGTTTATTAATGTTACGGCTTTACTCTAGGGTGTGCTATCGTTCTAAGGTCAGACATCAAATATTCAAACGAGTGATGGGCAGCGTGCGACACTAGAGAGGCCGTAAGATGCTCCCATCAGGGTGTTTTACGATACCTACGACTGCCATCGTAACTATAATACACGATAGTTACCTACATGTACATATGTTTCTAGCGAAATATGTGTTATTAGATATAAACTTAATACTCTTGCAATTGAATTGAAACGAGTTGTTTATATCTGGTTAAAAACAATGACAAATAAAATTCGGTGACGAACTTAGATGTGGCGAATGAAGCATTCAGGCCAAGTGTTGATGTCGGTAATGAGCGGTAATAAATGTCAACTATGGTAATCATCATCATCATCATCAGCCCGAAGACGTCCACTGCTGGACAAAGGCCTCCCCCTTAGAACGCCACAATGAACGACAACTTGCCACTTGCATCCACCGGTTTCCCGCCACTCTCACGATGTCGTCAGTCCACCTGGTGGGAGGCCTGCCAACGCTTCGTCTTCCGGTTCGTGGTCGCCACTCGAGGACTTTTCTCCCCCAACGGTTATCTGTTCTTCGAGCGATGTGGCCTGCCCATTGCCACTTCAATTTGCATATTTTTCCAGCTATGTCAGTGACTTTAGTTCTTCGACGAATTTCCGTATTCCGGATTCTATCGCGCAAAGAAACTCCAAGCATAGCTCTCTCCATAGCTCGTTGCGTGACTTTGAGCCTCTCTAAGAGGCCAACAGTTAAGGACCACGTCTCAGCGCCATAAGTCATCACTGGCAACACACACTGGTCGAAGACTCTAGTCTTCAGGCACTGCGGAATATTGGACGAGAAGACATCACGAAGTTTCCCGAACGCTGCCCATCCGAGTTGGATTCTTCGGGCGACCTCTTTGTCGAAGTTGGACCTACCCAACTGGACAACTTGTCCAAGGTAAACATAGTGGTCAACAACTTCGAGTACATCGCTCCCAACGATAACCGGCACGGGTGTGACATGGACATTTGACATGATTTTAGTCTTGTCCATGTTCATCTTAAGACCCACCTGTTGGGAGACGATACTGAGGTCACTGAGCATAGTATTGAGCTCCTCCAGCGACTCCGCCATTATGACTATATCATCGGCAAAACGAAGATGGGTGATGTACTCGCCGTTGATATTGATGCCGAACCTGTTCCAGTCCAAGAGCTTGAAAACGTCCTCCAACGCATTTGTGAACAGTTTCGGAGAAATAACGTCTCCCTGTCTCACACCTCGCTGCAGTTGGATTGGTTGTGTACTCTCGTCCTGCAACCGGATCGACATAGTGGCGCTGCTGTACAAACTCTTTAACACCTCGATGTATCTATAGTCAATATGGCATCGCTGAAGGGACTGCAGTACAGCCCAGGTCTCGATTGAATCGAAGGCTTTTTCATAGTCCACAAACGCTAAACATAGTGGCCGATTATACTCCTCGGTCTTTTGTATAATCTGGCGGAGCGTGTGAATGTGGTCTATGGTGCTAAAGCCTTTACGGAATCCAGCTTGTTCGGGAGGCTGGAAATCATCAAATCTTCGCTCGAGACGATTCGTAATGACCCTCGAAAACAACTTGTATACATGACTAAGGAGTGAGATGGGTCTATAGTTCTTCAATAAGGTATTGTCGCCTTTTTTGAAGAAGAGCACCACCACACTCCTGTGCCATGCTTCCGGCGTGGTACCCTCGAGTATGACGGAATTAAATAACCTCTGGAGGACTACAAGTACCGGTTTACCACCCGCTCTCAGAAGTTCTGTCGTGATTCCGTCATCCCCCGGAGCCTTGTTGTTTTTAAGTTGTTTGAGAGCCACTCTAATCTCGTACAGGCTGATATCTGGGATGTCTTCAGTGTAATGACGGGTTAGTTTAGCTCTGGTATCTTGAGCTGCACCTACAACGGGCTTCTGTGTCGAGGCATATAACTGTTCGTAAAACCTTTCAAGCTCTCTCAACAACTCCGGTTTCGATGAGATGATACTGCCATCGTCGATCTTCAACTTAGTCATTTGGCTTTTCCCAATAGACGAATTCTTTGCAAACACTTTAGAGCCCTGGTTCCGCTCAATTGCTTCCTTAATACGTGCAGTATTAAAGGCACGCACATCGTGTCGCATGGATTTTGAGATTCGCCTATTAAGTCTGCCATATTCCGACATGTCAGTTGAAGATTGCAGCCTCATCTCGTTCCGAAGTTCCATTAATTTAATGGTTTCATTGGAGAGCTTCTGAGGTCTTTTCCGGCGCGGAGTCTTGAAGAACTGGGACCCCACGGCCTGCACAGTTTCTACCAGCCCGTTGTTGATCTCGTCCGCTGTTTTGCATTCGGCTAGGCACAGGAAGCGATTATGCAATAAGAGTTGAAAGCTTTCGGGGTTCTGGATTTGGGGCAGGACAAGGACGGAGTGTGGACTTCACAAGACGTGACCGTTCTAGCTTCACATTAATATTCAGTGTGCCTCTGACAATACGATGATCACTTCCGGTTTTCACCCTGTTGATCACAGAGACATCACTGAATATTCGCTTCTTGGTCGTCATAATGAAGTCAATCTCATTTCTGACTGAACCATCGGGGCCGATCCACGTCCACTTCCTGGATGGTCGCTTCTGGAAAAAGGAGTTCATTACGTAGAACTATGGCATAGCTATGGCTTAGCATTGAACTATGGTAATAAATGATACGAATTTTAGTGAGATGCATAATCTTCGGCGAGGTCACCCACACGGGGCATGGTTGATGCCATGATAGATATATTTAACTGAGCGCAAGGTGACATAACAGTATGCGTGGGTGGGCGCTGTTATTGCCCTCTATTATTTTATTACTGGACTCGCAGCTACGAGAGCGACAAGTAGGCACGAGTACACAGGAAAAAGAACTGATTATAGCTAACCGTGGGTAACCAGCGCAAGTGGTCATTGTCCTTGTATGAAGCGAGTTTGTTCATAACAATTTTTAATTGAATATTTAATGATACCTGTATGGGAGTATTTTCTACTATTAATGGAGGAATAAAACATAATTGTATATACAATATTTTCACTACCTAGTTTTCTCAGTCAACGTGATCATAGGTAATAATTATGAAAAGATATCGTAAGTACCTATTTGTAAAAATACGTAGAGCAAAGCGAAAGTTGCAAATGATCAAAATGGAAATGACTTTTTATGTTATACTACGGGTAGTCGAAGTAAATACTTTCAAAAACATTGACTTGCATTTAATCAGATTTCTTGAATTGTTCATTTGTAACGGAAACAAGATAAAAACTGTGCTAATGAGACCTCCTTAATTACAAGCGTTTGAATGCTTTTATACAGAAAACTAAGTTAAACGATAAGATTTTTAATTAGGTAGGTACACAGAAATTGAATGGGTTGTTGGTGACAAATAACAGCCACAAAATCATTTGTTCACACATACGTACTTTTTTTTGTATAGCTCACAAAGTATCACACGTCTGATTGATAAAATGAAACTGATATGCTGATAAACTCTTTGTTCCGATTGCAATTCGTGTTATGGACGTTTGATACCGTGGGCTATCAAAGTGGGATTCTACTTAATTAATTTTATGAGAGATTTCAGTTTTCCCCGATAGGAAGTTACAAAATACAGCGGCTTACCGTCCGTCATCCGTTACTGACTGATTAATTTTATTGCTCCATTCCGACAGACCGTCTTCAAAGTGATCAACAAAGCGACCCGAATTGATTTCAATTCGGAACAGTGATGGGGATAACTTTCCTACTTTTAATTATGACATAGCGAATTCATTGAACATTTTTTTCGTGGTTGATTGCCTTTAATGTCGGGTAAGTACGATATGACACAAGTTGGAGAGGCCTACGAGTATGTCCAGTAGTAGACTAAGATAGGCCGATGATTATTATGATGACACAAGTATGAAAAGAAATAGTGACGACCATTCTGCCAGGTTAGGTTATTTCTGTTAGCTAGGAAATTTTATAACTCTAATATCGTCCCTGTAACCACCTAAAACCCAGCCCCTAATAACATCAGCGCTACTTACATCGAGATTAATCCTTCACACTCTGTAAAAATCAGGGAAGCTGTGCCTTCGACCATCAGCATCGTGTTTACGGGCTGCGTCCATTCACTCGAGGGCTCGTCCTGCCGGATAATGGAGCTCGCGTCTAGTGGGATTTAAATAATAGGGCGTGAGGGGTCCAGCCTTGTCCGTCACGTCGCAGCCTCTGTTTATATAGCCCCTAGTAAAAAGGATATGAATCTGCCGCTACACGCACTGTAAATCCTCTAAAGCTACATTTAACTTTCGTATAATGGAACAGCAAGACGACTTTTACCTTCTAATTTTCTTTAAACACAAAATTAGAATGAAATGTGATCGGTCAAAACCGTAGTTCAAAAGTATTCAGAATTACTGAGCTAGGGCTCGATTGCGCTAAATCGTGACCGTGATCACTAATACCTTCTTATTTACATACATCAGTTTATATAGCATTTGATCACACGTTTAATATTTTTATATGTATGTGCGTAATAAGACTTTCCGGTAGCAGGTAAAGCTCTTACATTTGCAGTTATATTATAATATACCTAATATATGCATTTGCCATGGTGTGGGGTATGGAGATGACCTCTGTTAGCGTGCACTCTCACACCCAATTATCGGAAAATCTGTTGCTTGAATACGATTAGCAAACATGCATTGGATCTGTCCGCTGCACTGCATGTTACAAATTGCATTTCACTACAAACTCTAACAGTTGAAACTCGGCATTTCACTATGATGCTAGCTAAAAAAATTTGAAGACTCACAAGTAGGCGCCAAAAATCCGCCATTTTAATTATTCATGTACCCAGTGTCTCTCGCGTCATTAAGACGAATCCAAAGACGTATCATTTATCAAAATCGGTTCAGTCGTTGAGTATTTATGAGAGACACATAACCCTCCTTCTTCACAGTCGGGTAAAAAGACTAAATATAAAGGGAAAAATTATATTAGGTAAAGGGTTACATACATTACAAAATAACAGTGAAAGTAAAGACAATCATATTTCAGTTTTAGTTCAGTTCTTTGGATTGAACAAATGGAATTATCTTTACTAAATTCGAACTTAAACTACTAAAATTGCGGCTTCAAGCCATGGATGCCAAGTTTCAAACGACAAATGTAGGTACTCAGAAACACTGAGCAGCTTAAAACGTATGTATATCCTATTCTAGGTATCGTCTAATTGGATCCTCGTCACTTAGTAATCGTAACGCAAGTCAGCTCTCAGACGGGTGAACGGCAGTAGGTTATACGGTTATTTCGTTCGTTTTTTCTTAGAATTGAATTCGAAAAAATAATCCTGACAACGATATAGACCATCTTCTTTTTACACCGAGCATAAAAGCAGAGCGCGGCCGGAAGAATCCCTGTCTAATGGGCACATTACACTGCGAATGAGCTCAATCGGCTCACTCATTTTGGACGACTTATGTGATGGTTTCTTTTCACTGAAAGATAAACGGTTAAAGCACTAACATAGGAATTATTTGTACTCAGTACTATAATACTTACATTTGCTTTGCGTGATGAAAACAAAAATGTGGCGGCATAGTAAATAGATTATTGTTAGAATATTTTTGTGCAGTACGTGAGTAGGTACAGCTCAGATTTGACGTTATTTGCACTGGAGGTGGGTCTGGGTGCTGAACCACTGAGGTATACGAATACCTATATTGTTCATAAGCCCCGACGCTACAGGAACGAACATGAAAATACCTACTACCTACCTCCGACTATCTAGAGAAAAAGAAATAAAACTAAATTACGGTAACAGGTTGTATCAATATATGTATTTCATAGTACGATACGACTTTTTAGGCGGCAATCGGACCAATCAAAAGTAACATATATGCACAAAATGCGGGTGTAGTTAATGTACGACTTGTTAACGCACGCTCAAATAATGCACGGACTGATAATCCGTGCTTATGTTCACGGATTATCATGCCGTGCATTATCTACCCGTACCGAACTAGCACGAGTGTAGTTAATGTACGACTTGTTAATGCACGCTCAAATAATGCACGGCATGATAATCTGTGCTTATGTAGATTTGTTTTTCGTGTACACCGAATATTAATAAATGGCGTAGAAAATAACTTAATTTGGTCCTTGTGTGGTCACAATAATTGGACCTAACACAACCTAACACAAATCTATGGTCATTCGAATCTATTGGATTCAGATTATCACGTCATACATTATCATTAAGTACGTATATTACAGCGCGCGCAATATTTTGTACGCCCTGATAATGCGCGACCATGATAATCTGTGCTTATGTAGATTTGTTTTTCGTGTACACCGAATATTAATAAATGTAGTAGAAAATAACTTAATTTGGTCCTTGTGTGGTCACAATAATTGGACCTAACGCAACCTAACACAAATCTATGGTCATTCGAATCTATTGGATTCAGATTATCACGTCATACATTATCATTAGGTACGTATATTACAGCGCGCGCAATATTTTGTACGGCATGATAATGCTGCGGATATTTCGAGTTGTATATTATTGTTTCCCCAAAATACTTTAATTTTTATAAGTATGATGTAACGCCACAGCATCGCAGCAGGTTCGACATGGCGAGGATGACGTTTTGATTTTTTACTTTTTGGTACTGGCCACTAAGAACGGACTTGTTAAAAAAAATGTCACAAAACAAAAACAAAAATTGGCGGGAGCAACGCAGTCATTGGATTGTTGTTTGTTTTGGGATAATTTTTTTTTTCAAAATACCACAAACGGGACTTATCACGCTAAAACACACGAGTAATATTTACCTCGACGTTTTGACCACATTACAGTGGCCGTGGTCACGAGTAGACTGAAGTGTTGGGTGTCAAGTCTGCCTAGCAGCACGAGTCTTTCGAAATACCCGCACTTGATCACAAAAACCACTATTAAATCAACGTGTAGGTATTACTCGTGTATTTTAGCGTGATAAGTCCCGTTTATGGTATTTTGACTATTAGTGAAAATCACGAAAGTTTAAAACGTTAAATATTTTTTATTTCCTCGCAGTAATCGTGAAAAGCACAATGTTTAGTAGTCTCGGCCAAAAGTTGATAGATGAACTCGTATTATTGAAGGCCCTTAGGGTCGGCCTTCAAACTAACTCGTTCATCTATTGCTTACTTTTCAGCCTCTACAACAATGTACTATTCTATAACCGGTAGAATGGAAGCTTATATAATAAGAGCTAGTTTAAGGCTGATGCCTCAGGGATAATAGTATTCTGTAGAAACGGGGCAAACATTGAAAATAAGATACACAACAATCTTGAAATGATAATTAAGTATATACTAGTCTATATTTTTTGCACAGTTGTTATAGCAACGTTTTTTGTTATATCACTTTCTTTTATACACGAATACACAATATCAAAGTTAATTATTTATTAATAAAACTCCTCAAGCGATAGCTTTACAGAAGTAATGTAAGCAGTGCACAATGAATTGGCCTGCTACTTTTTGTGTATCAGCTAATGATGTTATTTCCAATAATGTAGGAAACTCGTGTGAGTCCATTATCTATTGTGTTATCGGTGAATTCATTAAACTGTACTCTCATGTACTCGTACCACCTGCATGCATACCGATGTAATTATTCAACATTCGTATAAAACATTATTATTCCGCTTTCAGAATATGCCCATGTAACACCGTCGTTGCACTTTTGAAATAAGCATAGTAGTGGAACTAGTTTCGAAAATTAATCACATTCAGTGCAATCTACTGTACAGTCCACATGCCATTTGTATAAATACGAGTCACAAAGCAACTAACGTCATAGACGTGGATATATAACAAGAATTAATACATTTGTAGAATATAAACATAAGAAAGTACCCAAATATGACTAGGATATGTACTGATTGTAAAACAAAAGAAAAAGTCAAAAAGACATTCGTTCATAAAGACATTCGCACTCGTAGCTATCAAAATCTCGACGATATCTGCACCTACAAGGTACCTACCGTCTTTATTCAAGTAGATTGTACCATCAGCCAAATATGTGGTCTACTACCCTAAAGTTCATAATCGTTTGCATGTCATAAAACAATAATGCCAATAGTGGTGTTTGTCAACTTGAAAGTTTGTCTTTAGCGACATATTCATTTGATAGGAACTTGTTTAAAAATTGATAGACCACTTATTTGGCTGATGGTACCTGACTATTACAGGTAGGATGATGTAAGCACTGTCTCCACTTGTACGAATGTCTAGCCTCATCTACAGCTAAATTATAAAGAGTGAAAGTCTATTTGGACTGTAATGCCATCCAAGTGATTGGTCAAATGATATCTCCGTAATTTGCTTTTTGTTTTTTATTACATTGTTCTCAAAAATGCAGTGTTTCTGTAGGTACAGATTATAAAGTAATACTAATTTTGATTAAAATAAGCTTCACTCGATAGCTGTGAAAACCAACGCAGTTTCGAATCGAATGTGATATTGGAGACGAATAAAGTCCCTATAGTATTTATCTATGTTGATTTTTTTCACAATACATGCCCTATTTATTTTTATTTCAAAAAAATATCAAGCGAGCTGACTGCATAATGTTATCACACTTAGAATGAGAACGTTAAAATTTATCACTAGTCGATTTGACATTAAATTATCTAAAATTTGCACGGCTTTTTATTTTATTATGTGACTGTTTTGTAGGCATGTTGCTAAAAATGCTAGCCTAAATTTGGAATGAACAGATGAGTGGTCAGCCAGGCTAGTGGAGCGAGTGGTAAGGCCGCATGCCCGTGCCCAGCGGCGCGGCGGCGCGCGCGCACTCCGTGACGCAACCGCGCGTGACCGTGACACCAGTCCGCGCTGGGTGCTCCATCATCTGGCGCCACCACCCCGAAAAAGCATGTCCCGGTTACGTGTTCTGTGCTGCACTTCACCGTATATACAAGTTAAACTCGCAGTTGGTCGCATTACAGTCGCAGTGTCGTAATAACGGGTCGACTGTAAAGTTTGTAAATTATGGATACCGTTTATAAGAATTTGGGCATAAATATATTTTTTCGTGAATAAATATTAATGATGCAATCTTTCATTAAGTAGGTACGTTAAGGTCACCCTTGGCTGATTTCGATTGACTAAGAAGCAGTCACATTTTATTCGTTATTCTGTTACTGAAATCCGATAATAGTCGTAGGCCTCTAGGTAGGCAACGCGTCTGCAATACCCCTGGTGTTGCAGATGTTTATGGGCGGTGGTGATCTCTTACCATCAGGAGACCCACTTGCTAGTTTGCCATCCAGTCAAATTAAAGAAAAAAAAAATAGAAATGAATTACTTAACAGAAATACTGTAGCAAATCTAAAATCAGAAAAACTTAGTAAGTAATCTGCTTGATGAACTTAATACCAACACTTTTATGTAGGAGATTTTACGAAACTTTGTGTACAGAAACCTGCATATTTTATGAGGATAAAGAACCGTAAATATATTTTTTTAAACAAATTTACAATATTATTAATTCAATTATTAACTTACTTAATACCTAGGTAGCATTATTTAAAGATGTTTTTTTTAAATATTGATCAGTTATAATTTAATATTCTCTGAACAATACCGTGATTTGTGACCTTCATCTGACGTCTATAGACACACGTATTGAAGCACGGAGTAGACTTCCGGGAAGCACTTGTTAAGTCAATTAAGTTTTGTACTTTTATTTGGACATATTAAGTTAAACCGGAGAAGTTTTTGTTATATCTTTTTCAATACAAATCAGATAACTCTTTCGAGCAAAAAAAGGAACCGGCCAAGTGCGAGTCAAATTCACGCACTTAAGGTTCATATAGATTGAAAACTAAGCAATAATTAAGTATGTATTCCTACGAAAAACAAGTAATTTTTTGAACTAAAATAATTTCCTTGCTCACCCGCGACCTTACGATAGCTAAGCTTATGCAAAATATGCGTGTTCATGCAGTTCCTCCACCTCCACACTGTAAGAACACACACAAATCACACAAACCCATCTATCACCACCACCACACTACACTGACGCGTTTCGAACTCAAACAGAGCTCATCTTCAGAGTGACACAACCATACACCATGCTACCAGTTGTTAGACTAACGAACCACAACCACCGTTTTAACTTGTCACTGTAACTCCCCAAGTACCCACATACGTTTTATGAAACAAAACAAAACTACCCACAAATTATTAATAAATTTTTTTAACCGTCCTTCAAAACTACCTTGATTTTTATTTATTTACTGTCAAGGCATGTTTTATTAACTACCATTGCTGAAATTAGATCCAAGCCGTAGCAAGGGAGATGAAACTAAATTTACCTGCTCATTAATAATAGACCCCATACTGTTGTATCTAATTATCTCCATGCATTCTAAAACATCGAGACGAAACCCCTTGCCACAATAATGTAAGCGCGTCAGTGGTGTGGTTGGTTTGTGTGATTTGTTCTTACATATAGGTTGAAACTAAGCAATAATTAAGTTAGTATTCCTACGAAAAACAAGTAATTTTTGTTTTTTTGTGATTTTGAATTTTTTGATTTAGGTATTTGAGATGGTGAGGCCTAGGCATTTATTTATTAATTTATTTTAGGGACAATAAGATATTACAATGTAAGTTACAATAAAGTGTTACTCTATGTACAATCAACGACATAATCCACAGAGTACTGTGAAACTATAGTCGGTTGTCAAACATCGGACTGCTGTACATTTAAACTCAGATAAATTAAGTAGATATACATATTACATAACTTAACTTACTCGTAGTTATATATTATATCGCGTAGAATCTAATAGATACTGATTAACTTTATGCATTGCTTTGATGTTAATGCTTTTATGAGACAATCTTTGAATTTATATTTTATTTATACAAAAATTACTTATAAAGGTAAAATTTTAGAATAGATACATTTTTTACCATTGTATGCAACGAGAAGCACCTAAGTTTCTGATTCTATCAGTTTTTGTATGAAAGTACACATTTAAAAGATGTCTTCCGATCGCGTGAACTAGAAACTTAATTTTGTCATCTTAGTTCTTTGTAAGACATATTGCAAACCTAATTTTTAGCGTTCCGTAGTCTTACCTACAAGGAACCGTTATACAGCCACAGCTACATACAGCTTCTATTCCCGATTAGCTATGTTTCACGGTTGAGGGAGACATAACGAATTTAAAGGAAATAGGTACCATAACAGATAAGTAGGCTCTATAGGTAGGTTAACAAGTAAAGTCGATCAAAATGTAATATTGAATATTTGTCGCATTAATACGGAACTCTACATCGCGCGTGACCCGACACTCACTTGGTCAGTTCTTGTGATGTTTAATTCAACTTGATACCTCCACGCGTTAAAAAAGGTATTGACAGACAGACAAATAGCAGACAACAAAGTGATCCTATAAGCGTGATGGTTTTACTATATTTTTTAAAACGGTTCTTACACATTAGAATAACAAAATTATTCACTGAATATCACTTACATATCGAATCGACGACGGTTTAAAGGCTAATTGATCTGAGCGCCAATTTTTTGAAAAACTTTGAACATAGCTCAAACGACGGAGGATAATTCACTGATTCTGTAAATATTATAACTCAATATCTAAAAAAAAACAACACTTATTTCGATTAGCCTTTCAACTGTCTCCATATTAAATAAAATACTATACAGGTTACAGATGTCATTTGTTCGAAGTTAAAAAAGATGACAGTGGCGTGGCGGACAAAACAGTACTTTTGAGTGATTTGTAATGTGATGTGGCAGTAATCTTATTTTTATTTATTTCTCAATAAGGACTTAACGACATTGAATAGTTTCAATTAAATAGCGCAGACTATGACCCATTGCAGGTGACTTTCATTGTAACTGTCACCTTTTTAACGTATAATTATTGAGCATGCCAATAATTTAGTACTCGTATTATGTAAAATAAATGTTCGTGTTTTACACTATATTGTCATACTCTATGTACCTCCTGTACTGCGTTAGAGACTCTTAATTTAGTAAATAGGCCAGCTCCATTGCATTCCCGGTGATAAAATATTTATCATCAAATTCGCCTTTGCGAGTCACGTTAGAGCCCACGAATGGAAGTAAGCTGTAATGGTGAATTGGTTATACTTAAGTATAAAGTTTTAAACATTTACAATATATAGTATTATAGTCAGGGCGGCCGCTATCATAAGCGATGTATACATCTAAATATAATAAACTAGGTAACTAAACGTTTCTGCAACCAATCATTCTCAGTATATAAATAACAGTACGGACTTATCTATTGTGTATAAGAACGTGATCAGAATCGGAAGGTGTAACGAATGAAAACAGAATAAAAATAAAAGATGAGTGGAGGTATTCACATCCTCTCATTCGTCTCACAAGGGATTTTAAAGGTCGTAGACAGACTGATGGTTTGATGCGTGATTGGGATCGGCTTACATCCCTATGTTTTTTTCTTCTTTTGACACATCGAAACCTCCGTCAACCCCAATAAATGTACTTAGATATAATTATTGTTTATGTTGATTATTTAACAAAATCTAACTTAAAAAAAGTTATTATTTCCTAGGAATTACAATTATGTCCTCGTGGAAAAATATGTAAATATTGTAGTTAACACAAAATTGATCCATTTGTCCTGCACAAACAACAGTGCAGCTGATAACGTGGTTACTCATTTGAGGAAGTTCGGGATTTGCGGGTATTTTACGAGCAATAAGTTTTTAATCTATTGTTCATTATACGTTCGTAAAGCTACCTACTACTTCTGCAGTTATGTATTTTTTGGAAAGTATTCCAAAGTTAATGAAGATTTAACAGTTTATAAAAGGGTACACTAGGACACTAGGACACGCTTTCGACCTCGAGGATACTGTGCTAACTTAGGGAGACAAAAACCTCAAAATTGTCTTACTTTTTGGCATGATGGATTTAGTGTAATAAATAAATAGCATTACATAGTATGAATGAATGGTATGAAGTATGAAATAAACACGAAATATTAGTACCTACTATGCTAAAATAGGTAAATCTTTCCAACCTTCAAATGAGGGCAATTCCAAAGATATTGTATCGAATGATATTTTCGAATATTTACTTAGTAACAGCGCCAGTAGCTCGCCTTATGCCTGTTTAAATAGTGTTATCAAAGTCAAAGACTAGCCCAGGCCCAACATGGCGAGCAAGGCAATTGACCCTAATATCTGTTGACATCGAATTATCGCTACTCGACATTAGAGTGCTCCATTTGCCCCAAGATTGTTAAGAATTAGAACTTTTGAAATAGTTGAGTCGGCTCGTTAGTTTGATTGGTTGTAGAGTGAGAAAGAGATACGGGTAGGTAATATCGAAAGCCGGCCCGAGGACGGAAGTCGGCGCGTATTTATCTGTACAGCAGGCTGGGTGGCTATCACAGGAAGCGCTGGGTACCACTGCGCCGCGAGCCCCTATATCAAAGCTGCGACTCTGATGGCAGCTAGAAATAATTGCATGCCACTGGCAGATAAGTATGTTATTGCAACAGTAACAGATTACGGTCACGCTTAGATCGCTAGCTAAACAAGAGCGGATATATGTATATTTTCATGCACATAGGTTTGAACCAAACTCATCTTACAAGTGTCTGTTCTCATGGCTCTATTCTATAACTTTTTGTTTAAATAAACCGTAAAATCGTATTGGTGAAGTAATTAAGTTCAGCAAGGTCAGATGTTGTTATTGATGATATCCATAGTCCATAGCGATGATCTACTGACCCCGTTACTGCGTAGAATTGATTTGTCGGATCGAAATCTGTGCTTTGTAAATGCAGTAGCGCAGCGCAGCGTTCTATTTCGGTACATCCTAGCGGTCTGCGCAGTGCACTAACGAGGGGTCAGAGGCTGCAACGTTTACGTCTATGATTTATAATGATGGTGCAGTAAACAGGACGGCGGTTTATCGCGCGGGCGACCCGCCGCCGCGGTTCTTCACCCCGACGGCTGCACACTGACTCCTGCGCACTCGTCATGTGTCACGCGTTCACGCGTCGTCCTGTTATGTTCCCTAGTACAATGGTAAAAGTAATTAAATTAGTATATTTGACTGGGTCTTGAACGATCTGCAGCGTCTCAAAAGATTTGTAAGCAATGACCGGACTATTCATTAATTTTGTCTTCTATTTCGGTGATCAAAACTATGCCTCGTCGCTTTGATGCGAAAACAATTGGAAAGAAAATAAAAAGGTTTACCTTTCGGAGATTATAAGTATGAGCATAAAATAACGTAATCTACTTGTAATTTATTAAATGCAATGTTGAACTCTGACTTGACCCAATAATGCAACTGAACGATCTTTATTATCTACATAAACTCTGTTACGTAAGGTACCTACCTACCTATGACCGACTGAGCAGATACATAGTTAGGTACCTATTATGTATGACATTTATATTACGGCTTTGAATGTGTGTTGCTACAGCGAACCAAACCGAATTACTGCGACAAACTTGGTAGAACTTTTACTTGATCACGGCATACCTTTATAAAATACAATCAGTTATGTATGTTATGTACCTACTTAAATAGCATGTACTGTGACATTTTATGTGGTATTTACGACGCAAAGGTGGATATTGCAATGACAATGTTTTTTGTAATATAATAAAAAACATAATTTTTCGCGTTAACCCTGTAATTCAAAATTAAGGCACAATTAGAACTTAGTGCAATTATTTTAAATATATTACAATCAATAAAAACAAAGAGTGATTTAAAGCAGCGATATTCACGCGCAGTGAAGTTCTTATCACATTTTGATTAATGTTTCCATGGCTTGTGTGACAGTATTACTCCGAACACGTTAATGGCTTCGATATGAGGATGAAATATAATATATTATTTGTATTACGCGGATATTACTCGTGTAAACCGTCCTAAACGAGAGATGGAACCAAAATGGTAATTAACCGTGCATTCCAACACTATGATTTAAGAGTTAGTGCCTGTTGAATGTCTTGCGGGACGTGTATTAAAACCTTATGAATAATCGGAAAGTGACATGGACGATTTGATTTATTACCCGAGTTGATATATGTTCGTTTATTTATAGCAGAATCTCATTCAGAGCCATATCAGGTCCGGCAAAACAGCTCTTACACTTTAAAAAATCTTTAGAAAATTAAGTTACATATCGCAGTACCATAGTGGTTCGTTCTGGTGTATAGTACACCTAAACCATATAAGTTGTAAATATGGCCTCGCGTGCATTGCGCTAAGTACTGAGCTCATCAAAACAAGGAAAACTAATATGGCTTTAACTTTCCTTAATGAATATTTCATGAACTCAATTCCGAAGCGGCCATTAAGTGCTACAGTTATATTACTTACCTAAACTGTAATTGAAAGTACTGGTTTTGCGTTATCGATAAATATATGCTGGCAGCATGTCTTAAATTTGAATGATAGACCTAATAATGTATTCGTAGAATAGGATTTTTAAATCTGCGCTACGCATATTTAGACGCATAGGTAAGATTTCGTAACCTTTTACTGAATTTATCGATTTAAAGATGGTGGTTTACAGTTTTTGTGCGACTGACGTATGGATCTTAGGTAAACCAAAATATAATTTAAGGTTTTGTTTTTTATTTTAATTTTTTTGCGGATTATCATTTGTCTTTACTTATTCATATTTGTGAATTAAGTATTTGTATTTGAGCTTCCCTGCCTATTTTTTTTTTCTTAACTAGAAAGTTGTGTACCTACTATGTAAGTAAACAATACTTACACCTGTTGTAAACTAGTCCTTCTTTCGTTCTGTAAAAAAGGTTGCCTGGAAGAGGTCGC
The DNA here is from genome assembly GCF_025370935.1 of Choristoneura fumiferana. Taxonomy (NCBI): domain Eukaryota; kingdom Metazoa; phylum Arthropoda; class Insecta; order Lepidoptera; family Tortricidae; genus Choristoneura; species Choristoneura fumiferana. The sequence continues at coordinate 11,244,693 of NC_133489.1, forward strand.
TCTTAAGCGATAAGGCCGCCTATTGCTTACCTTGTAATTCTTTCTCTGTGTATCTGTTTTCTGGATCGCTTACTATTTCTGGTGTACAATACAGAGTCTTTGTATTGTATTGTAATACACTGCACAGTACACACCTTACTAAATACTTTAGATAAGTTCTTCTGATTCTGTCGCCATACTCCGCGTTTAAAATAGTATTTTCAAAACCTCAATAGATATTCGAGTGTTGTGTGGAAAAGAAATAGTTACATTAAAGCGAAGATTTCGTAGACTATTCGCATTCAGAATTAAAATATCCAATAATGTTCTAACACTCGGAGAAAATACCGATTCATGTTAAACTTTTACTTATCCTAAGTATTTGACTCAAATAGCTTGTATTAAAAATGATTTGTAAGCGATGGCTCTGGTTCTATTGGGCTTCGTAATCAATATCAATATCAAAGTCAAAATATCTTTATATTTATAACAAGCACTTATGATTGTCAAAAAAGTTACCACCGGTACGGAAAAACCTCTTCTTATTGAAAAGAATCCGGCAAGAAAGTCAACGAGGTATACGAGTATGTGTTTGTGTATGTACCTATATGTTTCTGACCAAGGCAAGATAATACCATTATCCCACTCATATTATAAATGCGAAAGTTTGTAAGTCTGTTTGTTTGTTACTTCTTGACGTCTAAACCGCTGATCCAATTTAGATGAAATTCGGTATACAGATAGTTTGAGTCACGGGGCATAGGCATAGGACATAGGCTAGTTTTTATCCTGGAAAATTTCACAGTTTCCGCGGGATAACGATAACCGAATTCTATGCGGACGGAGTCGTGGGTAACAGCTAGTCTTACATATATCAGAATAATCGACGGGTGCCTGCTACTGCCATTCCATACATGGTTGGTCCTGTTATTATTAGTATGTTTATACTTGGCGTAATGAAGGCAAAGTGATTAAGAATAATCATAAAGGTAGGTATGATTACGCCTGTCTTTATCTCCGTCATATATTAGCACGGATAATATGTCATGATAAACACAACATGATATTCATATCGCACTTTATCTGAATTATTCTTTATAAATTGTTTAATTATGTTCAAACAATACCTATCCAGGGCAAGGTACCTATATAGGGCTTCGTGGATTTAATGGTTGGCCAAGAGCGCCCTAGTTACGAATTGCACAGTCGAGTTGAAAAAGTAAAAGTAAGTTGAAAAAAAATCGCGTACCGGCGTGGAACCTTTTTTGCTGCAAATACCAAGTTGACATTCTATACATTTGTCAAAGATATAATGGCGAAATGATTGAGAAAAGTTCCACCCTGGTATACAATTCAGTTTCTCTATTGTACTACTACTCGTAGGTCTTTGAACAGTGTGTGTTGCCAGTGATGACGGATCTGAGACGTGGGCGCTAACGATGGGTCTCATGAGGAAGCTCAAAGTCACTCAGAGAGCTATGGAGAGGGCTATGCTCGGGGTTTCTCTGCGGGATATAATCAGAAATGATGATATCCGCAGTAGAACTAAGGTTACCGACATAACCCGAAGAATTGCGGAACAGAAGTGGCAGTGGGCGGGGCACATTGCTCACAGGACTGATGGCCGATGGGGTCAGAAGGTATTCAAATGGCGTCCGCGGACCGGGAGACGAGCTGTCGGTAGGCCTCCAACAAGATGGAGCGATGACCTGGTTAAGATCCTGATTCTGGATCCTGGTCTGAGTGGACAGCCTTGGGGGAGGCCTATGTCCAGCAGTGGGCGTCTGTCGGCTGACATGATGATGATGACGATGACAGTACCTAGGTAATTGCTTAAAAGTTACTTACTTATTTAACGGACACAATCAAAATATAGATAGATTTTTTTTCATACACAACTAGGTATGCTGTAGGTATGTACATTGATTTAAGTGCTTGCAGCAGTTATACCTAATATAATAAACAACTATGTAAATAAAAGGTAATAACTATTGATGGTAATAACATTTAAAAAAGATTATGTATTTTATGGAAATTGTCATGGAAATTAACCCTTAAAACAGTAGAGGCGATTTAGCGACCACATGAATGTGGCTTGACTTGGAAATTCAACCTTAGTGTATTAGTTACAATATAAGTTACAATATCCATTGTAATTATTGACAATACTACTAGCTTTAAAAACATCTTTTGTCAGGTAGGTATGTATTCGATAGCTGCTTTTGATTCAGTGGTAGTATGCTCCAATAAATTGGGGCATTATTAAGCGTTAAGTAAAATACTGGAATTTCAATTCAACTGCTAGTTTTGGGAATAAACCTTTCAATAATTGATTGGTTCAGGCGTCACTTTGCGAAGGTTCCGTATCAATGATTGGTTGCGGTAGAGGTTGGGGGCCATCCATAAACGTCACACTAATTTTGATCATTCTTAGACGCCTCTCCCCTCCTTTTTATTCCTATTGAGGGCTAATTTACTGGCGAAATATCGCTAGATGGCGTTAGTATCGTGAGGACCGTTTGACGTTATAAGTAGCGTAGTAGAAATAAGCAACCTGAGATATGTACGCATAGGAAAAATTCGTGTCTAGATTCCTGTCCAGCGGTGGTGTAGGGGTTATAGCACGCAGCACGGATTGCTGAGGACCTGGGTTCGATTCCCAGCGCTGGTCTCTTTTTCTGGTTTTTCTGTGCATCCATGTCTCAGTTTGTATTTTCGATATGGTTTCACGGGATACCCGTAAAAGTAACAAATTTGGAGTTGAAATAAAAAATACAAAAAGACTCCAAAAAACCAATCATAGTTACGATCTTGCTTGCAATTGGTTCATTTAATATGTTAATAGCCTGGACATGCTACAGTTTTTTAGGAAATAATTCAATATAAGGCTAACTTTTTGTATACGGCTTTTACGTGTAATTTTAAGAACCTATCATTTCGAATCCACCAAAATTTGGTTCCGGAAGATAGTAAAAAAAATTGTACCTACTTTTTTTTACTTCTGAAAATATGAAGCTTTTTTTTAAGTTCCTTTAAAAAATATAAGTGGATTTTAAATGAGTTACAAAGAACATAAATAAAACTAGTAAATTATGAAGTAAATAGGCTTATTGTAATTTCATCTGATTTTTAAAGAATTATTAAAGATTATTTTTTGTAATATTTTACTGTCGCGGTGATAAATTTTGATGGATTATTGAAGAATATATTTGAAAATTACCTGACCTAATTTTTAATGCAAAAAATGGCTTATTTGAATTAATGTTGATTTTACTTAGAGCGAAGGTGTTAGGTGACTGGGGTATAACTAAACTAGCAAGACCACCCATAACGTCAAACGAACCTCACGATACTAACGCCATCTAGCGATATTTCACCTGTCAATAGCCTTCATTATTGTGTTCTTCTGTCACAAATCGAGGGACCCCCCACCCCCCTAACAGTGTAACGCAATTTATGGATGGCCCCTTGTAGTTCATTTCATTAAATTAACATTGCAAAACAACGGAAGCGTCTAGCCATTGTCCACAAACTGAACCGATATTTATTGGCGCTATATTTTTCCGTTTTTTAATGAACTTACCCTCATCACTCGGTGATTAAATAACTTACAAGTATTTTTTCAGGCCGTTCGCAGCGGGCCCTCCTGAAATAACCGGCGCATACATAATTCACCGCCGTGCGTTCGTTATTGTGACACTGAAAGCATTTCTAGCAGGTGCGTGTGACGGCTGTAGCGCTCCTGAATATTTACTTTGACTACATAGGCGTGTTTAAATTTTAGGGCAAGTCTGAATTGAAAATAAATTTATATACTAAAAATATTTTTTTCATCACACTTGTTTGTAAACAGTGTCTAACATGCAGGTTAACTTGGTTGCAACCCCTTGAATAAAACCCAAGGGCCTTTTTTGTGTATACTCGAAACAATGGGAGGGTGCGAAGTACTAGGTGGGGGTAATGAAATCTATCGCAGCGCTCATAGTGGCCAAAAGAAGAAATAATCTAGGCTCTGTCATCTGTCATACTCATATGAATCTGTCATTAACAAAGCAATTTGTATAGACTTTAACTGATAAAACGATTCGATTTGTAGCATTCGAAGATGGCGGATGTAGACAATATCTAATTTTGCTATTTCTGTTTCTTTGGCTAGTAGAAGTATAATTTTGATAAGTGTTTTATGCGGCGATTAACCTTAACAGTGAACAGTGATCCCAAAATTCTATATTGCTCTCGTGTCTAACATTTTTTAATGCGCAAGTGGTCTCCACGTGGTTTCTGGAATTTTACTATCAAGTTGCAAAAACTACAATTACCGTACAACGTCCCTCTCAAAGAAAGTTTACCTTGACACTGGCGAAATTGTCCTATTAATTAGGACAGAAAATCCATATTTTAAAAGAGAAGAAGAATAGACTTTAACTACCTAATTTAAGTAATAGATGTTTGTGTTATGATGCGAGCTTGAATTATTGAACACTGTCCCTGTTTTGTTCTTAATTACTCTACATCTCGGACATGTCCAGCAACAATTTTCCTTATGAAACGGTTTGTGGTTGAAATTTTATATTGAGTGATACTCACAAAACCGGTCTTCAAAATGATACTCATTTTGATCTGAAAACGATATTTAATTTATTACTAGCAATATAAGAACAATTATATAATTTTACTATTATTCAAAGAAACCAATAAGATGGCTTTATCTTTTCGTTTTACAGTAAAAGTACAACTAAACATGAAGTAAACAAACCCTGACATAACGAAAATAAAACACACTTTTTGAATAAATTTTACTCATTTAATTTTAATGACCAAAAATGAATTCACAACGTTTTGTCCACCCAAATCACGGTATCACAGTAATTTTTGTATTATAAATTAATACGTTATAGGTTTGATTTTTGTCACAATGTAGCGATGAAATTTCAAAACGTCAGAGCATCAGAGCCAAAAAAGTTGCGGGCGCTAGGTGGCGCTGATGTCGTGCACATAGCCAGTTGTTAGGTGCACTGCTGCTGCCGGGCGCGCGCAGCTACTGCAGCAGGCCACCCATCCACCTCCGGCGCATGCCGCGGGGCATTGGCAATTTTGGTAAAAATAATACAATACAAAACAAAGACTCTTTTGAACACCAACCAACACATAAATTAAATTAAATAAATGGAATAATAATAATAATACTTAATTAAGAAGTTCACCCGTGAATGAACCCAAAAATCTAGTGAATGAACAAATGGAACCAATGAATGAACAACTTTAAATAGATGTTTTGTTATATTAGGTATAAAAATACAAAAGTGAAGTTATATTAACACAACTACATTCAATATACTTATTTGGTCGATTCCATGTCCTAAATGAGTTAAAGTACAAAAATCTTGGAAACTAATAAATGAACAAGCTATAAGTGACTTTGTTCATTCACTGGACAACTTGAACCAGTTAATGAACCTATATTAGCATCGCGACTTGGTTTGTTTAGACTCAAAAATACGTTTATTACTTGCGTTATACGTTTAAAACTTGTGGGGGTACATAAGAAAATCATAAAGAATGCGCGGTCAGCACGGCGTGCAAAAATGCCAATGAGGCCATAGTGTAATCCACACATATTTGCGGTATTGAATGGCATTCCCCATGCGAAACGAAAAGATGCGAAAAGTTGATATGCGCACTGAATAGGTAATAGTTCAACCCTTACAAAAGCGAAAGGTTGTTCGACCAAAAGTACAAAATGTGTAGTGATTAATAGGCTGAACGAATTTCTGTGAATAATTGTTCGGCTTACTGACTCATATGCCAAGTAAATAGTCTCCTAAAGGTTGAGTTACGAAACGTTAGTCTGTGAAACAATACATCTGCGTACAAATTTATCGGCGTACCGTTACTCGGCGAAACGTTGTCTGCCAATCAATAATCTGCCTAAAAATAGTCGGCGAATCATTAGGTAACCGCCGGGGACAAATGCAGATACACATTCGAAGTATAGTAACTTTCCTTCTTCGTTACTTCGTTATTACTGCTCCATAGAAAAAATGTACAAAATACGTACGTCCACTTTATGTCGTCGGCATTTCAAAAGTATTGCTTAAAGGGTCGAAGAAAATTTACCAGAACCTAACAAGTAAAGGGGCTGATAAAAAAAAATATGAGGCGTGTTAAATTCTTATTAATTTCAAAAAATGTGCGCTAACATTTTTCATTCACTGGTAGGCACGCTTACCCTAACATATTTAATGAAAAACATTGTATGTCGCACGGGTGGGTTACGTAATTATAATAAGTTTTATTATTATTATTATTATATAAATTATCAGGCAGGCAGTTGCAAGCAACTGATAGGTGCCTGTATCTAGCTGTTCCTTGGTTAAGTATTTTTTGTATTATTAATGTGGTTGTGTTGGTTGGTTTATACGAACATAGACTCAATAAAGCCCTCAGTCTTCGACTTCGGGTTTCTAATAGACTGGTTGGTAATTCCTTATTTAAGCTACCTCGAAACCTTTGTCTAAACAAGACGCGTTCCTAATTTTCACGTCCTACTTATATAATACTTTCGCATTTTTAATAATATTAGTAAGAATTATTTATTTTGTTCGATCGAATTAAATTGCAAAAGTGTGTTTTGTAAATCAAAAACATCTTCTAGGAAGATCGATTTAAGTTGTTGTTATCCGTTCTTTGGTCATCATTACATTACCTGTTGTGAAAACCGTTAGGCAGGTAATAGCTCCACGAACAAAACAACCCGCCACCATTGAGTAACAACGTCCTTGTTATACCTGCAAGAGAAATTTGACACTGCTGCCGCAAAACAATGCGTCTCCACCGCGTTTGTGAGACTACCGACCGGTCCCATAGAAACTGAAAATACTTAGAAATAGAAAATCGATGCCCAGGCGGATTTGATTAAATGGAGTTATACTTTAAAATCGCCCTCTATCTGTTGGTCAAAAGCATTTCTATTACCATTACCACAGCATGTCATTTCATCCGCAGTTCTTCCAGATCCATTGGATTTCACACAGTTTTGAATTTGACCGCGAAAACAGTTGACAATCAATTAGACAGTTGCCAACAGTACTTAAGTAATTTCCGAATTATATTATTTTTCTACGTTCCTTGCAAAAACAAAAAAAAAACCAGATGATAAAAAACTTGAAATAAAAATCACAAAAAGCGCGAGTTAAACTCAAGTGGAGGGGTTTTCGTATTTTCCTAGACATTTCCTATGTTACACTTTGTTAAATACGGTCACGATCTTGTGTAGAAAAATCCTTTGAATTGTCGAATTAAAGATCATGACTGTATAATAGACTTCTCACATGGTTTTCTGAGAGTGGTCGAGGATCGTGTGCTCAGTGGCGTGCAATTGGAGAGGCAATGCCCAGCAGTGGACTAAGATAGGCCGATGATGAGGGTTTCTGTAAGGTTAGAACTATTTATGACATTTGTCAAAATATAAGGTCCCTGTTTTTCGAAGATAAGTGGGGGAATGGTAATTCATTGCTCATTTTCTTAATAACTTCTAAAATTCCTTTTCAGGTGCGGAACTCTAAAAACACCAATTTTTCTAGGTGAAACGGCGATTTTTCCTACTCGTGTGATCCAGCAATGGCGGTGGCGTGACGCCGCGCACCGGCAAGGCTGCGGCAAGGCCAAGGCCCGCGCTTTATTATGCAAATTATGGCGCTTGCGCAGCGTCCGCTAATCGCTGCGCTAATGTGTTACCATAATGGCTCGCTCATCGCTCGCTGAAACTGAAATGATTGAAAGTGAGCTAATGTATTTGGTGCTCTGTTTTTAAGCACATATATCGTACCTTCGGTAGTACAAGGGCATAATTGTCTAAAAATCGAAAAATTAGTTAATTTACAAAAAGTGGAATGATGCTCTTTTTGTACCGAAGGTACATGCGATATTATGTCTAAATGATGAAACTATCGTGAGACCCATTCATATTAAATGATATTGTAACGGATAACTCACGTCTTAAACCGAGTTTAGCTCGACAGTTGTGTGCATGTTGCGGCAGCCGCTGAGTCGCGTGAGAAGAAGGGCTACGAAATAGCCCGAAACATTTCGTGCTAAACTCGGTTTAAGACGTGAGTTATCCGTTACAATATTATTTAATATGTCTAACACATAAATCTCGAGTTAGTAGTGTCAAAATGTATGGAACTGTCAAGCTTAAGCCAGGTTTAACTACTAAATCAAGATTTATTTTTTCCTGCAAGACGGCCTAAATGTGTCACCGTGTTGTGCCTGGTTATAGAATAGAACTTCCCGTGGATATCATTTAAGATGAATCCAGAGGCCTTATTGTCTCACACACTTGCAATCACGTTCACTTTCACCACCTCTTTCTGTCACACAGTCCAGGATGATGTTAAAAACAAATGGTGAATACGATCGCGACGTCAGAGCCGGTCAACGTGCGCGGCGGCTTCTGGACTGACCTGAACTCTTGTCTGAAACACTGCGGTGTAGAAAGGAAGGGAAAACCACCCCCATTTTCCCATGAAAGCCTTCATGAAGGTCCGCTACCAATCGTCAACTGATCATAACGACCAGTCCAGCAAAAGTGTTAAGATTGAAGACGACATGTAAACAGGGGATTTGATGAATCTTGGCGTCTTTCTACTAAAACGATCCTTATAATACCTATTATTTTAGGAATAATAATATCTAGAAATCTCACTATAATGTTATAAATGCGAAAGTTTGTAAGTCTGTTTGTTTGTTTGTTACCTCATCACGTCTAAACCGCTGAACCTATTTAGATGAAATTCGGTATACAGATTATTTTAATCCCAGTGAAATCTCGGGAAATTGCATTGTTCCCACGGGATAGCGACACAACCAACCATAACAAACCGTAACAAATCCTACGCAGCTGAAGTAGCGGGTAACGGCTAGTAAAACATAATTCGGAAACTATGGCATTTTCCGGGATATAAACTATCCTATGTCCTTACCCGGGACGCAAACTATCTGTATACCGAATTTCTTTTAAATCGGTTCAGCAGTTTAGACGTGATGAAGTAACAAATAAACAAACAGCCAAACACAAACTTTCGCATTTATTATATTAGTGGGAAGTTAGTAGAGAAAAAGTTCACAAGTTGGAAGGGTTTTAAAAGAAGGGTATTATGAAACTGTAAAATAAAGTGGCCCAAAGCAATCGCTATCTGGCCGTGTGACAGCCCCTATGCGTAATAACGAACTTACGTTCAATTATCAAGAACCAAAAACTGTAGTCTGCCTGACGTAAACACCACTTATCTACGTACCTGATTAATTACGGCGTAAAATAATTTGTGACTGTTATGTTACCTGCACCATGATTACCTAACCAACCACTTTCATTCATAGCAAGTTTGAAAGTGCAATCCAGACAATATGACCGAGCATTCTGCTGGGATATACCTACGTAGTTACTCGCGCTGTGAATTTTGGCAACTCGCCGGAATCCCGTGCCAATGCTAACATCCCCGAACTAGTCAAATAAAAACTTAGTTAAAGCTGGCATTAATTCGTCCCCTTATATAAAAACATGCCAACATGGACACAAAAAATAAGGCTATGCATTTTACGTCACTTTAATATCATGATTACGTTAATACCGAGCGATCAGATTTTAATTGTGTTTAATGACGCTAGCAATGAACGAAATGCATCGGACGTTGAAAGGTCGAATTTTACCAAGGTTTTATGAAAATAAATTTTATCTGATTCAATGTGCGGCTATGATGTGCAGCGAGTCGTCCATTAAATGCCAGAACATTCGTTTACATAACGCTTATACGACTCAAACGTCCTTCGATATAGGTAGGTAGAGAATAAATATTTTATTCCTCTGTAGGTATAGGATCATTAAAATGGGTAACGCTACACTTGACTGAATAGTAATGCCTAATCTGTCTCGGGTGGAGCATTATAGGACGCAGCGGACGCGCCTAAGCAATGACGTCATACCTACCGTCCTGTTGCCCTGCTACAAATCTTTACATATCTTATTAATTTCACTTCATTCATTCGTAAAAAACATTGTGTACATCTAAAATATTTTTATAGCAAAATATTTTCGTGTCGTTGCACTTGTGGACAAAAGGGTATTTTTAGGAGTTTCGAATTCAGAATGAATGTCGACCGACAGTGAAGTGTTTTTTCATCGATGGGTTTGGCCACTCAAAGCTAATAACAACAAACTCGTAGGCATGTTCTACAATTTAACATTACACTAGATGTGGTCTCTAAATGCTTGTTAAATAGAATACCTAATTATTTCGCAAGCTTTTGCTTCGCCTATAAATTTGTTAGTTTAAATTTTTGTTAGTGGATATAGAATCTTACAAGTTATTTTTTACCTACTTTCAGTGGATAATCCTACCTTGGATAAAGGACTTACCTATATATGTCCGATAAACATTTGCCTAATAATAAACTCTTTCACAAGTTAGGTATATTTCAGTCAAAATAACGAGTACAATTTTAAATGTCATTAAGCACTTACGTTAATGTTTTTAATTAAAAACAGAACTAAGGGAGTGCACATATAAAAGGCATAAGTATCATTATAAAAGTCGTTATCTCGACTACAACAACAGTTTCAGTTTCAATTCGTTTACTTGTTTGTTCCCAATTGTGCCCTTGACTACTAGACTACAGAAAAGGTATGTTAAGTTAAAATAAATGCTCCTGACTGGAGGTTAAAATACTATAATCTCTCTAAATAGTTTCTATAAAATTAAATCACAAAAAAATCGAACTTAAAATTTTTCAAAAGTATTTACTTATATAAACGAAGTTGGTATTAATGTTACGTCTAAATGTAAAGAAAATTGAAATTACTTACAACAAAGTTGAAACGTGCAAAAGTGACTAGCGTGAAAAGAGACCAACAAAAAAATTTGATGAGGACAACGGACAGACATTACGAAGCAAAAATGGATTTGAGTACGTAACCCTAAATACCATAATACATCCATCTTTGTTTTTTAAATGGTCGATGCATAAGTTTTTAGTTCACGCAGACTAAAGTCATAAAAAAAACAAAATGGGGCCCTACTCGCCGCTGATTCATTCAACCGCATCGCGGACGCTCCGCGGGTTCGGGCAGGCAGACCTGAGGATGCATTCACATCGATTATAAATATATAGTGTTTGGTTTAAATCAATATTTTTTTGTCAATGCCTTACGATTTGACTATGATCGCTACCGACTCCTAGAAAAAAAAATACAGTCACATATCTATACTGGGCTTATCCTGTACTTATAATATTTAGGAATATTAAATTACAATATACCACTTTCCTTATTGCTATTTTATTTTATTATTAATGTGTCTTGTTAGGAAAGATCCAAAACAAGGGATATCATTCCTTCATTCTTTATCTCATTAGTACCTAAAGATGTGTTTTTTTTTACATTTTTATTCATGTTTACCTTTATGATTAATCGTACCATTGATGTACGGTCAGCATCAAAAGTAGCTGCATACTTTTGTACTTTGTCGTTTTACTGCAACGTACTTTTAACACCATAAAAATTTGACAAATGTGTTAATACGACAAAGTAAAAAAGTGATCCGCTACTTTTGATGCTGACTGTACATACAGCAAACACACATCAAAACAGAAAAGAAACTTCTAACCAACAATATGTAAGTGACCCCATTGCGATGTTAATATCCAATGATTGCGATGCAGCATCTTGACTGACACGTTGAAAGTCAAAGTCAAAAGTAATTTCAATAAAACTTTATATTAATAAACTTAATCTCAATATAAGTTATTGTTATTTCAGACGATTCATAAGTTGACAAGAGACGTCATGATACCTGACTCGTTGTCATTCGTTGTAATTGGGCCCCAGAGCGTTGCCGTTGTTTGAGCAATTCGGACTATTAATTAGTTTCACGACCCTCCCGAGATTCAACTTCCCTCGATTCCGAGCGAAAGTAAACACTTCTTCCTTTATTGTAGAGCTGATGTAATTTAGATGAGCTATAGAAGAATCAATTAAGGCATTTGGTTTAAGCATCCTGCAAATGCTTTGATTTTTTTAAATATTTTGTCACATTTATGGACACTATGGCCAATATGGTCATTGATGTAAATTTAATACTTGAAGACCGGATAGCCACTCGGTTAATGGTTGTGAATAGATATATGCGCGTGGTTAGATGCTGGATATCCAGAATAACACATAAGCTACCTTTTATCCCGATATCCCGCCATGGGATGGGCATGGGCTTGAGATAAAATTTCAAAATACCAAATTTAATTTTATGCATGTGTTTTATAAGCAACGTAAATTATTAAACCCACGAAATATTTTTGGGGATTCCCATCGGAATGTTTGAGAAAACCCGGAATTTCACCACAACTGCTAAACCTTTCTAATGATAGTAATGTGTTACCCGTGCGAAGCCGCGGCTAAATGCTAGTATGTATGGTATATTACCTGCATTAAATTGTTAAGGTTCCGTAGCCAAAATTACAAAAACGGAACCCTTAGGTATACTTTCGCCATGTCTGTCTGTCCGTCCGTCCGCAGCTTTGCTCAGGGAGTATCAATGCTAGAAAGCTGTAATTTTGCACGAATATATGTAAACTATGCCGACAAAATGGTTCAATAATAAATTCAAAAAAGTTTTTTTAGAGTACCTCCCATAGACGTAAAGTGGGGGTGATTTATTTTTCTTATCCATATCGGTGGATAGGTCTTTTAAAACCATTAGGGAGTTGCTAAAACGATTTTTCGATTCCGTGATTTGTTTGCAAAATATTCAACTTTAAAGTGCAAATTTTCTTTAAAATCTAAACTGGAGGATGGAAAAATTAAAAAAAAAATTAGAATGGTGGTAAGTATATCAAACTTACAAGGAAAACTATCACGGTTAAGTTTTCTTGAGAAATAATAGTAAATTGCAGCCTAAGGTATAAAATATACAAGAAAACTTGGAATATTCCGTACAAAATACGAAATCCTCAGAAAAAAATCACTTAATTTTTTCGTATTGGCTACGGAACCCTATTTCGAGCGTGTCCGATACGCTTTTGGCCGGTTTTTTATGCTAAAATATCTACAGAGTAGAGTAGAGACATTAAAAATAAGCAAACTTTAATAATCCACATAGTTTTTTGCTCACTCTTGCACACAATGTGCAGTTGATTTTATTATCGCGCCTGGCTTTACTCACAACGAGACTGGACTTAAATGACTAACTAAATGTCTGCTGTTTTACGGCCAATAATACAGTACTGTTAGTCATAACATCAGCAAATTTTCTAAATGATTCATCTGCGGCACTCGGCCGTTGCAATGGTAACTGCATACCGACGGTTCCTTTTAACACCACATTCTTCGCTGATATCTCTACAATGAATAAGACCAAAGCCTCGATAAGTAAGTAAGTAAGTATAGTATTAACTATTGTCGATAACAATGTTCGCATTGCACGGGAACTTTGTTACCCGGGATATACAGTGGTCTTGAATAGTTCTATTAATGCGGATTTGCTGCTGTATAGATGAGTGGATGATTTACTTAAAACTACAGTTTAAACAAAATTTAAATTTACCTTATTATTATTTTGTTAGCATAGATAATATCTACTAGATATTAACGAGTATCAAAGTATTAAATAGGTAAGTCGTGTTTCATGCAGATTGACTTGACATTATAAAGAACTGATTCAAAATAAAATTAAAAAATAGTCAAGAGCGATCATAATGGAATATATAACTATAAAGTTTTGTACCTAGTTGTTAAATCAGTCAATCATCTAATTATTTATTTTCTTAAAGCTCATTTATCTTGGATGGATCTAAGCGCCTTGCGATTCTTCACCGCAAAACATACGTTGTCAGCCGTGCTCCGCTAAAACTTCTTTCATACTCGTACTGAACTGATGGAAAAAGGCTTCGCTACCTACTTAATGCGTTAAAGTTAAATTAACGAAATTTAAAATGCGTTTAACTAATAAATGATTTTAATAAAAATGAAATTTGATGAATAATGTTCTGTATAATGTTAGATTCAAAATAGTCTTATTATAAAGTATCTTGAAATTTCAGCTCTGTGAGTAGATAATATTTCTTTTAAATTATTGTGTGGGACAGTCACTAAACATTTTAGATGTTTTCATTCTTTTGGGTTGAGGAATACAAGGTGACAAAATGTAAAATTAAGTATGTGGTAGAGCTGGTTAGGTTTATACTATCCCTAAAATTAGTCTTCATAGTCCTTACTTGCCGGACACTGTACTGAATTAAGAAGTGTTCCCAAACGTCAACCTAATTTTTCGGGTAAAAACCATTTTCGCGTGCGAAATCCCATTCAATGTTTCAGACTGTATCAGAATAACCTAACCCACAAAAAGTTGGAAAACCCACGACTTTGTCACTTCAAAGTTCAATATCTCAAAAACGGCTGATCGATTTTGATAAAACCTGTCTAAGAACCATCGCTAGAAAACCTGGTTTCAGTTAAAAAAAACCGCATTCAAGTCGGTTCACCCGTTTAAGAGCTACGGTGCCACAGACAGACAGACAGCCACACACACAGACATACAGACACACAGACACAAATAGCGGGCAAACTTATAACACCCCTCTTTTTGCGTCGGGGGTTAAAAATAGGTTATTCACAATTATAGGATAATACAATGGAAACCCATCGTACCAATTTTATTAACAATAGGCCATTCTACAAGAATTGCTCGTTTAAAGGTATTGAGGCTTAAAAAAAGGCAAAACGTTTTTCATCTAGGATAGGGCTTCATGGGATAGTAAATATTTAAATTGTGTTTCAATAAAGGTTAATTTTGATTTTTAAGATTCATCTCGCCTTTCAATAATATTTTATTATTTGATAACCTTTATTATTATTGGTATACTTCTTGGCATTGCGGCGGTGGGTTCTTGAAAGCCGCACAGACTTCAGCCATGAATTGGCTATCATTGTCATTGAATAGCTTCCCATTTATGAGTGTATACGGCACACTAGTTTTATCGGGATGCTTGTCAGTTTCTTGCCCATAGTACTCGAGTAGGTCCTCGCCTCTCTGACTTCGAGCGCAAGCTGTGACCGCAGCGCCGTCGATTCCCATTGATGTTCCACACTGAAATGTTAACACGAATTTAATGATGATGAAATGTGGATACTGAGTATAGCAGCAAGTGACTAGTGTGTCAACACATTGCATTGCTCTTATACTCTCCGTTTAGTATATCTAAAATAGCGGCCGATGTATTGTTGCAATGTCATATTTATCAATTTTAAGAGTACCTAATAAAAATTTATTAATTAATTTGTAGTTTTACATTAGCTGCATCTGCATCAGTAGATCCTGCGCCTCCCCAGTTCGCAGCCATCATGCAGGTGTTGTAGAACTCGGCCCGAGTTTCGTTCTGTATGATGTCTATTGCGCATGCGTGCAACTTATTGCCATAACACTCGGCAGGCCCGTGCTGGCAAACTATTTCGGTCTTCCCATCCACCACTCTCTTCTAAAAAATAAATGTGAGTTTAGAGAACTATAAGAGAAAATCGCACTCATCATCATCATCATCATCATCATCATCATACATTTAAAAACCTATTTAGTTCTTGTCGGTGGAGTAATCGCCATTCTGTAGGTACGCCGCTCTGTCAATGCTTTGAGCTCCTGACCTGATACGACATTACATTCTCTTTGGCATCTCTCGTCATAGTCGTAGTAAATGTGAAACTTTAGACAAATGGATATTTTGAACATGCATATGCAGCTAGACGCATTTGGATCAAATTTGGTAAACCGATAGTTTACAATAACCTGGATTATCACATAGGATACTTTTTATCCCGGAAAATTACATAGTTTGCACGGTATGTCGTAAACAGACATTTTATTTAATTATTATACCTACGTCAAATAAAAACCTTTTTTTGGCAGTCGGGTAAAAAATGGGTCAACTGTTCCATAGTTCTATGTGGTATAGTAAGATTTTTGATTTTGAAAAAGAGGGGTGTACCGCATCGAAATCGATCCATCCGTTTGAGAGCTATGATGCCACAGCTATCTGTCTATACAAACAGACATTGGCGTTAAACTTATAACACCCCTCTTTTTGCGTCGGAGGTTAAAAATATTTCAAAACGTTGGCTAATATCGTTGAATAACATAATTTGCTTACCCTGGCGTTTCCATATGGATATGACTTTAAATCTAAATATGAACCAATCTTTGTAATCGCTTCAATTAATGGCCCTGTATGGAACAGTTTGCAGTCTGGACATAGACATTCGTAAAACACATCTACTTTGACCTTTTCTTGCGTATCTTGTATTAGCTGAAAATTTAAAATGCAATTTAATTTAAGTAAGGAATTAAATTAAAATGTTTACATAGTTATGTAAATCAACATGAAATTAAATTAAATTAAATATTTTTTATTCACAAATCTTTTCTATAAGTTTAATAAAACAGATATGCGTCTACGCAGTGTTAGGAACATACCTACATGCTGGTTAGAATTACCTTGGAAATTAAATTAAACCTTTTTTTACATCTACCTTAAACTACAGGCGCATCAACTAAATCATATTATTAAAAGGTGCCTAGGGGGCAGGGGGCAGGGGGCAGGGGGCAAGGTTCCGAAGATGCAGGCAGCGTTCCCTCTTTGAATAGCTGAGCTACCTAATGCTTTGGCTGAGGAAGCAGCCAGCATTGCTTTTGTGATATATGTGGTTGTCCGCTAAGTAAGTAATTGACTTAATAAATTGATATTATTTACATTTCTCAATCTCAGTGCACCCTTTATCATGAATAAATATAGAGCGCTAGGTAGTAGGTACGAGTGACAACACCGAAAAAAAGGATAGCTGAACTAGTTAGGCTACTTGACGTTTAGCCAAAATTTACTAATTATTAGGAACCAAAATAATGCTAATATTGCAAAACTGATTTTGTAAGACACCACCTAACTTTTAGCTACTAGCCTTAGTTTTGTAGTCACTCAAGTTATGTTACAAGCAACAACTTTTTTTGTTACTGTTAGCAAATATATTTCTTCAGTGCAGCAACAATATTAATAAAGAAAAACTAAAAATGCATACAAGTAAAACAACAGCTTAATACCAAAATCTGTCTTTGAAAATGTATTTAGACACTGTGCCTAAAGCTATTCTTACCTGATAATTGTAATATTCGGAAGGTCTATCCACCAGATATATTGATTCAAATACTGTAAGTAGAACAACAGAAAGTTTTTAACACTATGGCGGTTTTCAATACATAGGCTAAACATGATGTTATTTCTTAAAATTTTGACATAGATCCTTCGTATAAAAACCTGGTAATAAGTCAAAAAAAAAATTGTCATAGATAATTTTCACTTTTTGAGTTGAGTCATTTTAAAAGATCAAAATTTTAATTTACGAAGGTGTTGAGTAGCATTGTCGTAATACAATACATAAAAGAGACATCAAACAAGCTCACTGCTTTAACCTTTTTTTCCATTTATGTATGAATCAAAAGCATTAATTATAATAAGTTAATATTGGTCATAAGTCATAACTTAAGAATCTTTTACACTTTTTTACACTTTTACTCTTTTACACACCACGCACAACAAATTAAATTAATTAAACAGTAAAGAGTTAGGTCACTAATTCTTAGAGAAATTAACTTCATATGATCTGTTGAAGTTCCCTTAAGCTAACGGAAATCAAAAATAACATAGAATCCATCAATTTATTATATAAAAATAGTGACAATTGGGTCATTCGAATAAAAATTAGCTATACCTACCTAATAAAAATAATAAACAACAAATAATGTACATACCAGGGTCCGAAGTCACGATTACTATAACCGCGGTTAAACAAAGTAGAAAGTTGCGATAGTGTATCATCTTTAACTTTTACAAGCACGACAGGACCCACTGACTGTTGACTTGCGTATGATAACATAGACTGCTGATTCGGTTTAACGACTAGAGTCGTTGTAAGGATTTATATGTTTATAACTAAGAACCAAAGCATGAAGGAATGTTCAGTGGCTTTTCTTTGTGTTGATAAGCTTTATGGTTGAACGAGTCCCTGGTTCTGCACTAAGGTAATTTTTATTTTAAATACTAAACGTCGAAATACTGGATAACTTACATACGTTTAGTATTGTGAATACAAATAGTTCATCCAACAAAATATTTACATACAAGAAATACATAAATACAATATACAAGAAAGTGATTTAAAGATATCAAACCGTAAATTCAAAGTCTAAAACTGTGTTGTTGTAAATACTTATGCCATCATTCTATTGCAGGGGTGGCCAACATGATTAGATCCAAGATCTACTGTTTACTAACGAAACCCTGTGCGATCTACCAATTACATACTTATTTGCTGATTACGTTGCGCAGTCTTTTCTACGTATTTAATTTTTGCTTTGCCTCGACTGGACTAATAGTCGTGATCGACTCGCGTTCGAGCGGTAGGCCACCATGAGCGAAATATTGAAGACTAGCAGTTCTTATCTAGCAGTAGGACTTGTAAATATCCCACTGCTGACCACAACCCTCTTACAATACTCTATCTTCTATACATATTAAATGGTTTGTCCTGAAAGACTGACTGACGGATCAACGCACAGCCTAAACCGCTGATCGTAGAGACCTGAAACTTGGAGGGTGTATTCTTTGTATGACGTAGGCAACCAATAATAAAGGATTTTCCGAAATTCTACCCCTAAGAGGGTGAAAAAGGGGGGCAAAGTTTGTATGAGACAACGTGATTCCTTGGTCCAATCTACTTCAAATTGTGCATACATATTCTTTAACAGAATTAAAGGAAGTATTGAAAATACAAACTGAAATATAGATGCACAGAAAAACCAGAAAAATAAGACCAGCACTGGGAATCGAACCTAGGTCCTCGGTATTTCGTACCGCGTGCTATACCGCTACACCACTGCTGGTCAACGGTACAGACACGAATTTCCCCTATGCACTTCATATCTCAGCTTGTTTGTTTCTTATTTAGCCACTTAAACAGTGACGCTACGTTACGGGATGACCGTAAAAGTAAAAAATTGGAATTGAAATAAAAAATACAAAAAGATTCCAAAAAACCAATCTTAATGAAAGACCTGTTTAAAATTTTATTGAAATTCATCCCCTAACGGGGTTAAAAAAGGGTAAAACTTTATGCCAAAGGGTGATTTGCTTCGAAGTTGATATCAATACTCCTTAGTACATACTTTTGATTTAAACTATATATTATTCTGACACGTTTGAAAACTCAATCCGATTTTCTTCAAAAAAAGGTTGAACTCACATAAAAGCTTGGTGCGATGCAAATGCTCTTTAAAATTGGAATATTTCGAAAGTCACCGTACTATTTTAGTTTTGAAGGTTTCTAAGCTTTAGAGAGGTCATGTACTCATGTACTTTTAGGACACGGCCTCATAAGGACGTAGAGTTCGAAATCTTAAGTAATAAAACTAGGGACTGGAGATTTGGCAAACTGATGTAAATCTGGTAACAATTCAATCATTTGGCAGTGACATCCTGCTCATTCTGGCCAGGATCGTCTCCGTTGAAAGGAACTCCTCAAAAGTTAATGACACAAACAAAAAAACTCTACATCTATTCAGTTTCAATGACAATGCGTTAATATAATATGTAGACATCACCTGAAGCTGCAGCCAAGGTCATGACGCAACTCCTCAAGGGTTGATAGCACAGAAACGAAATTTTACATTTACGTTCAGTTTTGAAGTAAACATGACTCGATGAGATAAAAAATATCAAGGTAGCTAAAAATATGAAATTAAAATAAAATAATAAAAAAGTTTTGCAAAAACAAGCTATAACACTATTACTTATTCTGTGTTATAATTTAAGTGTGCTCTGAAAAACGAAAATAAACATTAAATACCATCGTCAAACTTATAAACTCATTACGTAACATAATAATTTATCTATTTATAACTAACCTAGCCTAAACCGCACCATGACTTACTGACTGACAGACAACGCGTAGCCTAAACTACTGGTGCTAAATACTTGAAATTTGGCATACATGTACATATAAAGTATTATGGGGGTGCACTAAAGAAAGATTTTTAGAGAAGTTCATGGGATAGGAAATGTATAAACTTTGTTTTTTTCTTTGTTTATTGGGTGGTGATCTCTGAAACTACTGAGCTGATTTAAATATTATTTATTTTATAAATAGAAAGCTACACTATCCCTGTTATAAACTACTTTTCTTTGGAAAAAATCGGAATAATATCCGCGGAATAAAAATAAGTGAAATGAATTTGGGGGCAGATTTTCAAAATTCTTTCAATAATAGAAAGCTACAACTACAATGTCTTTTATTGACAATTAAGAATGTTAAAATAGATCTAAACAGTACCTAATTCATATTCCGCGGGAATTTTACAATTTCTCGCGATAAAAGTAGATTATTATGTCAATCAATCAATTACTGGCACTTGAGGTTGTCAACGCATATCATCATCAGGAGACCCACTTGCTCGTTTGCCGTCCAGTCGAATAAAAAAATAAAAAACTGGATAGCTTTCTATTAGTGAAACATTTCTATAATAATAATAACAATAATAAATAGGGAATATTGAAAGTTTTTTTTTTAATCGATCTAAAGAGTTCTATCCTCAACAGTTACCACAAATTTAAGCCGCGGGCAAAAGCTGTGAAGTTGTTTTGATAATAAGACAATTTTGCACTTTTGCTTAACAATGTATTATGTGCTTCTTCTTACAAAATTTGATTTTATATACTTACTAGCTTTTGCCCGCGGCTTCGCCCGCGTAAGATTCGGCTATCGCGCGCTGTTCCCTCGGGAACTGCATTTTTTCGCGATAATAAGTAGCTGATGTCACTCTCTAGCTCGTAAACTATCTCTATGCCAAAATTCACGTCGATCCGTCGCTCCGTTTCGACGTGAAAGACTGACAAACATACAAACACACACACTTTCGCATCCATAATGCGGTGTGTGTGCATGATCAAGATGTGCCTACAATATTTGAAGAGTTCCCTCGATTTCTCCAAGATTAATCTTCAGATTTCGACTTTATGACTAAATAAAGTATTTCAAACATAATTTTTTTTTTTAAATCAGTTCAGAGCCATCTTCGAGAAACATATCTGTACCTACTAAAAAAAAAAACAAATATAACAACAAATTGAGAGCTTCCTCTTTCATAAGAAATCGGTTAAAAATAAATTTCCATGTGGTGCAAGCATTAATATCAATATCTGTCACTTCCATAGATTTTATAATAATTAGAAGAAAGCAAGTCAAAGAGGTCCATCATTTACAATATTACTTATAAAGCATCCCACAGTTAATAGAATTTAATTTGTATAAACTGCTAAGTGGCCGTGAACTTGGAAAAGTTAGGTAAATAGGTAATCGTTTCATATGGATTAGTCTGTAGAGTACATTATTTGCAGGTAATTTTTTTTACGAAATGTGCATACATTTATTTTTCTCTACCTACAGTCTCTACTTCAATTCTTTCTACATTTAAATCAGGACATTGTGATCTAACTTTGTAATCAGGATATCCGATAGTTAGTTAGTCTGCATGTTAGTTCAAAAATGTGTGTCAAAAATGTTACATAATGTAAAAATAGTAGATTGTACAACGAGAGCATAAACGAGCTATTTTACCCGAGGCGTTCATACAGCCACCCGAGCCCATACGGCGAGGGTGGATAGAAACGTCGAGGGGAAAATGTTTGCCAAAAAAAATTTGCCATATTTTAGTATCAATTAACTTTATTCTTATTTAAGTATTTACTTCTTGGCACTGTGGCGGCGGGTTCTGGAAAGCCGCACAAACTTGAGCCATTAATTGGTCATATTCATCTTCGAATGATTTATTATTTATAAGTACATATGGCACACTCTTTTTCTCGGGATGTTTGCCAGTTTCTTTCCCGTAGTACTCGAGTAGGTCTTCTCCTTTCTGACTTTGGGCGCAAGCTGTGACCGCCGCGCCGTCGACTCCCATTGATTTTCCGCACTGAAATTGAACAGGGCCGTCTTTAATCGGGGTTGATTTTTCATATTCATATTCATATTCATTTATTTCGACAGCATAGGTATAATGAGAGCAAACTATGATGTGCCTATCGGCGTACGAAATTATTTGGAGAGAACTTTTTTTGGTTCCTTATGGTTAAGATGGCTTTACTCAGGAATGAAACATTCTAAGACATTAACTGAGTAAGGTAACACTGCGACCAATGGTTTGGATTAGATTATGTGATACTGTTACCACACACACACACAGACACACAAACACACACACACACACACACACACACACACACACACGCGCGCGCGCACGCAGGCACGCACGCACGAACGCACGCAACAACGCACGCACGCACGCACGCACGCATGCATGCACTCATACACGCTCACATAGACACATCACATTTTTACGACATTGCGATACGATATAGTATAATGTCACGTGATTGTATTGATACTTACATAATCTAATCCGAACCATTGTATTGCATTCAATCTCTTATTTCAACACAAAAAATAAAAAATAAAAATTAGGGGTTTACATTAGCGGCATCTACATCAGTGGATCCTGCACCACCCCAGTTTCGAGCCATCATGCAGGTGTTGTAGAACTCGGCCTGAGTTTCGTTCTGTATGATGTCTATCGCGCATGCGTGCAACTTATTGCCATAACACTCGGCAGGCCCGTGCTGGCAAACTATTTCGGTCTTCCCATCTACCACTTGCGTCTAAAACATGTACATTGCTTAGAGAACTATAACGCTGAAATTCAATAGGGTAAACCAGGTTTTTACTTGGTTAAAGATACAGCTCTAAGTACCACAAATATTAATTGTTATACTTAATTGGAAAGATTGAAAATATTTATTTTCAGTCGGAGGAATGGAATGAGGAAAGTAGAACTATAGGTGACTGTTTCAATAGATATTGACACTATATTAACTTATACTAGCAGAGCCGCCATTCATGGTAGCGTGAGGTAGAGCGAGATTGTCTACACCGCTTCTGAACCTCTCATAAGGCGCCATCATTTTTTTATTTTGCACGGGAACTAGAAAATGACGCCCTTGCCTAGAGAAATCACTACTCTTGCCCTACCCCAGGGCTGGTGCAGCATACTAGGTCTGCAGCTCTTAACAGGTTCAACAACAATGTCTGTTAAAACTTTGTCACTTCTATATTCACCGCCACCTGGGCTTGTCAAATTTCCCTTATCCATATTAGTCCTAGTAACAGTTAGGTCACAGTTTTTATCAACTTTAAAATAAAAACAATGACTTGCTTACCTTGGCGTTTCCGTATGGATATGATTTTATATCTAAATATGAACCAATCTTCGCAACCACATCAATCAAAGGTCCGGTGTGAAACTTTATGCAATATGGACATAAGCATTCGTAAAACACTTCTAATTTAACTTTTTCTTGCATATCTTGAACAAGCTGAAACGTCGTAAAGCTGTATAAATACCGAATCGGGGTTAATTAAACGTTTCTAAACGGATGAATTTGTTTATCAATATTATTAGGAACATAATACTCCTTATAGCCTTAATTATTTAATTAAACTATTCTCACCTGGTAAGTGTAATATTCAGTAGGTCTCTCCACCAGAAGTCTTGGTTCAAATACTGTAAGATAGATAAGAAGAGAAAGAACGATGTAAAGTTTATGTTTATATTGCTATGGATGGCGGTATATCATGGCGATATTCAATAGATTTTGCCTGTTTTGTGAAATTAATAAGCCTTGTCGTCCCGGCTGATAGAGACCTCAGGAGACCCCAGAGCTGGCGCTTACCTCTCCCAGCGAATTTCTCTGTCTGTACAGAGAGGCAATGCCGCCAGTGTGTTGGGGTCTATGCCGCAGGCGGGCCTCTTTGATGGTGTTTTCTTTTTATAGTTAGGTATATTTATGTTGTTTTTATTAATTTTGTTTCCTATCATATTATTGTATCTTGTGTTGTGAATAAATCAAAATACAAACTGCCTTCACCATAAACTGAATATTAACAGATCAACCAAACTAAAAACTAATTAGTACAGTTGGGAAATAAAAATATCCTAAAAATTAGTCAATTAACACTTTGGACACCGTATGAATGAAATATTTAAATGAGCCTAACAATTTTAATTTTTCCACTGTTAAATTTATAAGCAAATATTGCTTTAGCGTAGATAGCGTAAGGCGTAGTATTTAGTAGTGATACTTAAACTATAAACACCAAATAAGTAACTACCAGGATCTGAAGTTACGATTGCTATAACCGAGGATAAACAAAGTAGAAATTTGTGATAGCTTATCATTTTGAACTAGTCTACGAATACGACAGGACCCACTGACTGTTGACTTGCGTGTGATAACGTGGACTGCTTAATCGGTTTAACGTCTCTGTTAGTGTTTTATAGGTTTATGTACATGAATAAGTACCTAAGTATACCGGACTTTAGTGCTGCTATTCTTTGTGTCGATAAGTATTTTTATGGTTGAACGATTCCCTGGTATTGCTCAGTACTGACACATGTAAATAATTAAATGTTGACATAAGTATTTGCTTATCCGGAATACGGAAATTCATCGATGAACTAAAGTTAGACTTTAGCTGTAAAAATATGCAAGTTGTAGTGGCAATGAGCGGGGCACATCGCTCGAAGAACAGATAAACGTTGGGGGAGAAAAATTCTCGAATGGCAACCGCGAACCGGAAGACGAAGCGTTAGCAGGCCTCCCAGTAGGTGCACTGGGCGGGTACCGGTAACCGGTGGATGCAAGTGGCGAGTTGTCGTTCATTGTGGCGTTCTAAGCGGGGGGCCTTTGTTTAGCAGTGGACGTCTTCTGGCTGTTGTTGATAATGATGATATTTGCTGTATTGTTTCACCGAAAGTCTCATGGTTATTTAACCAAAGCCCCCACCACATATTCCGAAAATAAAGAAATAAGCCCCAATTCGAAAACATGACTTTGCTAAAGTGACATTAACGCTGATAGGCTGGGGTTTTCGATGCCAAAAATATATTTTATAATCAGCATCAAATTAATTTACGTTGAACTTTTGTTGCATATCCTGTTTCTAGTCTAGGTATTATGTAGAGTCTAAGAAACTTCACCCATCAAGGTTTTGGTATCTCTGTAGAGCTTACGCTCATAAAAGCCCTTTCCCTAAATGTGCACTATAATTTGGGAATGCCGGCTTTACGAGCCAAAGCTCCCATTTGCTGTACAAAAATTTGCAAATGGTAGGTACAACACGAACGAGTAGTCAATCATAACTCAGTTATTTTAACTACCATTATGTATTTACGTATTAAATTTTTATGGGGCATGCGGTAATGTAAATGATTTTATGACGAAAATAAAAATAAAAACTTAGAATTTTGTGTATATTTTTCTGCGTCATTTAATACATTTATTTCGCATGAATTGAAAAAACCAGGCATAATACAAAGTTCAATAACGTAACACATTACCGGTGTAAGGTAGTTTATAAAAAATCAATTTACCTAGTATAAAATACGTTACGTTTATTTTCTATTAAAAATACGACTTTTACTTGGTTACACATGATACATTTTTCTTACCATCCATCCAGTTTGTTGCATTGAATTTAATAAAACTTTGTATTATATTTTATGCTTGTACTTATTAAACGCATTTTATATAGGTAAAGATGTATATGTAGAGTAAGAAAAAAATTAACCAATGAAATGTATAGGTACCAATGAACAACATCGCTTAGAATTGCTGACCAAATAGGTAACTAAACTACCGATCTAATGTCAATAAGTTAGTATGAAACAATGCAGAACTTTTGCCTGACTATACCTACTTGTATCCGATCTACCTACAAATTTTGTATATATACATATACGAGTATATACCAATTTTCAAGTCAATTACACTACCGGAAGAGGTTCAAATTTCACTTGCAGAATTTGGCCTACTCAGACTAACACACAAGTAAAAATAAAATAAACTAATTGCGTTCACTCCAGGAGTTATCTTAATTTACTTAGGTCTGCAAATTGGTGGCTGCGGCACCAGTAATCGGCAGACGGAATAACCAAGGTACTGAGTGATGACTTCTTGATCCTCGTCAGAACCGTTTAGGATTACGTAAGGTACGTGGCGCGGGCCCAGCACGCGAGTCTGGTCCCCGTATCTCTTCAGGAGATAGGAGCTCCGATCACTCTGCATGCATTGCCATAAAGCACTGGTTGGAACGTTCAATTTGCGACCGCACTGAAAATAAGCAAATATTTTAGTAAGTCAATGATTGGGAGAAGTTGTGGATAGGTAAGCTTAAAACAAAGAAGGTTATTTGCATGGAATAGGAAAAACAAGAGAAAATGGCATAGCAACGAGACACGTTGATCTTAAAAATATGTTCAACTGAGCATAGCTTCATCAATTTCGCTGTCGAATTAGTAGGTAGTTCTATAGCCATATTCAGCAGTGTTGAATCTAAATGCTTTCATATGTTGTTCGTTTTTCAATGAAATATTTTAAAGACTTATCTATGGGTTGATGGCTACATATTATTTTTTTATTTATAAACAGATATTCCGCAACTCTATGCTAGGTTGCAGCTCATTGTATGCAATTTTCATTTTAGCTGTACAATAGACACTCAATGATATATCGTCGTAAAGTTTTTATTATGCTACCGGTTTAAAAGTTTTTACTTTTTCTAATAAAAGCTACGACCACGACGAATAATCACTAAGATTTCAAAGTGTGTATGAATGCGCATGTGTGCATTTCCGGCAACACTGGTTTCAGTACAAACTGGGGCTTGTGTCATTTATTTTCCTCTTGTTTCTCCTATTTTATGTTCAGCAGAATTTACTACTTTTATTATATTTACACATATTTTTTGCAGGATGTAGACCACGAGTATTTTTAAGGAACCCCCCATATTTCAACTTATCTACCCGCATCATGATCAAATTTTCTGTCTATCCATAAATAATGATGCTGGTAGTTGTGTCGAAATATCGGGAGCCCATTAAAGGTTTATTAGAGGTTTATTTTAAAATGTGAGTAGATTTTAAAAGCAGGGTTTTCTTTTGAAAAAAATTATCTTCTAATAACTGTGTGTAAACTTTATGGTCCGACACACAGAACGAATATTTGTAGTCAAATACAATGTAAACTTGGGAAAATTACATAATTTAGTACCGGTTCATAAAATACTCATGGTTGTGTTAATATACCTACTGCGTTTACAAGAAACAATCGTAAATTGTTCTCAATTGTATTAAGTTTGTTATTTACCGAAGAAACGAGATCGTTGAATTTGTTGTAGTCATATGTTTTTCCAATTATACAAATGTTGAAGAGTGTTGCCAAAGCGTTACTTGCTATGTTGTCTACAGCGCATGCGTGTAA
Organism: Choristoneura fumiferana; assembly: GCF_025370935.1. NCBI lineage: Eukaryota > Metazoa > Arthropoda > Insecta > Lepidoptera > Tortricidae > Choristoneura > Choristoneura fumiferana. The sequence continues at coordinate 11,272,131 of NC_133489.1, forward strand.
TCTGTTTCCGTAGCATTCTATGTCGCCATGTTGGCACTGAAATGTGTACTGCCCGTTTTCGTATTTAGTCTGAAAGACAATTAATCACATTATGTACAGAATTATATTTTTAATACAGCATTATAAATTAAGAAGAATACTGAACTGGCTGCGGAATTTTCGGGGGTCATTATGTTACACGGGAAGAGAAATGTTAAGGTTTAATGAGCCCCCCCCCCAGAGGACTTTATGGGGGGAGGGAGGGAGGAGTAGCGCACGGGCTCGCTGAGTAGGCTACATGAGAACACAGCACCCTGTTTAGACTCTCAGTCTTTTTGACTGTTCCACGCTAGAACAACTGGATGGATTTGGATGAAATTTGATATATATACAGATTAATCTCTAAAATTAATAATTAGGCTACTTTATACCTTGATATTTCTACGGGGTCAGGATTAACGCACGTTAATTTCCCTAAAACACCATAGGTAGCCATATATATTACTAGCTTTTGCCCGCGGATCCCCCCTGTGGAATTCGGTTATCGCGCGGTGTTTCCTCGGAAACTGTGCATTCTTGGGCTATGTCACTCTCTGACCCATAAACTATCTCTATGCCAAAAATCACATTGATCCGTCGCTTCGTTTCGACGTGAAAGACGGTCAAACATACACACACAAACACACACACACTTTCGCATTTATAATATTAGTATGGAAGTATGGATATATTCGTGATAGTAGTTTGAAGATAAAAGAGCATGTCAATACCCAATACCTTTCTTAAGACTAATAGATACACTTAATAAATTGTACGCAATTAACTTAGTACCTAACTATATCATCATACTTACTATATCATATTTACTTAGACCTAACTATACATATAGTGGAGCACGCTTGAATAATTTACCTTCGTGTGTCCATACGGTATCATATAAACGTGCAAATGCGAAGCCAGCCGCTCTACTGTGGGTGCCAGCTGCTCTTTGAAAAATCGAATAGTGGATGGACAATGTGTCTCGTAGAAAATTGTAAGGCGCACTTTTGACTCTCTGTTATGCTGATTCTGTAAAAAGTTATGCACGTATTTACATGTCACGCAATGGGATTTTTCGCAATTTGATAAGGATGTTAGTTAGGTATTTCATTTTAATTATTCTACCACATAAAATCTGCACCTACGTTGGAGAAGTTGGCACACTTATAAAATTCAAGGTAGAATTTTAAAGGTCAATCGAAAATAAATATTTTTAATATATTGTAAAATATTTTAATTAGTGAGAATAAAATAAAGTTCTTTAGGCAATAGTTAAGATTTCATTTCATAATATCGACGGCTTTTTATGATTCAACGTCGTACATTTATAATTTTATATATGTACCTCTATAGTAGGTACGTATATCATACAAGGTTGAGTAACAAAACCGCGGATACCTACGGATGTGGTATCTCACCTTCTGAGAAGCCGACTGCCAATTTTCATTGTTGCTGTATTCTCCATCTGAAATGTAATGTAGGCGTCTTTAAGTAATTTTTTTACCGTCATCTCTTTGTAATAAAGCCAATAAAGGGACCACTAACATACACAAATTAGTTTTTTAATAAATAGATTCTTTATCTTCACAATCTCTTCACTTGATTAATTAATTGCAATAAATTACTCACTAAACAGATCACTCAAATCTGAGGATGCGTTAAATTAATGTGTACATCGGTTTATTTGAAAACTTTAGAGTCTTGATAGGTTTTGTATTCTATTTATGATAAACTTACCTGAATATTGCGCTTTTGATATGTTACTAACACCGATTAAAAAATATAAAACTAATCGAACTGACACTGATTTTAATGTACAAACCATTGCTTATATATAGAAAATATAATATAATTATAATTTTAGTTGACTACTGAGAGTTCTATTCCTTCTCGTGGTTTCTTATTGAATGAAAAATATGCAAGTGCAATTATTACTAGGTACTCTCATTGAGTATTTTAGGAAAGTTGAGTTAATGACAGGTTAATAATGAATTGCCTTAACGATGCACCATAATTAATTGAACGTAATGGTATGTATAATTATTTTAATTTAATAAGTTATTAGGTATTTAGTACATTTCAAACGATGTTTTCCCGTCGTACGGTCAAGGACTTTAATTCATGAGCCACCATGAAATTATTTCACAGTAAACTCATAGTGACATCATACACATTAAATATTTGTACCTAATTTGAAGTTGAGTAAGGGGCAAATCAACTATTTTACCGACACTTTGGGCGTCTCCTGCGTTACCAAAATTGTCTCTGGCGTTACCAAAAAATCGTACTTCCAACAAGATATTTCACGGTTTAATAGGTTGAACTTACGTGGGATGGCATGTATTCATGTACACCATCTATTAAATTATAGAAAAAACATGTTTACTCACAAAAATCTGCAATTGTTTGAAAAATGTCGCGGACAGATTAGTGTCGGTAAAAGAGTTGATTGTCCCTAAGTTGTATACAGATCAGTGTCCAAACCACATTTTGACCAAAATACCAAATATGAGGGTATATATTCCCTAATACCTAGCTTAAGGCAGCTTTAAGTCTCTTCCTGGACAAATGCCTTAATTTATAAACTAGTAATGAACACGGTCCAAGTCACACTACGCCATCATCGTGATGTCTCGCGAGAGCCTAAATAATAACGTCACCGACTTTTATTGATCTTCAATGACGAATCATACACCACCCAAAAAACCCTGACAAATTGCAAGTCCGCTGATTATAATCATAATACAAGTATTATAGCATCGCATTGGAAAAACCTCGTAACTATCATTAGAAATGCGAAAATTAGTAGTGTGTGTTTATTTTCAATCTTCCTCGCTAAAACAGCTGGACAGATTTGAGAAAAACAACACACAGATATGTTAAATCCCAAAATATCACCCGCTTAGTCTAAGAAGCAAGTAATAGGGAATATTACGCAAAACTCTGCACAGGGGGCGGGGGCGACACAAACTGTAAACAAATCGCCATAATGGCTCATGACATATTTCTTAGTAAAAAAATAACATGATATTTACATTGATAGTAACGAATGATAGAGCTATATTTTCGAAAATGTAATTGAAGTAATAATGATATTATGGTATCCTACGGCTATTAAAAAGGCATTTAAAGAACTGTTTACAGTTTGTGCTAGTGCTGCATTCTGACGGTGAACAAAGTTCGATGAACGCCACGATGTAATTTTTGGGAATTTTATAAAATTGCGAAATTACTCAGTATTCGCCCCTAAAGATTCATGCGATTAAAGTCACGGATAAAGGCTAAGTAGTCTTTATATGTTGACTACACATACAATATAGGTTGATGTTCTCTAAACGCGGGATTACGACGTAGCCTTGAACTGGGAAGTCTTTGGAAGCTCCACGGTCTTCGTGAAGGGAATAACACAGAAATAAAACGGGATTCGATTTTATTGGCCACGACGAGGCGAGCGTATAAAGTATAATACGGATCCGAGCGCGTGTCGCTTTCACTGTTATGGTTAAAAGTTTCACTCTAACAGGAATATTCTTCGTTTTGTTCAATAATGAGCCAAAGGGAGCGAGCTGAAAATGAGCACATGGGTCATTATTCGAGCGTTTCAAACGCTTCACTTTTCGTGGTCACATTTTTTTATGAACGTAGGGCTGTAGAATTTGATGAAATTTTAGATCATTTTTTATACGCCCTGTACATCTACTAGCATTGACTGGTGTGCATTGCTTTGATACAGAGTATTCAGTAGGAACTTTGCGCTGCAGGAGCGCGCCACCAACACTAGCGATGCCTATCCTGCTGCCTACTCAGTGCACGTCATACTCTACAAGATAACCCGGAAACTGTAACAGAATCTTCTACCATGTCAACAAAAATGTCTTCTCATAAATCAAACGGAATATAAGCTCGAATAATGACTCATTTATTAAGATCGATACCCACGTCAAGTTGTACCATTTTGTGCTCAATTTCTGTAGGTAGTGTGAGATATGATAAAAAAACATCGCGTTGTATCATTTCCCATGCGGAATTCAGTGATTTGATCAAGTTTCCGAGCCGTTTTGGGGGAATGATAGAATTATGGCAATGGCCGATGGATTTCATCGTTTCTCTTAGCGATTTGATCAAATCCCTGAGCTATTCTAGGGAAAAGATAAAACGAATCATTTAAGTCAATTAAATTTGAACATTTTGCTTAACACGCCTAGTTTTTATCAAATCCCTATACATCATCATCATCATTAGCCTATATACGTCCCACTGCTGGGCGGAGGTCCTTTCTTGGGTGAGAGGGAATGTGATTTAGCCCCCACGCTGGCCCAGAGCGGGTTCGCATACATCCTTGAATTTCTTCGCAGATATATGCAGGTTTCCTTACGATGTAGTCCTTCACCGAAAAGCTAACATAACTATCAAATGATATTTTGTACATACTTAAGTTTCAAAAAACTCATTGGTACGAGCGGGGGATCAAGCCCGCGACCGCCGATTGACAGGCTCTACTTATACAGTTTTAGAAACACGTACTATTTAGTGACAAGAAATAATACGCATACAAAGATACAAAATATTTATTTGGTAATCATTTTGGTAACATGTCCATGTTACACACATTCACAATAATAATCAAAATATTCAAATAATCAACAGTCAAAACTATTCAGAGATATGAGGTGCATAGGGGAAATTCGTGTCAGTACCGTTGACCATCAGTGGTGTAGCGGTATAGCACGCGGTACGGATTACCGAGGACCTGGGTTCGATTCCCAGTGATGGTCTTATTTTTCTGTTTTTTCTGTGCATCTATATTTCAGTTTGTATTTTCAATTTAGGTTTTACGGGATGACCGTAAAAGTAAAAATTTGGAATTGAAATAAAAAATACAAAACGATTCCAAAAAACCAATCTTTATTTATGCTAAGGTATGTTAAATAAAACGCAACAAAAATAAAACACTGTAATACTTAACAAGCGTTCGTAACATATGAGTATAATATATTACTTCCTAATAATTTAAAGATGTATTAAAAATAACTTAAAAGAAGAGTCTTTTCAAAATTCCGTCCCACAAAATATAATCCTTATATCTTAATCCCTTCGTTGTCTACTGTCAAGTTTATATCTTTACGCTAGAGCAATGTTTGGGGCAAACATGTACATGGTTTTACGAACTTGACATAGCATATTGTTATATAGGTACGGACTCGCATTTGGCTGGTTTCCTATGAGAAAATGGATCCAAATGTCGAAATGCAGACACGGGGTGTCGGCCTCAGCAATCGGCAGAGATCGTATTCCAAGAACTCCGAAGGCTCCCCGTCTAGCATCAGGCTTGGAACGCCATTCAGACTTAAAGCGTGTGTCTGGTCTCCGTATTCCCTCAGAAGAGCTGATCCTCTCTTGCTGTTTACACACTCCCGTATGTCATTCGTTTGAATGTGAAACTTAGCGCCGCACTGAAAAAGTTTATATTTTTTATTTTATTTAGTGAACTTACGTTCCAATAAGATTTATGCAATGAAATAATTTTGTAATATAACCTATTTGTGGCTATTACTTTAATTATTGTATTGCCATCGGAACTAGATATGTACCAAGATTTTAAGAAAACAAAGAACAAGACATACATAAAGCACGAAATAAGGAAAAATAAAAGCTAGTAGGTAAAATAAAAAAGTTCAGGGGAAACTAATTAATGAAACCGTGAAAATCATTTTAAACGATTTGCTGATTAATAGCTGGTAGAATTTAATATGCTGGTTCCTAAGTTGGCAGTTTAAATTATTGTTCACGACCAAAAAAGCGTTGATACTGAGATTATGACAAATTAAATAAGTTGAAATTATACATAATTTACCAACAAACGAGAAAATAAACTGCGCACACGTAAATAAACTAAAGTGTACATAAAATCTTACAGTTAGATGAATCATCTTTAATTAATTACCGAAGTTAGAACGTTGTCTAGAGCGGCATAACTGTATGTTTCAGTCATCAGACACACATTGAAGAGAGCTGCTTTGGTGCTGTTTTGCAATAAGTCTATAGCACACGCGTGGATCTTGTTTCCGTAGCATTCGATAGGTCCGTGTTGACATCTAAACATGTACTGTCTATTTTCAGAGTCGTATGTGGTCTGAAATATAAAAGTTTTTTACTCAGAAAAGTACCTTAATTCTATAGCGCATTTTCCAATATTTATGTAATATTAGAGAAAATTATAAGTAAGAAATTGACAACCAATATTAGCAAGAAAAAATTATAACATGTAGTTATTGTATACGTACAGGCCGTTACATAGCAAAAATACTAAAACAAGTTTATTTTAAAACTGAAATTTTTACACAACATATTTTTGCTTCTTTTATACTTTATTAATTGTACTTGCATAGATGTCGAAGCTATATATCCGTACTAAGTTCATGTAGATGCTATTAACCGTTAAGGAGTTCCGTCCTGCGGAAACGATCCTGGCCGGTCTACCAGATGTTCACTACATGATTATTGTATTATCACCGAACTTACATAAATACCTATACCACATTTCAATTCAATCGTATATCAGGTAGTAGTTAAAATTTAGGTACTTATATACCTACGAACGGGGCAAGTTAATTAAAGACTTGCAAAGAAACACTGTAGGTAGGTACAGGTGTATTTCAAAATATGCCATTAAGTAAGGAACAATAATTACTGTCTACAGTTTGGAATTCTCGATTAATAAATCTTTCCATAATTAACATCAGATACTCGTACTGTGCGTAATCTAATAAATCCATCTAATGCCTTGAAACGAGAAATACTTGTGTATGTGTATATATATTTCTACAACTTCTACAACTTCTACAATTTCTACAATCCTTTTTCTCCTGTTTTGATTGATTTTTCGGAGCATTATGTGGAAGACACAGACAGTCGTTGTTTTAGACAGATGGTATAAATTATTGGAATTCAAAAATCGACCTAAATAATCATAATAATAATCATAATTCATATAATTTTTGAACCCTTGTTTCACATATTCAGGGGTAGAATTCCAGAAAACGTTAAAGTACCTATGTGTTTCTTTTGCCCGCGACTTTGTAGGTACACGATATAGGATAATTCCCGCGGGATAAGAATAAGTGAAATCAATAGAAAGATCTACCCTGTCCCTGACTGAATTGAAACAGGCTTATTTTACCCCGGGAAATCGTAAAGTTCCCATGGGATAGATATAATTCTTTAAATCGATTTAAAAAAAAACGGCCAAGTGCGTGTCGGTCACGCCCAAAATAGGGCCAAAAATAGCCATTAGGTACGAAAAAATTAAGTACTTCATATTTTTCTGAGGATTTCGTATTTTATACGGAATCTTCCAAGTTTAGGTATATTTTATACCTTAGGCTGCTATTTAAGAGTAAAAGTACTAATAATAATTCTCAAGCAAACTTAGCCGTTACAGTTTTCCTTGAAAGTTTGATAAACTTACTACCATCCTGTTTTTTTTCAAATTTTTCCACCCACCGGTTTAGATTTTAGAGGGGGGGGGGTGACGCTCGATTTTAATGAAAATTTGTACTTTAAAAGACCTATCCAACGATACTCCACACCACCCCACGGACGGACGGACGGACAGACAGACATGGCGAAACTATAAGAGTTCCGTTTTTGCCTTTTTGCTCCGGAACCTAAAAAAGTGCAATAAGCAAAAAAACGTTCACAGGTAACTCTTGCATCAGCGGTGCTATAAACATTCTTGGTGGCATAGAAATTAATAAAAATTGAGAAATTGTATAGAGTCTAAATGTAGACTGAAATTTAGAAATCGGGAAAAACCAAATGGCATTCGAAGAAGGTGAAATAAATTGCGTTGAATTTGAAATACGAATAATGTAATAGAAATTAAAACTTTATTTGAGCTGTGATTTAATAGAAGTTCAGTAGCAAAACACACACTTTCACTAATAGAAAGCTACAGTTTTTGACTGACATTGGCTACCTACTTTTTCCTCGGGAAAATGCAAAATTCCCGGGAGATAGAAATAAGTGACTTCTACATTAGGACTATTTAAAAAATCTTTCACTAATAGAAAGCTACACTATTTTTTATTGATGTAGGCTACGTTTATCTCGACAAATTCTATTTTAAAATCCTTAATTGTCAATCTAAGCATTGTAGCTTTCTATTATTCGAACTTGAATTCACTTTTATCTTCCGAAAATCTTTCATTTTTTAAATTAATAAGTATCCTTTGCTTATTAAGGATAGTGTAGCTTTTTATTGGTGAATGGATTTTTTTGTAGTTTCAGACATTATCCCCAACAAACAAAGTTTAGATATTCCTCATTTTTAGCAATAACTCAAAAACGATATATCTGATTATATGAAAACTAATTTTGGTTAAAAGTAGTTACTAAGTTTTGTCTTTGTTATTTTTTTAATGTTTTTTAGAAATATTGATTTTCATTATTTAACACCAAAACTAATGCAAAATTTCAGCTTTCTAGGTTCAAGGGTTTGGGCTGGGCGTTGATGAGTCGGTGAATGAATGAGTGTATCAGGAATTGTATTAATATATATATATAGAAGATGTGTTATCAGAATCTTGGAAACGGCTCCCACAGAGGTCAGAGGAGTATTTTTATTTTTAGCATAACAACTTTGTGGCAAATAAGTACAGTCGGTGTTCCAACATAAGTATCCACTTGTCGACGCAACTAGTACTTATACAAAAGTTGATACGGGAACTGACCGTACGTCAATTAGTCTTTATAGTTTACATATTTATATTTACCTTTGCATTTCCATAAGGGACCATATGAATGTTCATGCGAGAAGATAGCACCTCCATAGTAGGCCCAAGCCTACTTCTGAAGAAGTTTATGCAGTAGGGGCAATGTGTTTCATAGTAAATTGTTACGTTCACTTTTGAATCAGAGTCCGTTAAAATTGATGTGTTCTGTAAAAAGAGTAATTTACGCACGTTAGGTGGGAAAAAGCAATAGTAGGTAGGTATACTCGTAGTCAACTAAAAATAGTTTACTTTACTTGCTCCACAATTTTATTGTTTTAGTACACAAACGACATATTTTTATTAAATTAAAATACCTACAGAAAGTACCGCATAGCAACTGGAGTATCTTTTGGAGGCCTGATAAAGTCGTGTTAATAATTTACCAAGCATCTGATGATGTTTCTCACTCTTAATGCATCGCAAAAAATATAAATATAATAAATTATAATAATACTAGCTTAAGCCCGCGACTTCGTCTGCGCGGATCTAGGTTATCGCGCGGTGGCGCCCTCTACCGGAATAAAAGGTATCCTATGTTGATCCTTGGGGTTCAAAATATCTATATACCAAATTTCATCAAAATCGGTTCAGTGGTTTCGACGTGAAAGCGTAACAGACAGACAGACAGACAGACAGACAGACAGAGTTACTTTCGCATTTATAATATTAGTAGGGATTAAGCCTTACCCTGGAAATACTGTGGTTCCTTGCGTAATTGTGTGTCCGATGGCCTGTAAGAAAAGCAACGTTTTCAGTGTTAACTTGCTCAAAGCAACGTTATGGTATCGTTATTTAATACGAGCACCTAGATAATATTCAGAAACTTACGAAAATGTCTTGCTGTATTAATGCTGCACATGAACGTTAGGAACAAAATAATTTGAACTTTATGGATATTGAATGTTAAAACCATTTTAAAGATTAATTAAATTTATTTTAACTTAAATTATTATTTTGTAAAATACTAGGTATCTATACAACTATTTTATATTGTTTTTATTCGAGACTATTCAGTATCTTACTGTACTTTTCAGTGGCTTGTAACACAATAAAATAACTGTTAAGATGTCGGTATTGTAATATATGTAGGTATGTACATACTAGTGATAACAGAGCAACCCGTTTTGATAATTTTTTAATTTTATGACAAAAGTTCAAAGTTCCTTTAATAGCTTAATAGCACAAAATAATGTCAAAAATGATAATGAAACTTTGTTAAAGCAATTATAGGTATACCTACCTACTTTTGTTTTACAACGGGTTTTTGACGTACGCCTTTTGCATGAAAAAATGTATAACAAAAAATTGAACCGACTACAAAAAAACATGAAAATAATTGTCTACCAGTCTGAAGTCGGTCGGTGAATCAGCACGAGCCAGTAGGAGTGGACCTATAGTCATCTTCCTCACCTACGTACTTTATAATGGGCTTCAATCACTATCAAATGGGTTCGTAAATGAAGGAGTTCTGAGGTAACAAACATAAAAAAATACAACCGAATTGATAACCTCCTCCTTTTTGAAGTCAGTTAAAAATACTTTCTCAACATGGGGTTAAATAAATTTTTAAAAAGTAAATAAATAATCTTCGTAGAGTCTGTTAACAAACCATTTTTATTGTATACAGAAGAGATGTTACATGAGGTAGTGAGTAAGAGAAGTTATTATCAACAAATAAATATACTCTACTCACCAGTCACCACTATATCACATGTGGCATCATGTGCCTCCTTATTATACTCGCTATTTAAAAATCTATTACCTTGACGATTAATAAAATAAGTGCCTATATCAAGTTCATTCACATGCTTTTGCGCACGTGAGCTGACATTCCAATACTATAAACAGAAACGATAACCCATAATGTATTCAGCTGATAACCCATTTATAAAAGAGATTACCGCAATGCCCACTGACCATGCCTAGTTCCCGAACTATAAAATAATTAAATAAGTAAGTGAAAATTTTTATATTGACTCAATGAGAGGGTACTTCAATGTACCTAATACTTACGGCCAGAAATAGTAGGTATTATTTCACGTATTGAAAGATGAAATCATCACAATCAGTAAGGAGCAAAGTAGTCTGATGATTCTGTAAAGGCAGGACGAGGCATCAGCATTCGTTACAAAACTGGTCCTTTTAGGGGAGTTAGATCCTCCTTCGAAGCTAGTTCAAAGGATGGTAGATTACCTATTCCCGTTTCATTTCTATTGAATTGTTGTAGGTACGAGTGTACAAATATTTTAGCCTGTTTCGCGGATGCGTATAGACCGCGCACAGTTGTATAAATCGACGGTCATTTTTCATTTACACAACGAAGAAATTTCATTTCCCGGTGGTCGCGGCGCACCTGGCCTATATAGTGATACGAACACACAAAAAATATTGCACCTCGGCTGTGGCACTGCCGGCAGGCGCTCGACAGCTTTTCACCTCGATTCTGTTTGAGTATAAAAACGTGCACGCTTAATTGGTTTTTAAAATTTCTGTCCGATTTGAGTACATAGTCATATCCAACCAATATCTAAAATTAAAACTTCCTCATGTATTGGTAAAATACTTTCCAGTATATACGAGTATTTATTTTTAACGTTGTATTTGCTACGAGGCGATTCAACAACAAACAAGAAATAGAAATATCCATTCGTCCTCAAAAGATAAGTAGGCAATTTTCAGTTTCCTGCAAAACTTAGCCAATAATTCTTGTACCAGGACTATTACGGGAACGTACAAAATAAAACTTTCATTTGAACTGGCACATCTGATAAAAGTTGTGGAGTGTGTACCCACAAAGCGGTGTCGCTGACTACGCAGCGAAGGCGTGGGGTGCTGCTATCTGCAGTTCCCAGCTGGAATTACAAGTATTCCAGTAAAAACAGGAAAAGAAAACACGTTACGGCTTTCAGGCTGAGAAAATATGAACATCACCTGATGTATCTTGCACATTTACCTACTTCACATTTTCTCGCGTTTGATAGAATTTCGGCTTGGCTTGATTGTTTTAAATCTTTTCGCAATATGTTACAATTTTGATAAATACATAAAACAGCTAATTCAATACTCGTAATTTTTTTCGTTTATTCCTAATTTGAATCCAAAACGGTAATGTTAAAAACAAATAAATAAAGTAGCAAAAGAAAGCTCACCAGTGTAGAAAGCAGAGTCGAAATATCTTTATTGAAAAGTGAAGTGAACAAGCAAGATGTATTATGTGTTTGTACAGAATCTTTTACCGCGCGCCAGACGGCGAATGTTAGGCGTCTGTCCCTCACAATAGCTGCTAGCTGTCGCTTTGTCGGACTTTCAGTGTTGAAGAAAATTGCGTTAGCTTACCTACTCGAATTCTACACATTCGACAAAAAACAAAGTCGGTACCTAAGTATGTTAATTACATTATATTATAACTCTAGCATTGCCAAAATGCAACGAGTTCTCGTCACATTGAATGAAATTACTAGCTGTTCCCTGCGACTTTGTCTGCGAATAATTGGCTTATGCTACCTACCTTAGACTTCGATGAAATAATAATAAAAAATGCTCAATTAGTTCTGTCGATCTCGAGTCCTGCGCTTACGAACACCAACATATAAATAGTCATTCCTATTTAATTATTATAAAATATTGAATTCAACAACTTAAGGAAACAAAATTTTAAATGCTTGCTTAAAAAAATGCACTTATGCTTAAAACATACTAGTTCTCGGCATACGTTTTGTAAGCTGGCAGTAACTTTTAACGATGCTCCGAAACGCTTACGACAGTTACTACGACTTGCCATTGTTAAGGTGTATTTTTCTTGGTACCTCGCTTGATACGAACTAGTTAAGGATTACTTTTCCACTCGCGCTTTGGAGAAATAGCAGAGGTAGCTGAAACGGAATAGCAATAAGTTTTTGTTAACAATTTCATTTTTACTACAAAATATTTGCTGACTGTCATCTTTGTTGAATGTATTTGCACTGTCTCCAACCTACACATGTATACCAAACTTTAAGTCAATCTGATCACTAGAAGTACTTATATACTTGCATATACAAGGTGTTCATTTATTTAATAACTGAAAACCACAAACTAGTTTGCTCAGAATCGACAGGAGAATCGATTACACCATGTTTTAAATCAGGTTGTGTTTATGTTTTTAAATCCCTTTTTTATTGCGCCCAGTCTAAAGGTTACGACTGCAACAGGCGCCAATTAAATATTTTAGCGAGGTTGTATACTATTTCGATAATTTAATACTGGCCATGGCCGTTATACTGTCACTGTGTGATTTTCTGATGATTTTCTTCTAAAAACGTCAAAGCGCAAATGACAAATACAAAATTATGAGTGTAGAGTTAAAAATGACGTACAATTACTGACTTAGCAAAATAATGAAGGTATTCAAAAATAAATGCAGTCATCTGACATAAAATGAAAAAATATTTTTGGGGTGTCTGAGGTTATCAGTTATTTATAAGTTATTAGTTGTTTATAAGTTTTTTATGCAATAAATTATACCTACATTTTAGATTCTATACAATTTCTCAATTTTAATTAATATCTATGCCACCAAGAATGTTTATAGCACCGCTGATGCAAAAGTTACCGTGAACTGTTTTTTTGCTTATGGCTTTTTTTAGGGACCCGTACCCAAAGGGTGCCAACGGAATCCTATTACTGAGACTTCTCTGTCTGTCGTCCGTCTGTCACAGGACTCTATCTCTTGAGTCGTAATAGTTAGACACTTGAAATTTTCACAGATTATGTATTACTATGGCCGCTATAACAACAAATACAAAAATTGAATAAAATAAATATTTAAGGGGTGCTCCCGTAAAAAAACGTGATTACTTTGCTGTTTTTTTGCTTGAAATATTCACAGAATCTTTTTATTTATTTATTCAGAAACAAACAAACAGTCACATTGGTAGAATAGACACCATAACACAATGAGTATAAAATAGACCTATAGTTTCCTAAATTGTATAGATACAATAACGTTAACAAAAAACGCGACACAGCAAACAGTCAAGCAAACAGTAATATATCAACTGAGGGAGATGGAATATATATTAATACTATACAATGCGTGTTTACTATTATAATTGTTATACATACATGTGAGTGAACGATTTTACTCCAAGCTGTAATTTTCTTAATTATTAAACAATGATATACTTAAACTAGTTAATAACCACTATCAATTTGATCTGCGTTAACAGTTGGAGCTAACAGGCTGAAGAACCTGCTTAAACGCTTCTTTTAATGTTTTTAAAGTGCAGTTAAATATGTCAATGTCCTTGAGTGTTTCATTTTCTTCAAAGTATGTACAAGCACGCCTAATAAATTAATACATTTCTAGCATAACAAGTTCTACTTCGTGAGATTGAGAAAAGATTTTTTCTTCGACAAAGACGCTCACGTCTACGGGGAACTCTAATATTAATCTTATGTAGTAGAGAAGGGGCTTCTAATGTAGAATGCAGGATTTTAAATAGCAAGGCAGAATCTACGCAGTCACGGCGGTTGCTAAGCAATTGCATATTGTGATGTTTAGATGTATAATCACTTTAAAAATAAATAATTAAATTAGAATAAAATTAATATTCAAGGGGGGCTCCCATACAACAAACTTGTTTTTTTTTTGCCATTTTTTGCTAATGTCTCATGTTGTAGAGATAATCGTACGGAACCCTTCGTGCGCGAGTCGGACTCGCACTTGGCCGGTTTTTTTCAAAGTAGTATTAAACTGCGCAGTCGCCAGCTGCTGCCGACCTGTTTGTCATTAGATTTACTTTCAATTCCAGCGCTCGACCCCGTTCCTGATTGCGAGCCCGACTATAACGCGATTTGCATCAGCCGCTGAAAATAAAACGATTTGCCGTAACAACTTAATTTAACACTCGATAAAAATCATGTTACCTGCCTTTTTAAATACCAGACATAACTAATTTCACTAACTATTTTTGGACTTAATATGTACTCGTATATTATGTTATAGAATCTAAGGTAGGCGCCTTATATACTGAGCGCCAAAAAAATTGATCCTCGAATGTGTGCCATATTAAATAGGCTATATGCCGTAATAATAGTGGGCTAGAGTGGGTTATTCAGGTCAATTTTGTGCCGCTAAGTATATAAGAGGGAGAACATAGAATCTGTAATAATTCCATAAACATACAACAAAGTATAGCCAAACAGTTTCGTATGTGTTACGTAGCTATACCTACTTTTAATTTGTATGAGGAATAGCTGATTCGGAAAATTCAATTCCAGACGTGATCTATCGTTATACTCGTATTTGATCTCGGTCCGCCTATCTCACTATCAGCTCCAATGCAAAGAGAAATTTATAGATCTCCGTTGGTTTTACAAAGTTTTTGATTGGTTCATAACTTTCTTAGAATTTGTTTTTCGTTCATTTAGACGTTGGGATTCAAGAGTAACGTAATGGGATTTATTTTCATGTTCGCGATTTTTCCGTGCTTTCTAATTTATTTTGCGATGTTGATTTGATGCAGCTGGCTCTATCTTTTCGTCTAGTCTAATACAATGGTTCAGCAAGTTTGCTAATGAGATATGCTTATCCTTGTAATAGAAAAAAAATCTAGCTGACTGATTACGCCCATCCCAATCTCTTGGACCCAAAAAAAGAAAAAAACTTTGTGATATATAGACAAGGAATAAGGATACATTTTGTCAAATTACTATGGGATACGGAATTTTTCAACGCAGATGCGTGCGTGTTAGTGAAATAATTTTGTTTTTTTTTTCTATTCTATTACATACGAATATTACGTTTTGTCAACAATATTATACACATACAGGTAGTCTTGATTTGAACTTAATATTTAGACTTCTTCCCGATAGTCTAATCGAAGTACTATACTCCCAAAATTGTGATATACGTGTTTGAAATACAAATAATGCAATGTATGCATGCTATAACAAACATGTCAGATAAGATAAGTTTAATATGTTTTTCCAACCCATGTCATAGCTTAATTCCATAAAATATAATAGTTATTTTACACACCAAGATAAATACAAAATGGATGAAAAGCTAGCCGGGCAGGTGGTCGACGGCGAATGCGGCGTCAGAGAGTTTATTTATTTGCAGTGAAATGAAAAATTGAAGTGTCTGCCAAGCTCCAGAGATATTTAAAAGCCGCATAATGTCAATGAATATAAATTGAACAGGATTTTGAGTGGTACCAGAAATATTACCGGGACTCATTATGTTCATGTGTGCGTTTTGTAGCAATACAGTATTGCTTTTTGCTTATACTCGAAGTACTTCAGATGAAGTAGCGAATTAGTATTTATAATATTTAATTAAGAACACATCGTATTAATTAAACATCACTGGGTATGAATTCGACTCCATGGTCGCACATGCACAATGCATGTAGATCTGGTTACATGTTGGTTGACATATGAGGCGAGAAAGGAGCATCCGAGGCGGTTTGTTTCTCAGTTAGAACTGTAAGTGTGTGAACGCACAATCAGCGATATTCGGTCGTTGTTCATTGTATGCTTGTATGTATGATCACGAAATTTTTGCAAGTTTAAAGGCGCTGCCACGACTACACGCGATCGGCGGCGCGGCAGTGTTTGCTCGGTTCATTACGCGTTCATTACATTGCACAGTGGTTACTTGGCAGCACACGTAATGAACAGATAAAACGCTCGTCATATCGTTGCTCGTGCGCAGTCCTGACCAAGCAGTATCTTTACTATTTCGCAGCCAATAGCCGTTGTTGTTTAGCTCTTACACATGCCGTCGTCTAACCGTAACTGAGACTACCGGATGCCGACGGGGAGAAGCGCCGCAAGGAATACAAATCTCGAGACAAGATCTTGCATATTTACATATTAAACAAACATTTTGTCTGGGTAATTCGGGATTCTCCAAGTGGTACATTTACTAGCGTACGATGTTTACGGCTAAAGCTTGTGTCACTACCATGATTAAGATTCTTAAGTATATTGATTGTATAAATTCAAGTCATTTTGTGAAGGAATTATACGCATGAGTGATAATCGGATTACATCAACTTCTTTATAATTTAAACAAATAGGTACTGGTCATTGGCTGCATGCAGTTCCTTCCCGAAACCTTGGCACACTTCTGGACCCTGGCTCACTGAGAATTGCCATATGTTTGCGACTTGGATTAAAAGCTTGTGAACCTCACACTTGCTGCCGGTGTGGTAATACAGTTGATGGTTTAGGCCGACACGGCTTACATTGTCAACTGAGTGCTGGTCGTGTATATAGACATGCGTCGCTTAACGACCTTATCCGCCGGGCACTCAGCACTATTGCCATACCGGCGACCCTCGAGCCCTCAGGCATGTCTGCTTCGGACGGAAAGAGGCCCGATGGGTGTACGCTGGTGCCTTGGAGCTTAGGCAAGCCTTTGGTGTGGGACGTTACGTGCTCAGACACGCTGGCTCCGTCCTACGTCAGAGGTTCTGCCAATAAGCCAGGGACTGCTGCTGACCACGCGCAGACAACCAAGTGCCGCAAATACGCGTTCTTAACAAATGATTACATATTTGCGGCACTTGCGTTAGAAACTTTAGGACCGTGGTCATTCGACACCAAAAAATTTGTTCGCGAGGTGTCGGATAAACTAGTTGGCGTCTCTGGCGACCCCAGGGCCGGGTCTTTTTTCGCCCAGAGGCTGAGCTTAGCCGTGCAGCGAGGGAATGCCGCACGACGCCCCGAGTAGGAGAGATACAGGGTTAAGATATTTTTTAAACTATATAATTGTTATCGTTTCTTTTTATACTATATTATGTTTGTTGAAATAAATAACTTTCATCTTACTAAAATTAAGGATTTCTGCATCAGAAATACTTGGGTTGAATATAGAAAAAAAACATCATCAACTTAAGTGAATTTTGTATTCTGTATCAAATATTGCACACATTGAACCTGAAATAAACCTAAATAATTGAGTGATCAAAATGTTTTACGGTAGCGCTACGACCGCTACGCCGTAGCAAGGAAGAAGTTTTCAACTTTGTGTCGACCAATGGCTCGGAAAACCCTACAGTGCAATGGCCGAGGGACGTCAGTCCACGTAATGTATGGCCGGGCTATAGCGATAATGCAAGCGGAACAGGTGAAGGTTCCCACAATATCAGGGTATCGATGGCTCATTAAGAGTATTGTGTTAAATATTAATGCGTAGGGAGTGCTACGCTGCCTACGGTTGGTGCTATGGAGTGCGTTTGGAGGTTCGTAAGTAGATATTGCAAATACAATTAAATACGTATTTCATTATCATCTTTGTTGCAAAGGCTTTCGTTGTAATGAAAAACTAGTAAACCGAGATGGTGGTTTGCGCCGTCTATTGATTATACCGGGTGTGGCCTGTAATATAAGCAAATAATTAAAACATAGATCATTCTTCTCAAACTGAACAACATTCGTTCAGCTACTTTTAAAAATAATTACTTTTTTAATTTTTATTACACTTAAGTTTATTCGAAGAAGCAATGTAAAGCAAAATGCTTGATGTTTGTAGCGTGACAGGCGCCGTCAGTTGTTCTAGGATGGCGTACATTGATAGCAGTATTTAATTGGTATGAAAAAAGGAAAATTCAAAGACTCCATTATTTTTAAAAGTCGCTGAACTAATGTTGTTCAGATTGACGAGGACGATCTATGTTTTAATTTTTTGCTCAGGCCAGACCCGATATAAGCTTGTTATTACTTATACTATTACTTACATATTCTGTGGTTATAATACTTAAACATGTCACAATGACACTTCGCGTGTTAAAACAAACTAAAAAGTTCTGGGCTCTGCAAAAAATCAGCCTTGCTGCACCCAGTATGTAGCAACACACTGCGTGGAGACCCTTAGACAATTAGTGTCACCACCATTATGATGTAAATTATATTAGGTTACTATTTATGGTTTTCTGCTGTTAGGTAGTGGTAGAACAAATCCTAGCGTATTGGTGCTACATGGCAATTTACTGCGAGATATAATCTTACCAAAAAGCTGGGTGAAAAGCATCAAAACTGTACTATTTTATAGTTTGCATTTCCTAATTGTGAGATCTGTGTAGGATACGAAGTATCACCGATAAGCCTAGGTTTGCCCTACTTTTGGGACCGTAAATATAAAATTTTTGTTTCTTTCCTTTTTTTCAAAGTTACTAAACTAACGAACCCGGTTAACCAAAATAAAAATGCCATACAATTTTTCGAAAAAACAAATCTTTAAAAGGAAATTCAAACCCAAGATATGGATCTGATTGATTATTTTACGCATATAAATTGGTTTGCTCGGTTCGGTGTTCCGAATATTAATTTGATAAGCACTTTTCAACGTCAGCGTTAAATTTAGTATTCTGGGAGATGGAAGTACGCGGGGCCTGAGTCAGGTCAAACAGCGATGCTCTCCCTTTGTTTCTACAGCGCTTGCATGGCCTTTGTCTAGCAGCAGATTGAGGAAATGAATTCTGCGAGCATAAATTAACTGGAATCCTTACCAGTACCTATTATAAATGAGAAGGTAAGTTTGTTTTGCGTCACGTCTTAACTACTAAACCAATTGCCGTGATTTTTTTAAGCATGATATTGGAAGACCGGAATAAATACAAAGTAGCTTTTATCCCGAAAAAAAAAATTTTTTTTTCTTCTCACGAGTGCGCGATAAACAAATTCTTCGCAGATGAAGTCGCAGGCAACTGCTAGAAAAATAAATCCTTAGTCTAAATCACTGGGATTCTCATGTTTTGCAATGTTCATCGTCACAAAGAAACTGCTTACTTAACTGAGGTCTCTGCTCATACTTACCGCAGATTAGATTGACGGACGGACAGGTTCTATAAAAAAAACAACCAAATTGTTAGCCTCCTCCCCTTTTGAAGTCGGTAAAAAATCATATTTATACATAAGGCGACATAAGGTCACAAATAGGAACGGTTTACGAAAAAACACATTTTATGGTCCTAGATAATGGAATAGCATGAAAAGACGAAAACTACAAGTACCTAAGTAATAGTTATTTTCTGTCTAAAATCAAAGTTCTTTTTAGCATCACAAAGACATACCTACCTACCCGTATATTCTGACAATTATTTTATTTTTCTAAGTACAAAATCTACGTATCAAAGCAAAATTGTTTTCTTTATTTAAATATACTGTGAAAATATATAAACGATACATCCGACATTTAATATATATAAATTAGTGCAACGCAAAATGCTTCCTATCTCTGCTAATGAGATTTATTTTCAATTAGAGCCGGCGGGCGGGTCGATCAGAGCCGCTTCGCTTCTAATGACATGATTTACATCCAGCTTTATTTACCCCCGCTCGCGGTGCCATCGGGAAACGCAACGGGAAATTGCTGCGAATTAAATATACGTATCACTACAGACGGGCAAACGCATCGGTGTCGTTTAATTGGTGTTTGAGGCGACCTTTATAGCCGTCGCGTACAGTACCGTAGGTACGGTACAATACGTTTATAGCAGCTTTGAAGCTTTGGAAGCAGTTACAACGGGGCGGGTTTGCAAAAGACTTGGAAATAGTAGGTACCTATTTAACTACGTTCTTTAGAGGTTACGTCAGTGAGTTTTTATAAGGATAGCTGATTTCCGGTGGAAAATGTCGTCCACTATTTTTATTTCATATCATTTTGTATTATTATTTATTAGTTAGGTGTAGGAGTATGTACTTACCTATAGTTTAGACTCGAAGGGTCTATAAGATGTTAAGTGCCTATAGTTAAAAGGCATACTTTTATTTGTGGAATGACAAGAGTTGCATTTGCACTTGCGGATAAAAATGCAAGTAAAATAATATATTGGTGAAAATGAGCATTAAAATATTATGTTTAATAACTTCCTCCTTTCTTTGGAAACATGTTAAAAATAGGAAAGAATGTTGGATAAGGGCATTTTTTTACATGAATATAATTAGTTTTACACAGAAGTTTTAGTCTAGTCTTAGTTATTGTTTTTTATGTATGTCGTCAAATGACCATCAAACGCGGTTATAAACACGTTACGAAGCGTTCAATAATATGGGAGTAAAATTGATGAAATATGTATTAGTTTATTCTGTGCGAGGGATCAACAACATATTTCCGGCAATTTACGGAGCGCGCCTGGTATGAAGGCAATATTTTTGCTCTATCTACGAAGGGCGCTGAGATTGCACTATTACACGGATTTTATTAAGAATAAACATACCATGCTCGTCGGCAAAATGCTCATCAATCGCTTTAAGTGAACATTCTGTTTATACGAGTATGTACTCTGTTTCTAAGCTTATCTGCATTTTTATACCATTTTCAAGTATATCCACACGTATATTACTGCATATAAATAATAACGAAAGATTTCGTCTCCTAAAATAAGTTATTTTGCATTCGGTCTGCATGCAGTTAAAATGAATGGACTGAATAAAAGATTCATTGCATTGTAATCCTGTTTTCTCACTTTTTTGCATGTCAATGTGTCTGCAATGAATTTCGTTAGGAGCAACGAGAAATGTCTGAAAATAATTATTTGCGGCATTCGTTTTGTTGTGAAGTTTATGTATATATATATTACCTATTATTTAAATAAGCGTCTAACTAAACGAAATCAATACTTCACATATTTGACAGTGCATTATAGTATTTTATGTATTAGTCGGCGTTTTGTTCTAATCATAGTGGTAGCAATTCAAGTAGAACATATTTCAACAACTTTAAAGCTTTCAGAACATTTAAGATATATAGATATAAATAATAAACAAAATTACATCTACGACACAGGATCATGCAAATATACGCGGAGGTACGTACTAACTGAAGATGCCGGGAAAATCTGTTTTTTTCATGAGTTTTCAATGCCTGAGGCTTGCAACGCTCTACTAGTACCATAGATTGTTAAGCTGCGTTGCCGACGTAGTAGAAAGGGGAAAAAATGTCTCTGTTTTATGACTATTTTCACAGTTTTCACCCCTCGAGGGCGGACGTGTGAGCGAGACGTACTAGGAAATGTTTACGTGCCTGCGAATGTTAACTATAACATGTATTTATATCTGTGGACTTAATATCACACGAGGTCAATGAACGGGGAATGCCAGCCGAGCTTCATATTTTTGACAATGTTCATTTGAATAATTTGTTACTGATGTTTTCAGTAGGTATTATGGTTCTGTAGGGGACGTTGTCGTGTAGTGTCATAAACAAAAAAAACTATACTTTTTGATCACTGTACTCGGATTATCTTGCAACCTACACATGTATGTATACCAAATTTCAAGTTGGGCAGACCACTAGAAGTGGTTAATGTCGAATTCCACGATTTGACCCCCCCCCCCATATTAAATAAAAAGCTAGTGCCAAACCTAAAGATAGCTGCTAGTGTTAATAAACAATTGCTTCGTTTATTTTTGTTTAGTACCTACCTACTTTCGTTAGTCACCCTAGCCAGTGCTAGAACGTGACCATTTTTGACTATCGAGCAATTAAGCGCCTAATTAGCCGCCCGCCTGACCTGACCTCGCAGATATAAATTTATCCATGTAGCGAGCACAAAACATTTATTTTACTAATTCCACGAAGATAATCTGGGTCGGCAATATTATTTCGGGTTTAATCTACTTAAATCTTGCGTCATTTTATCTGATGTTGGGGTTGAACTTTCACGGGAATTCATAGAAGAGATAATTATACAAAATAACGTAGTTTGAAACTAAAGTTTACTATCCCGCAATGCTCCGCATACGTTTTTTTCGATTCTCTCTGTTCTGTCTTCTAAGTCACTAAATTCTTGACAGAGTGAAGGTTTTCGTTTTTGCTGTTATTCAAACACTACTATCTAAAAGCAGAGCGAAATCCAGTTTTTTTTTACTTTTTATATTTTTAGACCAGGGCTTAAAGGCAAGTGACCCCGACTATGGAGTTGAGAGGTCCCGGATTGGAATTCCATTAAGTATTTATGTAAAGTATGTACTTAACTTTATCTGTCTGTTGCTAGAACAAATAGCTTTTTTTTGGGACTGGGTCAATTGGTATGAATTGTTAACGATATTTAGGGGCTGTTTCACCATCTATTGATTAGTCGTAACTAACGGTTAAATGTGATGCCGTCTCCGTCTATTCGAACAAAACAAATAGAGACGGAATCACATTTAACCGTCAGTTAACACTTATCAATGGATGGTGAAACAGCCCCTTAATTTTATTTCATTTTCATTCATTTTACCTCTAAATAGAACCAGTCGGCAGTCGTATAGCAACCCGTGCAACCATAAATAATTAAGTACGTACATTCACCAGCACCAATATCTGACACAGCAAAGCGAGTATAATGTCTATACGACTCTTTTTCTAGAGCCGGTAGGACTTATCGAAAATAGTTAGTTAGTTCCAATGGAGTGCTAAAAGTTTCTCGATGAGGGCTACAGCATAGATGTCGCTAGTGTCGCTGCTTAAGTGACTAAATAAGAAACAAACAGGCTGAGATATATGGTGCATAGGAGAAATTCGTGTCTGTACCGTTGTCCAGTGGTGGTGTAGCGGTATAGCACGCGGCACGGAATGCCGAGGACCTGGGTTCGATTCCCAGCGCTGGTCTTATTTTTCTGGTTTTTCTGTGCATCTATATTTCAGTTTGTATTTTCGATATGGGTTTTACGGGATGACCGTAAAAGTATCAAAAATTTGGAATTGAAATAAAAATACAAAAAGATTCCAAAATCCAATCCGGTAGGACTTGTCAGATATTATTGCGCGCTCCGCTGTGGCAGATATAATTGCAGGTGATTGTACCTCATTACTCATATCTTAAAGTTGGTAAGTAATGTAGCCTTTTAATGTTTCGAACTTCTGCAGGTCGCAGATCCTCCGCCCGTCGCCGGTTGCCGGAGCCAGGCGTCACTCCAGACTCGGCACACACTCTGATCGGGGTTATCGAATCCTGGCAGGTCACTTACCTTATCCGAGTGTCGTCTGGATCATTTGCTTTGAGTATCTTTGGGAAAGGTTTACGCAACCTTCTGATGAACGGCGGGCAAGACGTGAATGTATTTAACTTTCGGCTCCCATTTATATTTATAAATAATGCTCGATTTAAAATAATACATATAGGTAGGTACTCAATTTAGTGTTTATGTTTCAGTAACCCTAATGTAGGGTATTATATCGTACATATAGGCATAAGTTACGTATTTATAATCATAATCATAACGGCTTGGAAATGATATAAATTGAACTACATACTTACTTTGCTGCATACCCTACATGCCTACTCGTACTATGTTTAAAATATGAAAGGCTTCCCTTGACCGCGTTTTAAAAGCCTCCATCTTTTCAGGCAGCGGTTGGCAACGTCTTCTATGTTTCAAGTGAAGATAATACGTCTAAAAGCACTAGACTAAAAGGCATGTTTGCTGAAACTGGCTCGTGCCATATTAAACCGAGTGATGGGGTCGCGCTACCGTTGCTGTTTACTAATGCATCATGCACGCCACTCAAGAGTGGACAGACAGCTCGTCTTTCTTAGACCTTTTAGTTAAAAGCTCACTAGGAACTTTATTTAGTATAAATACAAAGCAGTTATTTTAAAAGCTTGTTAAAATCGGCCTATAGCTCTTCATCAAAGACCATAAATATACGAATGACCAATTTACTAACGGAACATTAACTTTATTGTGGTAAAAAATAATAAAACTGTTCTTAAAATATCTTGACCTAAGTAAAGAAAAGAAAAGAAAGAAAGAAAGGTTTATTTTGGCTCCATAAGTACCACCTAAAACTAAGACTAGAACTAGCACTAAAACTATGTACCAATACATATGTACCTAGCTATATATCTATATGGAGCTTTGTATTACATGTGCTCAACGATTGTGTAAGTTTTTGTGGTAAGACGGTTAATGATGTAAGCATAAACAATTGATCTTTGATTTTCGAAATGGCTGCGTGCCACACGCGATATTATATTTCAAATGCATTATGTTTTACCTAACAAAATAACAGTTTAAATGCCGGTAAAAATATCGAATAAAATGTAATAATAAATTAATGATATTCCTTTCATATCAGATCACACAAGAACACACATTTAATGAAAAATCATCAATTTTGAGGAGTAAACTTTCTGCTAAATCCAGCATCATACAGTGAGAGCGGTTTTAAATAAATCAAACGATGCATATTACTCGATAATATTGACATTGTCACACAATAGACAATAATACAAGACTTAGTGCTGAGCGCGTTGTTTAATTATTCCGGTTTGCCATTAATGGTCTCTCATTAGTAATTATTCAATTATCGACGTGATTCACTGCCAATGAACTTGTGTTCACTTAAGTAAGTATACCTAGGGCCATCCACGAAGACGCGTGATTTTGTCAAAATTAAGTAGAAATTAATGACATTGTAATAAGAACCATGGCACGCGTCACACTCTACCCATATTGCACAACATCGTTTGACAAAATGTCTTTATATAATTTATGTGTACAGAAATAAAGAGTGAATTCGTAAGAAAAGCTTATTTTCACATATTTTCACATACACAGTGAGGGTCATTGAGATCTCGAAGACTAGAAGAGCGGAGAGGCCGTCGCGGTCGCGTCGTCTCGGCTATCTCCTATTCCAGTCTACCGCACTATTTTCCACAAGATATGCCCTCAACGAGCTCCTCCCGTTCCTTTATTTGATCAATTCCTTATTCCATCACCGTATAATACATATTTTGTGAGTAGTTTCTTATTTATGAGGACCATTTTGTATAATATGAGCTGTGGTTTAGTTAAGATTTATTTGAAATGTTGCACTATTTCACTCAAAAATAAAAGTATTTAACGTTTTACGATACATTTAGGTATGCGTTATTACTTTCTTAGATGCTTACTTATTTTTACAGTATCAAATGAAGTGCCCCATATTTCAATCTAATATCATCCTTAAATTACCATGATACATAAATTAGAACTTAACTCGTCAAGTCTAACGCATATTCGATACAAGTCATATAAAAAATAAGACTGAAAGAACTTTTGTTATGTAAACTTATATACTTCTAAATATTTAGTTCGATTATTTGAATGCTATTAATGCGCTTGACTATTATCTCATCGTCATCAGACGGAAGACATTCACTTTTGAAGAATGGTCTCCCCCTTAGAATGACAACTCGCCAATTTGCCAACGCTTCGTCTGCCGGTTTAGTTCGCGGTCGCCCCTCGAAGATTACTAAACACTGCCCAATGCCCATCCGAGTTGGATTCTTCGGGCGAGTCCTTTGTCGAAACTGGACTGTCCAACGTAAACATAGTGGACGACAACCTCTAGTGTATCGCGCTCAACAATTAATTAGTAGGCACAAGTGTGATAGAGACATTTGAAATAATCTTAATCTAGTCAATATACGTGAATTTACGTACTTCTTACAGAAAGTAGGTAACTAAGTATTTACCTAAACGAAGCATCGTACACGTAACCATTAAGGAAGATAAATAGTTATATTAAAAGAAACTGGGAAACCAAACCGCCCACGTTACCTCTCGAGGCTGCGGGGAAAATGTATGCAGATAAAGTAAATAGCGTTTTCTCCAGTAGCCCATACCGAATTTACTTTAATCTTTTACTGTTTGAACGTAAACTTAAGCAGTTTATATAAATGGTTTAAAATAATAAATTCATGAAATGGCGCCATTTTGCGATATGCTTAGGAATTTCGTGATCTGGCGGATTTTACGATCGGCCGCCAACATACATATATATTCACGGAATCCAGTAATGGTTAATAGGCAAAGAGGAACAAGCAGTAGATAAAAATTTGATTGTACAGTTTCGCAGTTACAATTACTGTTAGTTAGTAAAAATGCCATTAAAAACAAGATGAAAGTTGCCGTACACTTCGTTCCAAAAGGCTGTCTGATATTAAGTTTACAAAGAATTTCTTCGCTTCTACATACCTATATCGAGTTACTTAACACTAGGCAAAGGCGAAGTGAAAGAACGCAGTAAGCAAGGCGCGGGCACAAAGTGAGTAATTGGCGGAGTGGTGGATCTTAGCTCATGCGGAAATAAATCTGCCCGCCCGTGAGCCATAATTGAGTTCAGACGGAACTGCAATTAATTAAGGTACCTACCTACTCTACGAAACTGGCCCTATACTACGAAGTGCAATATCGAACTTCGTATCTTACCGTTCCACTGACGCTAATATTATTTAATACAAGAGTGAGAGGGATAGTACGATAAGAATTTCGATTTTAAAATTTCGTAGTAGCCCCCCTGGACAAGAACTATGCTCGCACTCTCGGCGTTTGCGCATGTTGCACTTACACCTCAAATGACAGTACTACAACTTTTCACTGTGATACAGTGCTTAATTTAACTTCGCAGTCTGCCGCTTAATTGAAAACGTACGCCTTTGTACTGTTTGCAGCAGATTGCCTGTCATTACTTTTCCTTTTTTTTTGCAGAATATCCTAAGAATAGAGTACAGGTTAGTTATTTGTACGTGCTTTCGTATAAATAAATTAATTCGGTCTGAAAATAAGATTCGGTTGGTATATATTTTTACTATTATGGCCATAATATTTAATTGAATAAGTATAATTATTGTTAGATGCTTGACTACTTCGATTATTTTGTTGTGCTACTTACTGAGTAGGGTACATCCACTGATGTACAGGTACATCTGTTAGTTTTTCTAATTTTCCTATACGCAGAATTGTACATAGTCGCCGTAGCTGAAATTATCACACTTAAAGTATTTTGAACATGAAACTACCGTGAGACTCACTCATTAATATGATATTGTAACGGATAACTCACGTCTTAAACCGAGTTTAGCTCGACATGTTTCGGGCTATTTCGTAGCCCTTCTTCTCAGGAGCACGCCACTCGGCGGCTGCCGCATCACGCACACAACATAGCCCGAAACATGTCGAGCTAAACTCGGTTTAAGACGTTAGTTATCCGTTACAATATCATTTAATACACTTAAAGTAGG
Organism: Choristoneura fumiferana; assembly: GCF_025370935.1. Lineage (NCBI taxonomy): Eukaryota > Metazoa > Arthropoda > Insecta > Lepidoptera > Tortricidae > Choristoneura > Choristoneura fumiferana. The sequence goes on from NC_133489.1 coordinate 11,299,909, forward strand.
TATGTATTTATACCAAATCAGTCAGCTACTACTTAATTCTAGAGTAAAAGTATTCTGAATTTCGGATATTAAAAACACATGTGAAGTGAACGTAAATCTAGCGTGCAGTTTATTAAAGACTAGCTTTTGCCCACGGCTTCGCCCGCGTGGAATTCGGTTATCACACGCCGTTCCCTAGGGAACTATGCATAATATGTTTTCGGGATAAAAAGTAGCCTATGTCACTCTCTGGCCTGTAAACTATCCCTATGCCAAAAATCACGTTGATTCGTCGCTCCGTTCGACGTGAAAGATAGACAAACATACAAATATACAAACACACGAACATACACACACACGGGCATTTATAATATTGGTATGGATATCAACAAATCCCTAGGCATACTAGACTATTTTGGAATAGGTACCTACCTGTTTATAGCTTGTAGACGTGTCTAATGGAGTTTAAATCACAGGTCAATGGGTTTTGTGTGGTCGGCGGTCGGCGCTCGCCGCACATTTCCGCGCGCCCGATTTGCCGCCGGAAACTACTAGATTCTCCTGAATGGCGTCGTGTGAACTTACCACACTACAACTACTGCCTAACTCTTGTATGATGATATAGGCGTGCTAATAGGTACTGGTTGCTATTGACGACTAGCATAGTTTAGAAAAACGAGCAAACATGATTCAGCATAATAAAAATAATCTTAACGTTTACCTACTTCAAGATAGGTAGTTAAGTTGACGTATGGGTACGTTACCTAATCCTATGTTGTAGGAATACTCACGCCGTCTCTGCTTTGGTATTAAATAGCATCTGTCTGCATAGGCAGGTTATGAGATACGATCACAATTAATTGTAATTATACACATATCTACTTTCTCCAAACCTCCTCCTCCATCTTGAGGCTTCGGGTTCTAAGTCTTAGATCGCCTGAACTCTTGTAACTCGAACAAAAGAGTTACTAAAAGTTAATTGAAGTAGATATACTTACTCCTCGCCTCGCCTCGCCACCCTGCTGTTTGGTGTGAGACGCTACAGGACCCCATTGTACCTCCACAATAAAACTGTTTGGTCGAGGAGTGAGTGCAGGAGCGCAATGACTCTTGTGCCCAAGCACCGGACCGCAGCATTCCGCGGAAGTTTTAAGTTTGCGGCGTCCAAGTGCTGGAATGATATTCCTCCCCCTATCCAGGGAGCGTGTAGTGGGTATACCTTTAGGCGCAAGCTGAAGGATTACTTATTGACGCTCCAAAAATCCTTTCCCTATCCAGCACTTTGACATGCCATCCACATTGATATGCCAGCCTGTTGTTTTCTCTTTCTTTTTAATTATTGTTCGTTGTAATTTATTTATTTCTTGGTTTCTTATAGTTATTTTTTTCTTTCTTAATTTTATTTGCATATGTATGTACGTAAGTATTATATTTGTGTATCGTTCCGTGAGTCACAGACGGTTCTGGCAGAAAATCAGCGCTGCAGGCGTCTAACGCTTCAGCATAATGCTGAGTCAGCGACCGTTTCACTTTCGGGGGGACACACAACATTGTGTATATGTATTTACTATTTTCATGTATTTTTCTATGATTTATTATTATATATTTTTTGGTCTATTTGTGTAAATTTTGCTGTATATGTGTGTCTTCTGTGTTAGTGAATAAATGTCATCTTTTTTTCTTTATTTCTTTCTGTATATAGTGAAGATTGAACCCATGCTGCGCGCGGGGCTTTGTAGGTTAAAACATTGTAGCTTTTACAGGTTCCGTTCCACAATATGGTTGCCTGAAATGTTCACCGGGGTATTCGCATTGTGAGCTACGGGGACATTGCACAAAGCATTTCAACGATATTTTGATACCACCATTTGCAAAATGTCAGCGGCCAGATGCCGCGGCTCCTGTAATATTCTGCTAGGATTGCAGAAATAAATTACCTTTTGTTCTATTACAAAGGACAATTCGTAACGAATGAGAATACAAGCCGACCGATATAATATACCGCTAAGTTTGTTAAATAAATATCTACGCGTTTAGAAAGGTTTGACAAATGTTATGAATCAAAACCAATCCTTTCTCAAAAATACCTCAATAATTGTGTGGACGAAAAAATCGTACGTACGTAGTATAAACAAGTCTCAAATAAGATGTAGTAATGAGGGCTATCGCGAATGAATTCGCCACTAGAGGCGCTAGTGTAGCGTGAGGTCTCCGAAATGTCAAATCTCATAGTTTTTGGGTGAGCTACGCGGGTTTATTTATAATTAGAATAATTTTGTGAATATTTTGTAATATCTCAAATTAATTATGGCAAATATGCGTCCCGGGGCAATGAATGTCTGTGTTTTGAGACAGTTTTGTCTTTCGGAAACCTTTGTCCCCCCTTATTTCCGAACAAAACGGGGACTATGTAACACTGTGGCATGCTCGATATTTTTATGGTACGGTTTTAAGGTGTATTAAATATTATTTTAATCTAAACTTTGTTTTCACGCCCGTAATAACAGACTTTGAAAGCCATACTTAAAAACCTCACGCAACAGTGCGCCATCTAGTGAGACAAAAAACGATAGCCCTCATTAATGGGAAATTACATTGGGTGTAATGAGGTTCAAACAACTCTCCATTTTTTAATAGCTTCAAAGGTTAGGTAACTCATTGATTAAAAGCCTATTTTGTATTAATTGTCCCAGCAGTAGGTAGCTTCCTGTGTACAGACAAGGAAACTGAATTGCGTACCAGGGCGAGACCTTTTCATAATCAATTTCGCTATGATTTCTTTGGCAGATGTTTGGAATGTCATTATGATTATGACATCAGTAGCACAAAGGTTCCACCGTGGTATGCGAGTCAGTTTCTTTGACTGTATACGGTAATTAATGTACAGTCGAGGAAACTGAATCTCGTACCAGGGTGGAACCTTTTCATAGTTGATTTCGCTATCACTTCTTTGGTAGATGTATGGAATGTCAGTATTGATATCAGAAACAGACAGTCAGTCAGAAATTGAAGACACCTTGTAAAGTCAACTACAAAGATACCGATATGACCAAAGTTACAAAAATATATTGTATACACGAGCACGACTTTATAGACTTAAAATTAAGGTAAATGAGTACATATTTTTGTAACTTTGTATCGATATCTTTGTAGTTGACTGTACATTCAAGTGCAAAGATATCGACACGGCCAATGATACAAAAATATGTATACACGACCAATGTTAAGTGCATAAAGTCGTGTAGGTATACATATTTTTGTAGCTTTGGCCGTATCGATCTTTGCATTTGACTGTGCACAGTTGTCGCATGAAATATGTATTCATAAAAATCCCCGTTAAAGAGGCGAAGAGGAAAATTCATCTCGTGAAAGAGGATTATCCGGCGACCAGACTCCGCCGCGGTTCCCCGGATATTCCCTTTTGATCAGGTTGCCGCGACAAATTGAAACAGCAATATAAAATAATCTTATTCGATAGAAAATAATCTCGTATAACAAAGACTTATCACAAATAGGTAAGTCACTGGTGAATTTTTAGCTTAGAAAGTTTTGATTTGGGTAATAATGTGTTATGAAAATTCTGGTGGTAAAACATTATGTTTTAAATATTTACCGTGCCAAATTTTAACTTTAAAATAAATTCAAATTTGGCATGCTTCTACAGGATTCGTTTCGGAGATGTTTAAAATTTTTAGTTTTAAGACTATAATAATATCTAACTGGTAGGTACTTTGCCTACTTACAAACCGATAAAAAAATCCCTATCCCTATCAAACTGATTATTTATTTAATTACCCTGACTTCTTTAAATATCGGGAAATTATTCCCGCGAAACGCAGACAAAGTAACGGTCAGCAGTATGGAGTAATTAAATAAGAAACAAATAAATAGGCAAACAAACGAATGAAAGAAAAGTTTCCCATGGAAGTTAAAAAAAGTAAATGATCTCTCGCTCAATAAAACTTATAAACCCCCTTCCAATCGATTGAAACAAGAGATCGCAAATGCTTCACCGAGTCAGACTGAAGACCTTCTGATACGGTCTGCCTGCAAATCCGGGCGTTTACAAGCTAAGTCCTGACATTTTTACGACTTCTTTTATAATAACGTTCTTAGAAGTATAAATCGGTCAATCTTTTGTAAGCTAAAATGGTACAAAAAAGATTTACTGATGTTTACTGCAGCTAATTGAGAAAGAATGATAAAAACGAACTTTTTCGACAGATACTTTTTCAATAGATACGAATCCACGAAATGACATTCCTGCCGAGGCCTGTATACTACTTTTCTCCAAATATGCAAGGAAAGAAAACGAAAACATTATATTTATTCGACACAATGTTTATATAACAATCTACCTACCTACAATCTAAACAAAATTAACACTTTAATAGTAATAAAAATAAACCTTACTGTGCGCTACGAGTTAGGAGTTTGTCATGTGCCCATTAGGATATTTTCATCACTAGGTACTTGTAGAACTCATTTTATTTTCGCAAAAATAACACGACAGAAAATCTTTGCAAAATGAAATTCACGTTCCCGCCTCAATTTCGATATTAAAGATTTGGGTCCGAATCGTATATTTGGTTCCACATAAAAGATAGTAATCAGAATAAATTAAAAGAAAACTTATAGGATTAGTAAATATAAATATTATACATTTTTACTTTTAGTTAAAGCGGCAATTCCAAAACGCACAACATTAAAAAAACATACTTTTGTTACAATTTAGCAGTCCGAGAAGATAATAGTCTAAATACACCTTATTATGATTTGAACATAATAATTATTGGCATTATCTAAACACAGAAAACAAAGTTTTTTTTAAATCGCGGTTTTTGTACGTGACTATTGGACAATATAAATGCGAAAGTGTGTGTGTTTGTGGGTTTGTGTGTATGTGTGCCCGTCTTTCACGTCGAAACGGAGCGATGGATCGACGTGTTTTTATGTGGAAATAGTTGATGGTCCGGAGTGACATAGGCAACTTTTTGTCTCTTTCTAACCCCCACCCCCCCACCCCCCTAAAATAGGGGGTCGAAGTTTGTATGGAGCTTTTCGCAGTTTTTAAGGTAGAAAACTAAACATTGGGTATGCGGACTCTTTGATACTAACGAAACATACTTGCATGAATTGTTTTTTTGGCAATCTGCACCCAACCCCCTAAAAAAGGGGGTGAAAATTTGTATGGGACTTCAGTTTTCAAGGTAGAAATCTGAAAATTGATCTACACTTTGTTTTATAATACACGAAAACGATTTTTTTTTAAATCTCCCCCTAACCCCCTAAAAACAAACAAATTTAAACATACAAACTAAACTGTGTTACCCGCGGATTCCGATAGATGGCGCTACTAGGATGTTAAAACATGCTAACGATGTGTTTTCTTAATATGTACTTCAACATATTTAAAATGCTATACATGGCGTTACTAGGTTATTAAAACACGCTAACGGTGTTTATTCTTAATCTGTATTTAGGTCCAGGAATCTGTCCGCGCTGGTCCACACTTCACTCTAAGCGCATACGCTACCCATACGCTCAGACTGACGGCCGAGGTTGATTACGATGGTTGAATAGCCAAACGTGTTTAGTTTTGAGATTTTGTTGCCTTGGTTTGGTTCATAGATGAGAGTGTGTACTATACTGGTTTGGTTTCCGATTTCTTTAAACTCGCATTATGAGTTTCTAAAAGGAAAAGTTGGAGTTTGTTGAAAGATAAAAATAAGTGAATTCAATTTCGTGGCAGATTAAAATTCTTGCAATAAGTAATAAAAGATACAATGTTTTAGATTGACAAATTAAGGATTTTAAAATAGAATTTATCGGGATAAACGTAGGCTATGTCAACCAAAAACAGTGTAGCTTTCTATTAGTGAAAGATTTTTAACCCCCGACGCAAAAAAAGTTGTGTTATAAGTTTGACCGCTATGTGTCTGTGTGTGTGTCTGTCTGTCTGTGGCACCGGAGATCTTAAACGGGTAGACCGATTTGAATGCGGTTTTTTTATTTGATAGCAGGTTTTCTAGCGATGGTTCTTAGAAATGTTTTATCAAAATCAGTCTAGCCGTTTTTGAGATATTGAACTTTGAAGTGACAAAGTCGGGGGTTTTTTAGAAGTCACTTATTTAATTAGTCCTAATGTAGAAGTCACTTATTTCTATCTCCAGGGAATTTTGTATTTTCCCGAGGAAAAAATAGGTAGCCAATGTCAGTCAAAAAGAGTAGGTAGCTTTCTATTAGTGCAAGTGTTTTTTTTTAATTGATCGAAAGTCACATCTATCCCGCAGGAACTATGCGATTCCCGGGATAAAATAAGCCTGTTTCAATTCAATCAGGGACAGGGTAGCTTTCTATATAATTTATATTCTATAGAATTCTTATCCCGCGGAAATTATCCTATATCGTGTAGGGGAGAAATAAGTTCTTAAAAATCGGCTTTGTCACTACTCCCCTCTGTCACAACTCTCCTCTGTCTCCCTTACGAAGTTGCAGGTAAAAGAAACACATATATAGGCACATTAACGTTTTTACGAATTATCCTCCGAAAAATCAATCAAAACGGGAAAAAAGGGGATCGTAAATAGAGAGTAAATTTATGTTACCCCAAATTTAACGCGAGCGAAGCCGAGGGCAAAAGCTAGTGAACATAATAAAAGCCACACACGTCAGAATATGAACGGTACTGAAGCACAATAATGTAAGTAGATATAGCACACAAAACTTCCCCTGTATCGATGGGATCTGCGGAGTGCTCGAGTCGAGACGCCGCACAAATCAATGTAATGCTCCGAGTGCCTCCGAGCCACCGATGAGAAGCCCGTCTAGACCGAACTGCTGAGCCGGCCGGTGCAGCCCCTTACTTAGCTAAATTATAGCATTACAATAGTCATGCATTAAATATTGGATGTTCAGTTTTATATAGACACTTTCATTCATTTTAATACAAAATTCGTCTGATAATGATAATAGAAAAAAGCCATATGGGTAGGGGAGTGAGATATAAGGTACGTTTGAGTGGTTTTCGCTGTTTGTACCTTAATTTTGTTTTTTTTTTTATCTTAGAAAGTACAGAACGAAATAGCTATGAACTAGGTACTTACACTATTTTTACCTTGGTAGCCTGCTACAAAACGTTCACAACAGCTACGTCTCTGCGACGCATAAGTATCTGCCCGTCATATGACAATAAACACATATCAAATGACACTATGTCACACAAGCCCAATTGTCACAAAAACTAAACAAAATACTGAAGTTTTTCGAACTATGTACTGACTTGTCCATTATCAAAGTTTGGTTAGTTAACAACCAGCCGAGCAAACATCCGTTGCCAAACAAAACAAATGTCATACGTGGTCATACTGACCAGTAAGTACCTAAACATTTGAAGAAACGCTAAACTACCCTTATTAATAAATAAATAAAATAAATAAATATTATTTATCTCACCATTTATCTCGAAGCTATACCCTCTTATTATAATTTTTGTATTTATTATCAAACTGCTGAAAAGAGACTTAAGCCGTCGAACGCTCTGCGCGCCACAGTGGCGCCTATCTAAGTACTCGTGATTAGTCCATTTTTGTTACTAGTTTCGATCACCCTTTTTACATAGGGAACTAGTCCAAAATTACCCAAAAAAATCGTTGGTCGCGCGACGGGTTAAGTACTTATTGAAAGTTGTTCATTAAATTTATTCACTGTTCATGAAACTACATACCTACCTAGTTATAAAGAATCTGTAAAGATGGAGATTAGGCAAAATTTACTTGTTCATTTAATATTTTTACTTTACCTGATACTTACCTTGTTTCCGAAGGGTTAGCAAAAACACCTTATAGTATTTTATGCAACAGTTGTATAACAGGGTTCAAAAAAGGTGTGGCGTGAGTTACGATGTGAGCTTTATTACTTGTACTATTACCTGTGCTATTACTTATTCTGTGGCTTTATTTAGCGAACACCGTAAGAAAAAGACGCCACGAGCTTTTTTGACTTACTTAAGTATACAACGTTGCGTATACAATACTTTTTCTTCGACTGGGTACTTATTTTTTTTATAATTACAATACAAAGTTAGAGAAAAAGTAAACTTTAAATTTGTTCATACTTTAGTAAAAAGTATGGCAAACGCAAAGAGAAGGTAAACAACAATAAACACGTGAGAAATATGAAAATGACAAAATTTGTCTAAGTTAAATTTTGTTTCTTTTATAACGTTTACTTGCCTGTGACGATGTTAAAATATGCGTTACTTATGTTGGCAGACTATGGATTATGTTCGAAAAGTTTTTATTCTGTATAAAAACTATATAAAATATGTAACTGGCTGCACCTTAGCCTGTCCGAACGTACGAATTAAGAATAAAAAAGTAAGTGGTTGCAGTATCGTTTTAGCAACATTACGATACAGTGCTGTTATGGGGAATAGACAATATAGATTTTCCCAGAATCTTGTTATATTACTGTTCGTGATTAAGTGAATCACAGATTACAGTATTGGAGTAGAAAAAATAAATTACACAGCAGAAGTCGACAATCTTGGTTTTTGAAACAAAAACAAGCTCGGTGCTTCCGACGCTTGTAAAATACAGCCACCCGTATCAAGGAAATCAGGCCATTTCTCAAAAAAGTAGGTATACATGAGCGGACTAAAATTCTGTTTGGGTAAAATTTCTCATGTTCGGCAAAATGGGGAACGTCTCGGAATGACCGTTCAGAGACTTTCCTTGTTATGTAAATAAGCGTTATTTTCTCGCTGAGCTTTAAGCTTCTGGAGGTACCTCTCTTGTAACAACACCTGTCACATTTTGATTAAATTTCCAGACGAAAGTTATACTCTGAGAACTTCAAACCGCTTAATAGATTCTTTAAGTTAGTTGTATACGTGCTTTTAGTGACAAGATATTTTTTTATGACTCATGCCTGTTGTGGGGGTCTCGTTGAATCAAATCAACATAAATAATAATAAATATGTAGGTACCTATATATCGATGGCAGCAAAGTAGATACGGACAACTACATTTTTTCAAAAATGCTTTTTTACAAAAAATAACTTATTTCAACCATATCTACAAGACTGTTAAAAAAATATTTCAAATTTCAAAATAATGAAGAAAATTTGGCACGTAAAAGAAAACATCTACACCAGCTTTTTAAAAAACATCGCAGTAGAAACGGACATTTGAATTTATCCCCTTTTACTTCGGAGGTTTGACAGGATGCTTGAAACGTCAATAAAGTCATCAGTCACCTGCCACATTCGGATTTGTCAAATTTTAAGAAAACAATGCAAGATACCTACGAAAGTGAGGACCTGTGAAACAATCATGTTATATTATAGTGATAATTGTTGCAATATTAGCGCTAGTAATGAGATTTCTTTTGAGGTTACGGCCTGACGTAAACACGGACATATGCCACTTGTCCGTTTTAACGTCATACTTTTTGCATATGTCTCAATCTACAAATTTATTATTTCTAATTTCTAATGAGGAAATTATTTGTTTTTTTTTCTTAAAATATTTAAACACTTACGTAGTACTTTTAACATTGGTTTCGTACACTTGTTTTTATTTTTTTTAAAGAAAATGAATTAAAATTCTTAAACAACCTAAGTCAGTACTCAAGTTTCTATTGCTTGCAGCTTACCGCTTTTTGGATACAACACGCCTGAACAGATCTTGACTGATGATGACGAGCAATCTGCTTTTTCCTAATAGGTAGAAGTAGTAGGATATCGATTATACTAATCATCATCAGCCAATAGCAGTCCGGACATAGGCCTCCCCCACAAACCGCCATTGCGTCCTGTCCTCGGCTAGACGCATCCAGCTTCTACCAGCAGCCTTTCGCCGATCGTCTCTCTATCTGGTCGGAGGGCGTCTTACACTACGTTTGCCGAGACTCAATAACTTCAGCGGTTGTCGGTGCTTCAACAGATCACCAGCCCACTGCCACTTGCTTATTCTAGGAGCTATGTCGATGACCTTAGTTCTGTGTCGGATAGTCTCGTTGCGGGTTTTATCCTTCAGAAAAACTCTGAGCATAGTTCGGTCCATAGCTCGCAGAGCCACGTTTCAGCTCCGTAGGTATGTCATGACGGGTAGGACGCACTGGTTAAAAACTTTCGTTTTCAGGCATTACGGTATAATTGACGAGAAAACTCGACATAATTTTCCAAATGCTGCCCAGCCCAGCTGAATCCTCCTCTGGCCTCCTTCTCAAAGTTGTTTATACCTAAGGCTACTGTTACATTATGCTCGTTACTAGCATGCTAATAAGCATGCTTATAAGCATGCTAGAACCGGCTGTACCTGTATAACACAGAAAAAGCATGCTTAATAGTAGCACGTCCCTATGCATACAAGCTAGTAGGTAGCATTTGCTCAATAGTAGCATGCTTTCGTGCTAGTAACTAGCATGTGTTGGTACCTTAACTGCAAAATCTGGCGAAGGTAATTGTGTACTCCGAAACAACATCAAGAAGATTTCCACTAACGATGACGGGCCTCTGATCAGTGCGGCCATTGATGACAATTTTTGAATTATCCACATTCATTATAGCATTATATTGTTTTTAGTATTAAGATTATAGTACATACTGTTTTATTTTTTACAGTTTATATTGTTTTGTTTTTGGTATATATTTTCTAATTTTATTACTTGTACCTAGGTACTGTTGATTTATTTAATATAGTAGTGTAAAACTTTAAAAATAACTTAGCTTTTTGAGTACGAAAAAACAATTATGAATAAACAAAAATAAAACAAAATTGTAATTTTATTTTAACACATATTTTGCGTGTTTTTGAAACGAAATAAATTAATTTATATGATAGACAGCGATGAAGTTGAGTGGTAGATAACTCATTTAATAATATGAATAAAATTATTAATGCAAAGTAAATAAAGACATCTACAAAATTTTATCAAAAAAAGAGTGAATACTCGTTGCATATTGTTTAGATTATCTTTAAACACTCCTCTAAGTTTTACTGGAGATTCTTACCTTAGCTTATTCGATTTTTTATAACGGAATAGGCGTTTGTTTCATTACAACGCATAAACGGATATCAGGCAGATGTCTTCCTCTACGTTTAAGCTCTTTCAATGTAAAAAAAGACATCTACAATTATTCATTAAAATAATGGTACAGAAATAAAATCTGTTAAACAATCAACAAAGAACATTATTTTAATGCATCATAGAAAAATTCATGTTAATCGGTCCATTAATCTCGAAGTAGTCATTATTTTTTACTAAATACGCTCTCCTGTAAAATAGCAATTTTGTAGATGTCTTCTTTTACTTTGCTGCCATCGATATATGGCCCAGGCCGCACTACGGCTAAACCGCCGCGGCTTTCAACCGCGTGACTTGTGATTGTGAATCTAGTAAACTAATGCAAGCGGCCACACTGGCGGTTTTAAGTTTGCTTGTGTAAACAGTCACGCGGTTTAGCCGTAGTGCGGCCTCGACCTATCAAAAATTATGTGAAATATTTCTGTAGATGATTGGTCTAGTTTGACTGAAATGTTTTCCAATATTTTACTTCATTGTAAGTGACAAAATATAACCTAACCAACAAAAAGTTGGAAACCCCGACTTCGTCAACATAGGTACCTACTTACCTACGATGGTGTACATACAATGTCAAAAGCGCGATTAAAGTTCTCTTTTACTATGATTAAAACCACAAAACATCTTGTTGAAATAGCTAGCAAGATAGTGTTAGCATAATACTTAAAACTTTACCTACCATGTTCGGTTGACATTAAACCACCTATCGGTAGGTAGCACAACTTATTACAAAATCAATGGATAAATACTAACATTAGTCAAAATTCAAAACTACACATTTCTTGATACCTATGCTGCCACCTGTTGTCACGCTCAGTAAGTAAAACATGATTTAGCGATCTTACCCTAACTTGTCTAAATACAGTATCTATGGTCATTGCAATTAACAATCGGGTTACGTCGGTCCTCAGAACATTGTAATGTCACAGAACATACAAATTCATCCAATTGTTTGCTTTGTAGGTAATTTTGGCGATATATGAATGGATACACTATACACTGACGGCGGATCGACGAACGGGCCGGGCGTTGCCTAGCAACGCGTCCCTCTCACTCAGATGACTTGGGGAGTCACGAGACGCCTGTGAATGCCGGTCCTTGAATGAAACCACAGACAGATAATATATAAGGTCAGCAGGGCTACTACGAAACCCGAAACTTGAAGTTCGTGTCGTGCGGTCCCTCTGACACTTATTAATACGAGATATTATACTATTTAATACGAGAGCGAGAGGGACGGTACGACACGAACTTCGAGTTTCGTAGTACTGTAGTGCTTGAAACGCAGTATGGAGTTGATTTGCCCTTTCTTTTGTGCTATTTACTCTACATTTTGAAATAATTAAAATACATATTTTTCAATAAGTACATTTTGTTTGTTTAATTTTGCCAAATAAAAGCTAGGTAAGTACCTACCTATTCTTCTTAATCGTTATTTACCTTATAGGTACATTGTTATTGTTTACGTATTTTAATCTACATTAGGTATAATTATTTATTGTCATCAAATCGAGTCAAATCAAATTGAATCAAAATTCGGGCAAAATGATTTAGTACACAATAACAGCGCCATCTAGCAGGACACGTTAAATACACGGGAACTCGTATTTTGGTGATACGCCAGTTCCACAATACAAATTACATTGTGTTAGTTCGTTGAAGTTTAGCTTATTAATGCTAGATAGCGCCGTAAGATGTCACTAACTTATAAATAAGGGACGATTATGATTTAAACTTATTGTTTTTATCACCATCAGTCAGGTTGAGGTATCCCATCTTAGGCCTCTAGGTTGGCAACGCATCTGAAATACCCCTGGTGTTGCAGATGTTTATGGGCGGTGGTGATCTCTTAATATCAGGAGACCTACTAGCTCGTTTGCCATCCAGTCGAATAAAAAATAATAATAATAAGTACAATATATACAAATATGCATTGAAAATGTATATTTTTATGTATATGTAGTACATTGAGGAAGCGTTAAAAGGTTAAACCACTCATACGACGTAATAGTGTTCTAAAGAATCGTTAGGTGTCGCCATAAATTAGCGAACATGCATACTCAATAATAAACTAAACTTTGTAGTTACAATTTGTTATTTCCGAGAATAATTGAAATAATGGCTATTAATTTTACGATAAAAAGTTTTAGAATTAACATCAGTAATGTTATTGCAAAATTTGATGTCAGTAGCATATGACGAGGTGGCCGAGTGGTTAAGGCGTTGGACTGCTAATCCAATGTGCTCTGCACGCGTGGGTTCGAATCCCATCCTCGTCGATATTTTTTGTTGAACAAAATACTATTTTGTTAACAGATTTTTAGTTTAGAGTTCTGATTCTGTCTGTCTATGCCATCTGTATCTGACCTATTTTTTTTAACCATAATAGCCTGGTGGGCTATAAAAAAAAGTAAAAATGGAAGGGTACATTTCGATATGGTGTGGGGTGGGACTGTACTTGGTCGGTAGGTTCAAATATCTGCAAATAATAAAATTATAAAAAGTCGCTCGTTCGCTTTTTTTTTACTTCCAATGGCCCGATTGAGTTTGTAAGTATTGTATCATAAATACGGCGGATAAATGTAATATAATAAAATATCGTCAGCGAAAATGGGTTCTTTCGCTTATTCTTTCTTTAAAAAATATCTTTTTACTAAAACTTCAGCAAATGGGATGGTTTTATTTAAGTACTTGGGTAAGGCCGCGAATTTTAACCAATGTGACATAGAAATAACATAAAAAAAATACGTGACGTTACCATAAAACGTAACGCAAATTTTTATAAAGCCTAGATCAAACTGGTAAAAATTCCCATTAGATAACGTATGTATGAAAAAAAAATACATGTCATATAATAAAGTGAAGTTTTTATTTTTACTAGAACTTTCTGACGATACTGATCTTAAATCTGTCCTATATGAGATCTATAGAGCTAAACATGAGAATGTGGAAGTAGAAGTACCTTCTAGTTGACGAACATCTTTCCAAAAGTGTATCTTTACATGCCTCTCTAACACTGACAATAAGGTGCACATTTATAAGCATAACGAATTTGGATGTGGTTTTTTTTTATTCGACTGGATGGCAAACGATCAAATGAGTAAGAGATCACCACCGCCCATAAAAATCTGCAACGCCAGGGGTATTGCAGACGCGTTGCCAACCTAGAGGCCTATGATGGGATACCTCACGTGCCAGTAATTTCACCGGCTGTCTTACTCACCACGCCGAAACACAACAGTGCAAGCACTGCTGCTTCACGGCAGGATTAGCGAGGAAGATGGTGGTAGCAATCCGGGCGGACCTTGCACAAGGTCCTACCACCTAGTTGTGAGCATGCTTGTGACTTCGACTGTACAAGCTATTAAATACCTCAAAGAAATGGCCAAAACCCTAAATCACAGGTTTTACCAATTTAGGAAGTAGTATCTTAGTTAAGTGGACAATGTAAAAAGATGTTTTTGGAAATAAATTATTATGATTATTAAGTTTAGGTAACAAATGAACTAAGTAGGTAAGTGAATCTCTCCGTTTGTCTCTCACTTTAAATACGCTATGCATGTAGCAAGACGTGAACACAGAGCTCGCCACAATTCTCTTGTGCCGATCCCTGCACCTACAAATTAAAATTTATTTAACTTCAAAATATCCATCGAACAAACTTACTGTGCGTGCAGTCATTGGAAACCTAATAATAAACTGGTGTAAGTTAGAATTTTTCTGTGTGAACATCCCTTTACCACATTTTTTCGTTACGTTATGTACAAAATACGTAGCATTTTGTAAAAATGTAACGTAATCGTAACGAAAGTGTAACGTATTTTATACAAAAAATCGTTTATCATGGCGAATAACGACATTTTGAACATAATAACACATGCCACTTACATGGAAAAGATTACCCTATCGTATGAAAAAAACAACCAGTTAAAAATAATCACTACTTACCCTTAAAATCGAACAAGCACTTTCGACGTTTTTTCGAAAAAAAACCGCCGCGTCACTTTTGATGGCTGTTTGTCAACAAACTGATGAGATTTATTTATCTCATCGATGTTGCCCTATTAGAGTATTAGTTGCCAGTGTACAAAAACAAATTTCTACCGAAATTGGCGTTAAAGGTAGCTTAATTAAGCGTCACCTAAGTATTCGTAACGAAAACGTGGTTTTTTGGCACGTGAAAAGAAATAAATATAAAACATGAAAATTATTTGATTATCATGATTCCGCAATCGGTAGGACTATCGTTATATCATAAAATTTCGTTTAAACAAAATCATGATCATGAGAAGTTAAATAGCATGAAAATAATAAGGTATTAAGTACTCGTGGTCAAAAAAAATAGTCAATTTTCGTTACGTTTTGGACGGTAATATATTTTTATTATTTTTTTAAAAGGGTTTAAATCAATTATCTCATTTGCGACCTTGAGAGTTTATATCGTGTCATATAATAAAAAAAAATTAAACATCTAGGTGTTATCAGTTTTTTTTTATCAGTGTTCCAAATTTGAAACGTCCAAATTGGTCAAAAATCGCGGCCTTACCCACTTAGGTAATTTATTAACGAACCATTTTTAGGGTTCCGTAGTCAACTAGGAAAGTAACCCTTATAGTTTCGCCATGCATGTCTGTCCGTCTCTCTGTCCGCGTCCGCGGCTAAGCTCAGATACCGTTAGTACTAGAAAGCTGAATACACATATCAGTCACGCCAACAAAGTGGTAAAATAAAAAAATAAAAAACTTTTTAGAGTACCTCCCATAGACGTAAAGTGGGGGTGATTTTTTCTTCTCGGCTAAGCCTAGAGTTTGGGGTACTTATCGTTAGTAGGCCTTAAAACCATTAGGGGGTAGCCAAGACGATTTTTCGGTTCAGTGATCCTTTCCGAAATATTCAACTGTAAAGTGCCAATTTTCATTAAAATCGAGCGTCCCTCCCCCCCTCTAAAATCTTAACTGTTGGGTTTACAATTTGAAACAAACCAAGATAGTAGTAAGTAATTTATATGAAATTAACAAGGGAAATTATATCAAATTATACCGTCTAAGATTGCTTGAGAATTATTAGCAGTTTAATAGTAAATAGCAGCCTAAGGTATAAAATATATTATATCTAAACTTGGAAGATTCCATACACAATACGAAATCCTCAGAGAAATATTACTTATTTTTTTCCTAATGGCTACGGAATCCTATCTTGGGCGTGTCCGACACGCTCTTGGCTGTTTTTTCTTTGTGCGTCATCACTCATCACTCATCACTTTCGCTGTATTATTTTTATCATTCGTCGTCCTTGTCCTTGCTACGACCAGGCTGAGTAAATTTAAACAAACAAATTCCTCATTATTTTCTATGATGATGTAACTAGCAACACACACACACACACACACACGCACATATATAAACCAATTCGGCTATTTTTATATACCTATACATACGAGTATTTTCTTATTTCAGTACATGGATGAAAGTGCAGGTAAAGTCAAAAGGTGTACAGTACGATTACTTGGAGTTAACACTTGACAGATGGGCGTGCCTTCAGTCAATTTTGAACTTTGACGTCATACAAATAAAATAGTTTTTACATAATCTGTAAACGTGGGTAGCGGTATACTAAAAATTGCTTTATTTGTATGACGTCAAAGTTGAAAATTGACTGAAGGCACGCCCATCAGGCAAGTGTAACTCGAAATAATCAAACTGTATCATAGGTAATTAACCGTTTTTTTTTTGAAAAACTTATTATTGTATTACATTCGAATTGGCAAATAAAATCTAGTTATAGCGGACGTATCGCATTACCATACCTACCTGCTAGGTATAAGTAACTGATGTGATAACAAACATACCTAATATACTGAAGAAATATGTACGAATTGTGCATTCCATTTTGACCACATTACAATCAAGTAATACAATACAATACAATACAACACAATACAATTACTCTTTATTGTACACAAGAAATAGTGAGCGATACAGAAAACAAGTACACAGAGAAAATTACAAGGTAAGCAATAGGCGGCCTTATCGCTTAAGAGCGAACTCTTCTAAGCAACCTTTTACTACTTAGGTTGGTACATATACTATTTTTTTTATTTTATTGAAAGACGTCGTGATTGGTTTCAATTATAATCATGTTCAGATGAGCCTAATATGTACCTAGCTACCTATTCAAAACAATTTTAATTTTCAATTCCTAATACTAAATAGGTGTGGAGATCAAGAGGAGAGGCCTTTGCCCAGCAGTGGGACACTATGAGGGCTATCGTTTTTTGTCTCACTAGATGGCGCACTGTTGCGTGAGGTTTTTAAGTATGGCTTTCAAAGTCTGTTATTACGGGCTGAAAACAAAGTTTAGATTAAAAACATATTTAATACACCTTAAAACCGTACCATATAAATATCGAGCATGCCACAGTGTTGCATAGTCCCCGTTTTGTTCGGAAGAAAGGGAGGACAAAGGTTTCCGAAAGACAAAACTGTCTCAAAACACAGACATTCATTGCCCCGGAACGCATATTTGCCATAATTAATTTCAGATATTGCAAAATCTATGAGATTTGACATTTCGGAGACCTCACGCTACACTAGCGCCTCTAGCGGCGAATTCATACGCGATAGCCACAAAATACTAAATTTATACTATTCTAATAAAGTACTTAAATAACTTATGTACTAGACCACGATCATAAACAAATCATCTACCGCTTACCCTAAATGTTAACTCCTTTGCTAGAACGTGTTGCGTGCGATGAATTTATCTAGACCTGATTTCCACTATCTTATCTTAACACTTGATACCTTTATTTTTTCAGTCGACCTAGGTAAGTACCTCGTTTGGTTTTAGTCGTGCTTTGTACTGATAACATCATTCTGCCAGTGCTTTTGTCATTGGCCGGATACTTTTTGAAATTTCGTATTCGTTTTTTTATTGATTCTTTCTTTACTTTCTTTGTGAGATATGTGACGTGATCAAGAAGTGTTGAGAAGAAGAAGTGTTTGAACATTGTGGAGAAATAACATAACGGAGTATTGGACATTGGATTATCACATAGTATAGCACAGCCATCGATCAGGTTAAAAAAGTTGATTTTTATTCAACATCCAAGTAAGAATTAAAGAAGCGAGAATTATTATGTCAAAACAATCAACTACCTATCTATTCGAAATCTGTAATATTTTTTTTACTACCAACGTAGACATAGTACCTACCTAACAGACAAGTCAGAACTTTCAACAGCTTATCTAACCGTATGAGTCATATGTTTAACTTTAGGTGCTTTATTGAATTAATCTCGGTTTTAGACAAAAAAAAATCTATGCAGTCATAATAAATAACACACGCGTATTCAATCTAACAAAAATGTTACATTTAAAAAACCCTGATTCGTTATCAAAACTGGAACAAGCAAATATCTTGAGCAATCTTTTAATTCCTATTCGGTATGTTGATAAACATTTACGTAAATAACAAACTTAAAGGCTCTTTATACGGGAATTTCTAATAAGATGTTCGCATCGTGTCGCTGCATTTCATTTGATGGTATGATACCTAGGTACTATTAATACGTAGACATTGTTATGTTTTCAATTAATAAAAGTTAATGAATGCGAAATATAAAATTACCCTATTTGAAACAGTACAATTTCCTTCAATATTTTAACCATTGGCTACTAATCCGTTGATAATGATACCTCTGCCGACCGCTCCCTGTTCACCGCTGATAACATTATAATCGCAGATGCCAAATGAAGTTCGTCATCGATTTTGTTTATCGCACAACTCATGACATTTCCTAGTAACCACTGTAAAACTAGACAAACTCAATCCAAAATAAGAAAGATATCCGGGTTTGCTTAGAATTGTTACCGGATATACATAGGTAGTTAGATCACACATAATCCAAAATAATGTAGAGTCTAATAGGTTCCTACTTCATTGCGGAAGGGTTTATGGTATCGGAAAGATGTTTAGAGCACTCGCACGTCTTTTTTTGTTTGTAGAAGGAATTAAAATGTATTGGCTACCGTTGCTGGTGGGTCTACTCGCCAGTGGAGCCTACGGCCAACTCACAGCTCAATCCAGCGTAGCCCCAGCGCTAAGGGAGTGTTACACTGACACGCTTCTACAGAATCGGAATAACTTACCCCCAGCCACTATCAATGTCCTCATTGACATCATCCGGCATGTCGAGGACGCTCCCAATGTCAATATGGGTTTGAGGGAGATTGCTGTCTCGTTACTACACACGTAAGTCGTCTTAAGTTAATCACTTTCAATTGACAATGTTAAGTTATTACAATATTTTATTTAAATTGCATTGTTCGTTATTGTTTCTTTTTTAACCCCCACGCAAAGAGAGGGGTGATATAAGTTTGACCGCTATGTGTGTCTGTCTGTGGCACCGTAGCTCTTAAACGCGTGGACCGATTTGAATGCGGTTTTTTTATTTGAAATCAGGTTTTCTAGCGATGCTTCTTAGAAAATCGGTTTAGCCGTTTTTGAGATATTGAACTATGAAGTGACAAAGTCTGGGGGGTCGGGGTTTTTCCAACTTCTTGTTGGTTAGGTTATTAAAAAAAATCAGTCTCCTAGCTAAGCGTAAGATCACTAAAAATATATTTAATATTATAATAATACATAGCGTACTTATTTGCACATTTGTGGAACACTACACTACAAGCAATGTTTTAACTAAGTACAAATTATAGGAATCACAAGTGTGAGGGATAAAAGAGTTTCTAAGATAGTAAGTTTTGAGAAGTGGTACATCGATTAGGTTTTTTGGTGGAATTCACGATTGGGGCATCGAAGGTGGAACTTACTGAGCAAGACAGAGCTAAGTATAAATTAAACTGGTCCCTAATTAATCGAGCGTCTACTTTGAAGAAACTGATGGAATATTTTTTAAATCTGATAAGTAGATTAGATTAGCGTCACACCAAATCAATAGCGAAGATGTTTTAAAAATTTGTTTTGAATCCTCTAGACTCAGTCGATATAATGGAATGAAGTACATAGGTTTTCCAGACTGTTAAAACATACTCCAAATAAGAGCGATCAAAACAGTTGTTGTTGTAGTTATAATTATCTTTATCTTTTAAATCTCTTAGGTCCACTTGTAGCAAGAAAACTCAATTTAGTGTTAAACTACTACTTTATTTTGTTGGAGGTCGTTGACCGTCAGTGGAGTGGTAGGTTTGCAGCAACTGGATTTAATTGATACACCAAAATCTTTGTAGCTCTATTTAATCCACATTAAAAGAATTACAAGTCGTCAGGAAGAACGATGCAAATACATAATTGTAAGAGTTAATGGTCAGAGTTCAAAAATAATATGTGGTCGCACAATGGCAGTCGAACCAAAAAGGGGAGAGGATAAAAACCTCTGTGTCATAGACACTAATAATAAAGAAAATAATAAAGTGGGCGCTAGACTGTCCAACAGATTTCATAATACTTCATTTAGTGTAACTACTACTACTACTACTACATGTGCATAGATTTATGTTTTTCTGTAAGAAGACTTAAACATTCATTAAAATATTTTTTTGTTACAGGTATAGGCAAGATGGCATAGAGTATCACCAACCGGAAGCTAATTTAGTTAATAATGCTAACATTTTACCTTACGCCCCTACGTTTCATTCCTTCCATCGCCACAGATTACTTCTGACAAAATTGATTCCAAATAATTTACAAGTATTAGAAAATACTACACTTTCGTCTCCCTTGAAGGTAGGTTATTTATCTGTAAAATTTCAGACATTTATAAAAATAAATCAGAATCGAGAGTATGTACCTTTAACGAAGTTTTTTTACAGTGTGCCATTCACAACATGCTGTCCACTACTGTAGACGCGAGGGTTCAAGGAAATGGAAACTGCAACCAATTTTCCCAGTATCGAGCTCTTAGAACAGCACGCCAAGTATCAGACTCCGATATTGCTGATGATGTCGAAATTCTGGACCCAGCACTGCTGTACGTAACAAACATATTTTTTTAAGATTTTTGGCATTGTTTAAAATGTATTAGCACTATTGTTTCTTTACAGGAATTCAAAGAACCGAATGGGCCAAATGAGGCAATATAATCCAAAAAATGATGTTGAGTACAACAACTATGGTAGCGCCAGGTCAGAGCGCCAGTTATTAGGAGAAAGTCTATGTCCCATCTTAACTGGAGTTGTTAGGACTTTTTGGGGTGAAGTCTCAGCTGGACACCTTATCGCTGGAATTGCAGCTGGTTCGGAGTCACAGCGAGTCTCGGTTCTAGAACTAGCAAAAGGGTCTGTTCTCAACTACGCTAACGCTCAACAAACGGTCTCCTCTGTTTTTGCAGCTACATTGTCAGGTAATATAAAAAAAAAATGTTAAAGTACATTTAAATGCTGTAATTGAAATACTGACAAACATTTAACTTTTGCTTGTAGGAGATTTGGCAGAAGCTGTTCTTATACAAGGAACTGAAAGAGGAAATCCCACAATCTCTATTGGCGCAACTGGTTACTGGAATAGCACCCAAGCACCCAAATATTTTATGTTGCGCAACCGAGTTAACATTGAGATGACGGATCCCGAGATTCGAGGGGACATAGATGGTTATGTTTTGGGCTCTACCTTAAACACCCCTCTAGCAACATATGGCTCCTTGAAATTATCTCAATTACTTGATATGTATTACTCAAGGGTAAGAATGATAATTCAGTACAAAATTTACTCTATGAGTAGAATAGTACTACGTTCATGTAATGTAAGGCTACATTTAAAACGTAATTGCTTATTCCAGAACGGCGTTTTCAATTTAGAAACTAGGGCATGTAACCGTCGAAGCCTTATGCAGCAATACATCACTAACGCTAACCTGGTTACTGAAACTTACACGTTCGCAGCTGCTTTGGACACGCAGATGCCCCTCAGAGGAACAATAACCGGGGGTCTAGATAGTTTAGTCGACAGTGCAGTTACTAATTTCCAGAGTTATGCTTGTAAGTACGAAATTTAGTGGCGAAAGTGGCAGTGTAAAATTAGTTCAGTAATACACTTTACTTAATTGGTTATTTTTATTCTTCTAGCGAGCATCATGAATGATTTGAACTGCGGCAGCACCGAGTCTCTCAGTATTGATTATCGTTTGAGGACGAACCTTTACCTGGTAATCGATTCTACGTGGCAATTTGATGTTATATACCCAGCCATTTCATATCTCTTGGATTCCATCGACGTTAACAAATTTGGATCAAGTATTACTTTATTGAATGCCTTTGATGGAAGTATTGTCATCAATACGACGTGGTCATTGGCAGATTTCCATTCAGAGTACACTCTCATCAAACACCAGTCGAGTAAGTACAAAGCCGTCCTGCATGCCTTGGATGTTATGTTCTTCTATTGCTATAAATATATAAAATAAACCGTTATAATATTATACACCTATACACTTAACTACTGATCTAAAAAGCCTTACACTACACAGCAATCCTTAACATTATTTAACTCTTCCACAGTGTTCACGGGTGTGAATCTACAGACCTCCTTGACCAATATCCGTACCCTCATGCATGAGAGACTTGAAATTGATAGAATGCACAATTATGTTGGTGGCAATGCAACAGTGCTTCTCTTCCTACTAAACTCTGGAAATCTACAGAACAATGACGAGATCTGGCAACAGGCACGAATCTTAAACGAAACTGTACCGGGTAAGTATACTAAAACGATTTAATTTTTTGTTTGTTGTTGTTATTATTATTTTTATTACATCATCAGTCCTAATGTATACTGTGTATATAACACGACGACTTTACATTTAAATAAACTGTACTTAATTTACAGATCTGAGAATTCTGTTTACTACTTCAACCAATCAGATGGATAATCTATGGAACTTAGTGCGCGATATGCATCAAGACATCCACACAATATCCCTCACTACTACGGTCAACCATGTCGAAGCTTTGGCACCTACGCTAAATCGGATCCAGCAAAGTACAAAATATTTTACCTTACCTATTATTTCATAAACACATTGAAGTCATTAAGCAATGGGCATTGTTAACTGGCTGTTAATTTTCCTTTTATATTATTGTAGCTGGAAGAAGAATAATCAATCCCCTCTGCGGCGCAACATACAATCGAGAGATCAACTCGGGATCAAGAACATTCGAAGATTTCGTTGAGCCTAACTATATCAACTTCTATGCGATAAGCCCCAATTATTTCTATAGCAATAATGAAAACCGAAGGATCCGCATATCACGAACTGGAGCAGCGATGGGAAGTCTGGTTGTTTGTCACTCACGCTCTGTGACTCAACCAAGGTATTCATATCATCACTGTTTCGGATGAGACATTATCCAATGGTCTTTAAGATGGTGTAACATAAATACATGATTAATATTTTTCAGACAAAACGCAACATCCCATGGCCTCGATGAAAACGCGATTACATGCCAGACTATAGCGACAACTGGAAATGTAGAAATCAATTTGCGGAATCCTTGTGATGGGTTCTCAACCATCAATTCTTGCCCATTCTTTTATGTGTCTGTACAATCCACCACGAATGGCGTCTCCACATTTAGTGCTACATGCACAGGTAACAACACAAAGTACATTAAGTATATTTAAGTAAATCTTGATTTATATAATTCATATGTCTAGAATTTTGCATGCATTTGTTTCATTATTTTGACGACATTATTTTGGAAGTTATATGAGCAGCAGACGTCCTTAAATCTTCCAGGGACTGCCAGACACCTAAACTAGACTAATTGATAGTAACTCTTATGTAAAAAATCTTTTCTTCTTATTTTTACAGACTCAGCGTGCAGATTCCCCTACAGTGTTAGGTATAACGTGCAGATTGAAGATTTCGGCTGCTTCAGTAGTTCTGCTAGCATCGGAGCCAGCATCATAGTGATCGTAGCTTCCCTCTTCATCAACGTATTCCGGTCATCCTAGAGCCTATTTCCAAAGTTGTGAAAACTTATAGATTATTTCCTTTTCTATTGTAATAAGGCGAAGATTATCAAGCTTTCTAGCAGTGGCCAACTTTTGTATTTATAGATAACCTAATGTTAGTTATATCATTTTAGGTGTTCTGAAACTTTCGAACTCTCTCTAACTACTCTGCTCCCTTGAAGTGTCATGCACAGTTTGTTTTATGAATTACAACGTTCTTACTTTGCTGACCTCTCCCACCTAAGTATCGTAGTAAGATTATATTGTATAAACTATTTAAGAATTTGGAAAGTACTACTAACACATATAAATAAACTTACTGACTTTTCATTAACAAAGTAAGTTTTAGTTAAGTTTTGATTATTTCGACAGGGTAGCAATTAATCGTACCTATGAGATAAATACGAGTATTTAAGGAATATTAACTTTACTACAACAAAGTAGTTATTTATAAGAAGGTAGGTTAATACGTAACCATATTGAACTATAAAAATGTGTTTTGTACAAAAATAAAAGTTATTTTTACTAGTGTTGTGGAAACTTTTATTAAGAAAATACAAAATATCCATAGGACTAAAACTACTATTAAATTAAAATAACTTAAACATATATAAATAACTAGTGTTGTTATTATTATTATTTCATTTACTTTGGGACTAAATAAACAAAAGGTACAGTGAAAATAAATACTATCTTAAAAATATCCACAATTCACCTAAGTCTGTCCCTGCGGAAGAGTGCCTAAATGACTGGTTGCATTTCTGTGCTGGATTGTGATGCGGATGCCTAATCGTTGGGTGAGAAATGCATCAGCCCTACGGACATGGGTCCAGTCCAGGCAGGAGTGGCGAGACAGACGACCGGCAGTCCTAGTCCTGCTGCAGGAGAGGAGAGTTGTACCTACCCTATGTCTTGGAGTCTTAAAATATGTGGCCCTAAACAGAGACCGACTACCTACCCAAAAGAAATTACTTAATAGCGAGGAGTGTATAAAATGTTTTGATTGGCTTGGAGCCAAAAACTAGATTCCTTCGCATACGAGGCGAGCTTTCTCCTATTTAGACGAGTAAGTATCCGACGGCAAAATCGGTCGTCCCGAAGCTTCGGACGTGTTCTGTTCACTGTTGGGATCTTCTCGGACAAGCCATCCTTCAGGCATTTTCTGCATCGGACAAGTAGCTACCTCAAATTCATAATCACAGAATGTTGAGTAAAGAATTAGTGCTAGACCATTTGAGTAACTAAGTATAATTTTCATGAAACATATATTTAGACGAAGTTAACGAAGAGCACTAGGTAGGAAGCACACATGATCAAATTTCAGAATTATTTATGAAACCTATAAAAAAACCTCTCCTTCGCCTTCATTCCCGCTCTCTTCTGCTTCTAATCCTCCTGACAATTTTTTTTTGCTCTAAATATTTAGGTACTAAGTGTACCTACATTGAACTCTATTGGATCTCGAAACTCGCCTAAGTCAAAGTTTTCAGGCTTGAAAATCTAAAAATTACACACAAATCTAGTGTTTGTTTGTTGGTCGTAATACTTATACCTAATCGAATATTTTTAAGTTATTTGACAAGCGGAGAAATCAGAAGAGAACGAGACATAACGACGGAATCACGCTGTTCGCAATTGATACTAGGAATATAAGCAGGACATTAAATGTGATAATCGTTAACTAGGCCTGGTCGAAATAGAGTGTGTTTTTCAAGGTGGATGTGATAAATAGGGAGCTAAGCGACTATCTATATTATCAACCTGCTCTACACAGATAAGATTGTTTCACTTGAATCCTTAAAGGCGATAACAATATATTTCTGTCCCTCATACACAACGCTATGACATAAAACAGTTAACTAGTTAAGTTAATTTCTAAGTGTTTAGGTTTAAAGTGATGAAAAAATGATTGACGTGGTAATTTTAACGGTCCTATTACTAAGCAGTGTGGTGAAAATAAGTGGCCAGGGTTATGGCAAAACTCTATCGCCATTTTTAATGGAATGTTATAGTGAACCCAATTTACTGGACAGAAACAACTTACCACCAATGACTTTACCCGTGATGTTGGATATTATAAGAAAAATCGAAGATCATCCAAATTCCGTTGGGGACATGCGACAAATATCGACTGCCATAGTTTTCATGTTAGTATTATAAACTTTATTAGGTATTTTGTTACTTATAATGATGAATACAAGTGTTTGTTTGCCCTGCTCTCCCGTAAAAAAGTGATAACTCAGAAAACTTTCATCTACACGATTATTTCATTTATAAACCCACCATTCTCTGTTTAAAGTGAACAAAAACGTGCAAACAAAAACATCGCAATTTTAAGTTCATTCCAAGATTATTATAAACAATTAAGTACACAGATATTCGAAAAGATTTCGAAGAAATTAAGCATTTATTTCATAAATAACACGTAACTTAATATACATATACAATAATTATCAAAAAATAATTAACTCTAAAAAAAACCTGCAAAAACTCTGTCGGTTACGAACTTGAAACAGCAGTTTACTTTTCATAATAAACCTAAAAATCTCCAGATTGCGATGTTTTTGTATGAGTCATGAAAACAAGATAATTACTTACTTTTACATTATTTGTTTTAGGTTTCGACAAGACGGTATAGTCTATGATCCCACAGCAATAGTACAGCAATCCATAGTGCCATATAGTCCTACTGGATTTCCAATATACAAAAACATGCTTTTACTAACGAAACTTTTGCCAGTGAACCAGTTTCATTTACCAACTGACAGTCTTACTCCTGAGGAAAAGGTAATAAATAATTGAAGTCTACTCATAATGGTTTGACTCATAATTACTTCCATAATAAAATAGACATTTAAGCGGAACATCATTAGAACAAAAAAAAAATTAAGTTGAAAATTCACTTGACGATCGGATAGCCAAGTGGTTAGAAAACCTGACTACGAAGCTTGAGGTTGAGGGTTTGATTGGTTATTTGGAGTCTTTTTGTATTTTTTATTTCAACTCCAAATTTGTTACTTTTTACGGGTATCCGTGAAACCATATCGAAAATACAAACTGAGACATGGATGCACAGAAAAACCCCAGCGCTGGGAATCGAACCCAGGTCCTCAGCAATCCGTGCTGCGTGCTATAACCCCTACACCACCGCTGGACAGGAATCTAGACACGAATTTTTCCTATGCATACATATCTCAGGTTGCTTATTTCTACTACGCTACTTATGCAGCAGCACTAGCGACATCTATGTTTCGCTCTCATCGAGAGACGTCACATTCTTTCGGAACCAACCGCTCACCCATACAAGAGATGTCGCTACTAAGCAATCAAATTATGATTGGTTATTTGGAGTCTTTTTGTATTTTTTATTTCAACTCAAATTTGTTACTTTTACGGGTATCCCGTGAAACCATATCGAAAATACAAACTGAGACATGGATGTACAGAAAAACCAGAAAAAGAGACCAGCGCTGGGAATCGAACCCAGGTCCTCAGCAATCCGTGCTGCGTGCTATAACCCCTACACCACCGCTGGACAGGAATTTAGACACGAATTTTTCCTATGCATACATATCTCAGGTTGCTTATTTCTACTACGCTACTTATGCAGCAGCACTAGCGACATCTATGTTTTCGCTCTCATCGAGAGACGTCACATTCTTTCGGAACCAACCGCTCACCAGACAAGAGATGTCGCTACTAAGCAATCAAATAATAAATAAATAAATAAATAAATATCATGGGACACTTGACACCAATTGACCTAGTCCCAAACTAAGCAAAGCTTGTACTATGGACACTAGGCAACGGATAAACATACTTATATAGATAAATACATACTTAAATACATATTAAACATCCAAGACCCGAGAACAAACATTCGTATTATTCATACAAATATCTGCCCCGGCCGGGATTCGAACCCGGGACCTTAAGCTTCGTAGTCAGGTTCTCTAACCACTCGGCCATCCGGTCGTCTAATTATGATTGGTTATTTGGAGTCTTTTTGTATTTTTTATTCAACTCCAAATTTGTTACTTTTACGGGTATCCGTGAAACCATATCGAAAATACAAACTGAGACATGGATGCACAGAAAAACCAGAAAAAGAGACCAGCGCTGGGTTGGTTTGATTCCCGGCTGGGGCAGATATTTGTATGAATAATACGAATGTTTGTTCTCGTGTCTTGGATATTTAATATGTATTTATTTAAGTATGTTTATCCGTTGCCTAGTATCCATAGTGCTTTGCTTAGTTTGAGACTAGGTCAATTGGTGTCAAGTGTGTCCCGTGATATTTATTTATTTATTTTTCACACCACCTGCTCGACAATACCTAATTATATGAAATGAAATGAAATGAAATGAAAAGTTTTTATTGATTAGAAACAGTATAACTTAAAATACAGTGTCAGCGGGCCCCAAACTAGGCAGTGCCTGTATCTTGGGCGCCCTGATGAGTTGGTATTCCAAACAAAAAACGAATTACAGTGTTCTTAATAGGTACAGAGGTAGTTCAGAAGAAACAGAATTAAACCTTCCTAATTAGATACTACCAATGCCACAATATACATAACATACTGATAAAAAATAAAAAAAAAAAAATTGAAAAAAAGGGTGTGTGTGTGCGCGCAGGCGCGTGTGCGTATTTGTGTGTGTGTGTGTGTGTGTGTGTGTGTGTGTGTGTGTGTGTGTGTGTGTGTGTGTGTGTGTGTGTGTGTGTGTGTGTGTGTGTGAGTGTGTGTATGTGTGTTAGAGTGTGCGTGCTTGTGTGTGTTCACCTACGTACCTGATGAAAGCAAATGCTCAGTTTCCAAGTATGTAAGTGTCTTCAGCCACATCCCCACAGATCTATTTACTCGGGCAAGCCCCCATTTTTTTATGTCCACTAGTGTCTTGCTTACCACATTATAGATGTAAGGGTGTGCGAAGAACGGGCAGCGCTTTGCAAATACCGATTTGACAACTGGAAGGGGTACACGGTATACTCTTTTCTTAAGTAATTGCTCATGCAGACAAGACTTATGGATAAGACTATGGGTGCGACCTACAGCTTTCACTATATATAACTGCCTAACTGTCAGAAGTCCTGTTTCCCTGTACAAGGAACTGGTAGGGTATCGGAAAGGCTTCTTAAGCAAGACTTTGATTACAGCACGCTGGGCGCGCTCCAATTCTAAGAGGTATGTCTTGCACGCGCTGCCCCAGACTGCGATACAGTATTGTATAACAGTCTGGCACAAAGCATAGTACACCATGAAAAGGATGTTGATGGGTGCACAGTTTCGTAAACGCTTTACGATATATATAATTTTTCTGACTCTTTTAGAGACAAGATGTATATGCTCTTTAAATGACAGGTGCCGATCGACAAGGAGACCTAGATATCTCACAGTAGCGCATTTGGTGAGTTCGGGACAGGCACAAGCACATGGGGAAGGAGAAGAGCTGGTAGGTGATTGTTGCATGGTTCCACAGTTATGAATCGTTAATGTTTTGGATGTTGGTGGAGCTGACGCTGCAGTTTTAGAAAAAGGTATATAATATGTTTTTTCTGCATTTAGGGTAAGCAGGTTGCTGTTAAGCCAAGAAACTATTTTTTCCAGTCCAACACTAGCCATAGAGTATGCTTCCTCCCAGGTATTTCCACTGAAGAGAACCACTGTGTCATCAGCATAGCATATTGTATCTGAGTTAGGTATTTCAAGGTCAAGTAGGTCATTTATATAAATTACAAACAGCGTTGGACCGAGGATACTTCCTTGCGGAACTCCAAAGCAGACAGGAAGAGGGTCACTACGCATATTACCTAGTTTGACTGATTGGTACCTATTTGCTAGGTAACTTCCGAACCAGTCCAAAGCCGTACCCCTCACTCCCAGAATTCAAGCTTTCGTAAAAGTATGGAAATTGAGACGGTGTCAAATGCTTTGGCTAAATCTAAAAATATTCCTAAGCAGCTTTTGCCACCGTCTAAGTGGCCTGCGACTAAATTCGAAAGGAGAACAGCAGCATCCTCAGTAGATTTGCCCGCCCGAAATCCGAACTGCCTATCAGATATAATTGCGTGTTTGTCCAAATATTTAACCAACCGTATATTTACAATTTTCTCAAGTAATTTTGAAAATATGCAAAGAAGAGATATAGGCCTGAAATTTATAGCAGCATTTTTTGCACCACTTTTGTATACCGGTGAAACAATAGCCAGTTTCCAGCAGTGCGGAAAAGAACCTGACTGCAGGCTCAAGTTAAAAAGATAGGTTAAGGGGCCTCGTATAACACTTCTAATTTCCTTGATGAGGAGTGGCTTACAGCCATCAGCGCCAGGAGCGCTATCTACTTTCAGTTGCCGAATAAGTTTGTCTACCTCGTGTTCGTCGGTCGGCGCCAGGAAAAAAGAGCTTGGGGCATTTACTGTTGAGGTTAGCTTATTGGCGAGGGAAGTTTGCGTTTCGGAAAGTTTTACTAAAATACGTTTAGCCAGATTTGCACCCATTGTGGAAAAATGAAGGTTGCACTCGTTGAGCGACTCTTGCACAGAATCTTTAGCTTTCATAATTCACTCGTGTCGTTTTTTATGTTTGCAGTTTCGCATATCGATTTAACTGTCTTCCATATTTTCTTGTTATTACCTCTGCTCTCAATCATCTGCTTGCTCTGATATTCCGTTTTAATGCTATGTAAGATGTTATCACATTGATTTCTATAGCTAGCATATTTTTCTTTAAAATTATATCATTGGGCGAAGCCCTAGCCAGTATGTGCAGCCTGTCTCTATGTTTAATACATTTTATAAGCCCTGAGTGATCCAGGGCTTCAGATTAAATTTAGAACGACTGATTTTGACTCTTTTGGTGTGATTCTGTATTGCGGTAGATATAATAGTATTGAAAGTTGTTGGCAGCCTCGTTTAGATTACTACTATTTGTTATTTTGGACCAGTCTATCCCACTAAGCTCGATAGCAACTTTAGTATAGTCCGTTTTAATTATACATCGGTCCATGTTTGATCTAGGATTTTGATTTCCAAGACCGACCATAGCAATATCATGGTCCGACACTGAACATTTGCATACCACGCCAACGGGTACTGACGATGACTTGACAAAGATATGATCCAGGCAAGCACCCAACCGGGTAGGCTTTGTAATGACAGGTATTAGTCCGTGAGCCGACATTATGCATAGGTAGTCAGAAAGGTAAGTGCTACTACGGTTGTTCATCAAATCAAGGTTAATGTCACCAGCCACAATAATTTGCCTCGAACCGATTTGACTTAGGGTTGTGTCCAGGGAATGGAGAAAGTTGTCAAGATTAGTTACAGACGGTGAACGGTAGATACATAAGATCGTCAGCTCGTTGGCAATGTTGATCGAGAGACAGTTAGCATCAACGAAAGATGGTTCGACTGCTGAGGCCGAATAAGACTGTTTAATGTAAGCTACAATGCCACTGCTCTTATTAAAATATTTCATTGTTTGAAAAGAGTCATAACCCGGCAGTCCGTCAATCACGGAGCCATCAGCCAGCCAACATTCTGTTAAAATAATGACGTCAAAATCGGTATTTGTGCGTGCAAGAGACACTACAAAAGAGTCAAAGTTCCGTTGCTGACTTCTGATATTAAGTGTAAGTAATTTGAAACGAGAACTTGACGTGAGAATGTCCTTACATAGCTCCAAATCGTCTATCGCATGGCATTCCGCGGACAAACTGTTATCCAGTTCATCACTTATATCACGGGACGCCATTTGAGAAAGTATAAAATAAACTCGAATAATATATGACACTAGATCTCTCCGAAGAAATCCACGGATAGCTGTAGGTATGTAAGGTGTGTTTATATTTCATATGTAGGTAGTACAGGTAGGTACTAAATGTTTGTGTATGTATGTGTGTGCATGTGTGTGACATGTTTCGTAGTGGCGCAGGTAGAAAGTCACCGGCGTATAAGGGTAAATTACAGTATAACAAAATAAACATGAGACAATTATTACAGTTATTACAGCAAGGGCAAGGATGGCAGGCAATGACGACATTTAAAGTAGTGGATGTGCAGCGGTAGGTATAACTAAGCGTTGTCGGTGTTAGGGGCGACAGGTGACTGCCCGGGAGCTCCGAAGCCA